>NC_079430.1:9515467-9535467 GCF_026213295.1 Gadus chalcogrammus
TACATTACAATACGTAGTTTGAGTTTCTTCACTGGTAGAATAACCAGACATGCATAATAGATGAGAGACAGACAGAGTCAAAGTATGACATTGGCCGTTTAAAAAGCATGATACAATTCAAGAGATCCTTTGCTGAAGTTTTAATTACCAAAACAAAAATATGTTTATCTGTGTGTGCGTTTCGTCTCTCCGCTGGGATAAAACAAACAAAATCAGACACAAACAACAAAAACGAACATTCATCTGAAGTAAATGGATGATGTCAAAAGGAACAAGCCATGTGTGCGTGTGTGTGTGCGAGTGTGTGTGCGTGTGTGTGTTCGTGTTTTTGCTTTCTGTCTTTATTGTATTCTCATGCATGCCCTTGTTTGACTAAACATTGACATCACAGTGTCGGCATGCTTCACCTCCAGATGAAATGGAAATACCCAAAACAAAGTAGAGTAGGAGCTAGTGTCACACACACACACACACACACACACACACACAGCACTGGGTGGGTGTGTGCATGTCCATGTGTGTTTGGGCGTGCGTTTGTGTGTGTTGCTGTGTGTGTTTGTTCAAATTGAAGGGTTGCGTGTGTTTGCGTGTGTTTGCGTGTGTGTGTGTGCGTGCGTGCGTGCGTGCGTGTGTGTGTGTGCATACGTGTGTGTGTGTATGCGTGTGTGTATGCGGGATTGTGTGTGTACATACATGTGTGCTTGTGTGTGTGTGTGTGTGTGTGTGTGTGTGTGTGTGTGTGTGTGTGTGTGTGTGTGTGTGTGTGTGTGTGTGTGTGTGTGTGTGTATTTTTGTTTCTGGAATGCAGTGATATTTATTCTGCTGTGTTTCTCCTTGTGCAATTTCCTGAATCCAAAACGTCTAACTTCCATGTTTCCTCAACATGTAAGCCCGGAGAGGGGTTAGAATAGCATGTCTGGCGTATCCCCCCAGATCACGTCAAGCACACGCTGTTCTCTGTTGACGCAAAACTGTTATATTACGAAAAATGAAGAGGAAGCGTCTGAACCCGGATTGATAAACTTCAAGTTCAACACTCGGGTTCGATATAAAACGACACAATGTGTCCGAGACCGAATGCAGTCGCTCTGGGCAAGCAGGGGGTCACGTCTTCAATAGGGTCGGAAGAGCGTGAAACATGAGACAATGCACCTTTTGCACTACACCTCTTCCCTCACCTGGGAAGCCTGTAGAATACGAGCAAAGGCCTTTGTGGTCAAACCAACGGCTGTGTCACCTGCCAGCTCTGTCCGGCTGATGTTATGGATAGGGCAGCTTGCAGAAATCTGCAGCACAAAGTATCTTATGGAGGCTGCCGTATTGATTATTCGCCGTTGAATTGTTCTCGGATCAGGTTCACTCAGGCAAGAAACGCATCTGCGAAATGACTTCTGTTTGTTTCTGCCAAGGTCCACCTTTCAGGAAGGTATCGGGCTGCTTCCAACAAATTACACACCAAGTGAAGTTCATCGGCAGCACGCTCACGCGTTACGCAGACACGATAAGCGCCGCGTTAGCCCAAGATGGAGTATTTCTCGCTCGGCCACATAAACAATGGAACCGAAGCGGGGTAAACAACACAAACACACGCACACACGCACACACGCACACACACAGCTTGGTGGCTAGGTCAATAAACCAAGCACATGGTGCTGCTGCTGGTGTGTGTGTGTGTGTGTGTGTGTGTGTGTGTGTGTGTGTGTGTGTGTGTGTGTGTGTGTGTGTGTGTGTGTGTGTGTGTGTGTGTGTGTGTGTGTGTGTGTGTGTGTGTGAGTAAACAATGCACAGAAGAGTAAACAATGGACACGTGCATTCCCAGTCAACAACGCCGGGCCTACCTTAATACGTCTGGGGCGTATTAAAACAGACACACACACGCGCACTCCGACACACACACACACACACACACACACACACACACACACACACACACACACACACACACACACACACACACACACACACACACACACACACACACACACACACACACACACACACACACAATGCACAAGCAGATTATGCAAATTGAGGTGATGGAGGACAAACGCGGGGACGCTAACAATGGCATTGAGTTGATTGAGCGGGGGTGGGGGGGGGAACCCAACCCCCCGACCCTACGCCCCCCCCCCCCCCCCCCTCCCCCACCACCACCAAACCCTACGGCCGCCCACAGCCCACCCACACAACCCTCTCCCCCTTCCCCTCCCCTGCGCCCGGGTTCCGAAGGCGTGGTTAGAAAGTGTCCGCTGTCAGTCAGCCCTGTACAGGGGTCAGGCATCGGAGGGATCCGTCTGATCGATAACCCTCTCACTGGGGGGTTGCTGATCAATCAGCTCCTCTTTTCATCTGCGCCCGTAAGATACCATCCGCACCCCCCGTCCGCAGCCCCCGCCCCCCCCCCCCGCCACCCAACCCCATCACAACAAAAGAGAACAAGAAGATAAATAAACATGACATGATGTGTGGGGGGGGGGTATAGAAGGAGAATGTAAACAGAGTTTCTCGTTCGGACCCCCTTAAAGGACTTTCTAATTAACACGGGCATTATGTCTTACTCTGTCCTTCTTTCTCTCTTACATCTCTCTTTCTTTTTCTCTTATATCTCTTTCTTCCTTACTTTCTCTCATTTCTCTCTCCTCCTCTCCTACATTTCTCTCTCCTCCTCTCCTACATTTCTCTGTCCTCCTCTCCTATATTTCTCTTTCTTTCTTCCTCTCATACATCTCTCTCTCCGCCTCTACGATATCTCTCACTCTTTCCTCCTCCCCTATAACGCTCTTTTTTGTGTGTGTGTGTGTGTGTATGTGTGTGTGTATGTGTGTGTGTGTGTGTGTGTGTGTGTGTGTGTGTGTGTGTGTGTGTGTGTGTGTGTGTGTGTGTGTGTGTGTGTGTGTGTGTGTGTGTGTGTGTGTGTGTGTGTGTGTGTGTCTGTGCGTGTGTCTGTGTGTGTGCGTGAGTCATCACAGGTGCACCTGCTTTGCCCTGGGGGTCCTGGCTCTGTGTTGTGCTCTCCGTGTCCAGAGCCAGGGGGGCCTTTATAAAGGTCTTTAACGACGGACGTACTGGCGGTGATGGGTTCTTCCTGGTGACGTAGTGACGCCACGGCTAGACCTACCAGATCAATCATCCAGATTCTTTGGAATCGGTGGAGAGCACTCTGGTATTACCGTCAGCCGCCTACACGTAATATGAAAGAATGGGGAGAGGGTGGAGTTACTCGCAGAGGGGAAATGTAAACAATGTTCCAATAGAATTTAAACAGTTTAGTCTATCCTATTATCCGTTTGCGACGGCTCTGTTTAACAAATGAAAACCATCCATTAGCCGTGATTATGGAGAGAAACAATTGAATTGAAAATATGGAGAAGAAAAAAAGGGAAAAAAAAAGTCTGCACGATTGGCCGAATAAAAAAATGCCTAGTTTGTATTTTTGTGTTTGTCTAAGTTGAGCCTCTGCCCGACGATGCCAAGAACGAAGTACATCCACCCCCTTAAGATTAACGATAGCCAGCCTGTAGTTACAAATCACTGAAATGAGATGGGCGGAATCCGGACGGAAAAAGTCACTCAATGGTAAATCATTAAAAACGTACTTACTTTACCGTTCTCTAGAGCTAGTGCAGTCCCTCGCTCTGACACATGAGTTGGCTACTCTGGTGGTCTGGATGACTGTCATTATTTACAAACTAACTGCAATACTAGAGTTTGGGGGGGTTGGGGGATGGGTGGGGGGGTCTGGGGAGGGGGGGGGGACACAATCGTCAACTGCCACAATGGAAGGAGAAAAGTAAATTGATTTTAATCATCCTCTAAAGGTTTTTAATCCAATTTACTGGTTTTCCAATTACCAAAACAGGAGCAATAATGTAGTCGCGGATGGCGCTTGGCCTGTCTGAGCACTAAACACTCCCAATCATTACGTCATATGGTTAGCCTGGAGAAGTAGGCCGACGTGTTCTATCCAGGCTAACTTTAACCTGAATAGGGCTCAACGGGTTCATACATGATCGATGGATAATGCGGTGTTTTAAAGAACCCGCAAGACTGAAAATAGAAAGGGGAGAGAGAAAATTGGTTACATTTCAAAGTAAAAGCTCATTATATTTGAGTTTTGGGTGACGTTTTTTTCCTTTTTATTTATATTTGTACTTACATACGGTACGGTACGATACCTCAACAGGTGTACGCTTACAAATCAATCCATGGATGTAATACTATATAGGAATAGCACAAACAAAGAAGGAGACAAAAGATTCCAAATAATCAAAAATAGTGAAATCAGATAGATGCCTCAAAAATAACATTTCAGATTCACTTATTCAAGTATTTCCTACCTAGCCCACAATGGACAAAATATTATCATATTATGTACAGATTATTCAATTATAAATTAAAGATGTCTAGTCAGTCAGTGTGTGTGTGTGTGTGTGTGTGTGTGTGTGTGTGTGTGTGTGTGTGTGTGTGTGTGTGTGTGTGTGTGTGTGTGTGTGTGTGTGTGTGTGTGTGTGTGTGTGTGTGTGTGTGTGTGTGTGGTCAACCATCAAATGTGGTACACAACATGTAAGTTGTACATATTTGTACTGTGTTCAACCTTGACCTCTTCTCCAATTTTTTTTGTCTTCACTCTCCTCAAAGCAAAAAATAAATCTGCGCACCTCTCACATAATCTCACACTTCATAGTCATCTCATAACTCAAATAGGACATGAAATATTAAAAATCCTTTTGGACAGGGTCATTTGCTTCCCCATGACTATGAATGCTTTGTATCCAAGGAGAGAGTACCTCTGTACTGTGCACATATTGCATGCACACGCACGCACACTAAAACTCATACCACACCACACCTGGACACTTTTTTTTAGCAGCAAACCCTGGATCACACCTGCTCTATAAACTACACCTTATGTGTAACCTGTTACCTATACAAAGTATACAATAAGCAAAACTAAATATAGACATGCGTGTGTGTTTCTTTTTTTGGCATGTGTGTGTGTACCTGTGCACAATGTATGCGTGTAATGTGTGCGCGCGCTGCGTTTGTGTGTGTGCACAGTGTGTGTGTGTGTGTGTGCGCTGTATGTGTGATCGGTGTGTGTGCGCGTACATTCGTGCATGTGCGAGTGAGTGTATGCGTGTGCGTATATAGCATGACCGGGGGTTCATGTGAGGGCATAGGGGTGGTGTTGGTGGGTGGGAGGGGCTAGGTGGAGCGTTACCGGGGGCGACACCTGATGGCCGCGGGGAACGATGCGTCCTGGCAGTTCTGTACGTCGGTGTCACTCCTGATATCACTCAGCCCCTCCTGGAGACCCGGAGGGGTAACCCACGGCGACCAACGCCGCGACCGCCCCCCCGTTCTGCACCTTGGGGGGAAAAGGTGGATTTGTTTTATATAAATGCTTTGTTCCTTCCTTCTGAACCTTCTTCGCTCTTTTGTTCCTTCCTTCCTCCTCTCTTCTGTTCTTCCCTTCCGCCCTTGCTTTCATGTCATGCCTTTTCCCTCGCTCCACTTCCTCCCCTTCCTCCCTCCCTCCCTCCCTCCCAACCTCCCTCCCTCCCTCCCCTCCTGTCTGTTTGTTTGTTTGTTCCTGCTGAGGCTCTGGGGAAAGGTGGTTTGAGGAAAAAGCTTTCATCCTCCCTCCCTCCTTACAGGAGCAGGTAGGGGTTAAGACGTCTATTCAGGGATGCCTACAGGTTACACTGCGGACATTTGGGGGATGGAACTCTGTTCCTCTTGGTCGGGAGTCAACCACCCGAACCACTGCACTGATGCTGGTGAATCATAATGCACAGTGCAGAAGCCCTAGAGGTCAGCAGTCTCCCCTAACCCTATAAGTACTGTATATAAGGAGACCCAGGTGGGGTCTCGAACCCAAGCGAGGTCTCGACCCAAACATGGTCTCGAACCCAAACGTGGTCTCGAACCCAAACGGGGTCCTGAACCCAAGTGGGGTCCGGACCAGAATGTTGGGAACCACTGACGCACGGCGTTCGCCAGGCCAGCTTGTCCCCCAAACAATAACGAATGGGTGGGTGGCAGTCTGCAGTTCTTGGCAGGCCCTCAGGTCCAGCAGTGAGGAACTCATTGTTCACTTTCATCTGACCTATGATGTCATTATCTATAAAGAACATCCTAGTACACCCACACGCACACGCACACGCACACGCACGCGCACGCACACGCACACGCACGCGCACACCCCCAGCCCAGCCCAGCCCAGCCCAGCCCAGCCCAGCCCAGCCCAGCCCAGGTGAAGTGGTGCTGGCAGACACAGGAGCGCCTCAACAGAGGTGGAGCTGAGATAAAGCTAGAGACTGCCATCTTGTGTTTGTATGATGGTACAGATAGGGGAACCCCCACACAAACACACGCACACACATACACACACACACACAGACCCATGCATTGGAACACACAACCACAACCCTACTCACTCACATACACACACTAACAAACACACATGTACAGACCCCTAACCGCAAACACACACACATCCACGCTAACACACACACACACATCTGTTTACCCTCCAATTTCTTAAGCATCAGTGATAAGAAAAAAGTAACACCAGGCCACACACACACACACAGACACACATAGAATTCCGGAAAAATTCGAACAGCCAAGGCAACCCCCTACCCCCCTTGAACCCCCCCCCCTCTCTCTCTCTCTCCCTCTCAAAACACACACACAAAAAAATACGAAAAAAGCTGATCTGCAACTTTTTTCCATAAGCCAGCACGCAACGGAAGCAATTGTGCAATGATTATGTTGTTTTTCCCCCCGTTTTGCCGTTCTAATGACTCCAACTCGGGGCAGGCTGTGAGCTCAATGCAACCTCACCATACCACTCTGCGGTAAGCAGACGTGGAAAACCTCACCTTCAGCTGAGGAGGGGGGGATAGGGGTGTGTGTGTGTGTGTGTGTGTGTGTGTGTGTGTGTGTGTGTGTGTGTGTGTGTGTGTGTGTGTGTAAGAGGTGGTGGTGTTTGTGGACTAGGAGGTGAGGGGAGAATAAGAGGGGGAGATGGAGAGAGTGAAAGAAAGAGGGGGAGACAGACCGAGAGAGAGAGAGAGAGAGAGAGAGAGAGAGAGGATGGAGGGGAGTCCGAGAGGGAGAGCGAAAAAGGGAAAGGGGAGAGTCAGAGGGGGGAGAGGAAGGCCGACGCATGTGCTGCAAATTACACTTTCGCGGGCAGCCCTTGTGGCGGGGGTAACCAAGGCGACAGCGCGCGGGTGTTTTTGCATGGCTGCAGACCGCCGTGGGGGGGGGTGGGGGTCCCACTGACCCGGGTACGAGTTGTCAGGGGGAGGGAGAAAGACGGCAAAGCGGAGGGCCAGCCCCACTTTCCTTTTTTTTTTTTTCACTCCCTCTCTCTCCTAATTCGCCCCACTGGCGGCCTCTGCGGACCCCTCGCACGCACCTCCAACCTGCCCCCCCCCTCCCTCCCCCTCTCTGTCTGCATATGCGAGTCTTCAATCGCTTCACCCTTATACAAGGCCCCTTCTCCCCATCCATATGTCGGGAGGCCCTTAATCTCACACTCCCCCCCCCCCCCCCCCCTGCCACTGTAGTCGGAGCTCAGCTTCCTTTTCACCCTCTCAGGGGGGGTGTGTGTGTGTGTGGGGGGGGGGTCCTTCTTCACATGCCATCACTTATAGAGGACCACATTCTTCATTTTTCTCTCTCAAAGCAACCCCCTCACTGCCCCCTTTCCTCCCCACACACACACACACACACACACACACACACACACACACACACACACGGGGGGGGGGGGGGGGGTATATACAGTAGGAAGTCTTTTTTTTTTCTTTTATACTTTCGGCTTTGACTGAAAAAATGAAAAAAGTGAATGGGTCGGCCTTCTAGAAAAAATAAAAAATAAACACAAGGTTGAGCTCATCGACTGGTCTCAACCCAGGGCCTCCGCGGAACTGCCCTCGCTCTCTGTGCCTCTCTCTCGCTCGCTCTATTGACTCTTATACGCACGTACAGTGTTCCAACCCTCTCTCTCTCTTCAACCGTATACCAACATAGTGTTCAAACCCCACACTGTATAAACACACCGGTGAGAGCCATGTCAGTGATTAGGTATTTATTTGGGTTTGTTTGTTCACACGTCACGTATTACAGTTAATGTATTTCAATAAACATTGAACAGCGCTGCCATGTATGATACAGAAAAGACTAAAACTAAAAAAAAAAGAAAAAAAAACTAAAAGAAAGAAATGCATTGAATTCTCACTTGTGTTTTATAAAAATAGTGTTGCTAGAAAAAAAGTAGAAATTAGGCGTTGTACTAATCAAACTCAAATCGGACTACACGACTATACTGAAAGTATAACAAAAAGACAAGAAAAGAAAAAAAGAATAGGGCACATTGCGTTCTTTGTCAAGCAGGGTATAAAAGGAGAACATTTCTGTCAACGAAAGACATACAACAGATGCAACAGTGAACTCTCCACCTGATTTGCTAATGGACTAGATGTTCTAAAACATGACAGATTTCTATGTCAACCATCTTGCACAGATATTTGAATAAATTAAAAACGAAAAAAAAAAGCTAATAACGTTACCCAAGTTTAGTTCTATATATCAAAACTTTTTTTTAAACGCTAGTGTAGAAAAAAGAGGTATGGTGGTATCGGTGCTCCCTATATTTCTGTAATGACGATGCCCCCTGGTGGCAGAAAAACAGCAGTTCACTTTTATTTACACTCGAATGGTCGCTCAATCCAGATGACGTCACCCCAAATACACCAACCTACGCGATTCGGAATAAGATCACCTATAGCCATACTCGTATAACCATAGTAATAATCAAAAAATTGCTAAGGCTCTTTTTTCCAGCAACCAATAGTCTCGGTTTATTTGTTAAAGGAACAATCCGGCCTATTATTAATAAACTATTATAATAATTATATACAATACATGTTCATGAGAATTTTTTTATAGTCTTTGCATGCATATCTGATAGAAAACTCTAATCTCACCAACGAAAATGTCATTATTTAAATAGACTTTAGTGCTTCAAAAGTGGCATTTTGTTATCAAAGCATTCCTACTTGGAAATGGAGAGTTGATTTGGCGCGAAAAACAAAGAAAAAAATGATAGAATATATAAATAGTATGGACACAAATTAATTAGCCTTCAAATCGTTTACTCAACAGTCATGTTAAAAAAAATAGATAGCTTAAATTCGTAACTGACCAAAATGAAATGTTTACTGCAAACAACACATTTGAATAGTCATGCCTTTGTTGCTCGAAAATAAATGTGAATTCTTCCACTTTTGATTTTATAATACGAAACCAGTTACACCGACTTAAGCTCCTTACAGTTTAGGTTTCATTCAGTGCATGAACTGAATCCCTGAAAAACATGATCACGATTTGATTTGCGTTTTTGATGCTTTGTGTGTGCGTTTTTGTTGCTGTGTGTGTGTGTGTGTGTGTGTGTATGTGTGTGTGTGTGTGTGTGTGTGTGTGTGTGTGTGTGTGTGTGTGTGTGTGTGTGTGTGTGAGTGAAAGCAAAGGTTTCTAATTTATCTTAAAACGGGTGAAAATTTCCACCCATTTGTTTTACAGTTTAATTAGGGATGGTTCTGATAGGCCTGAGGACAACCAGCATGGTTTCAGTTGTAAAACGGTCAAACTGTATTCAATAGTGTGAGATATTCTCTGATCTCATATTTTATATAACTGAATTCAATGGTGTGAGATATTCTCTGATCTTAAATTCAGATTACACTGTGAAGCAATTTCATTTGAGTATTCTTATTGGAGATGGTTAGCAGTAGTCTGTTTAGATCTGTTATAATATATGCACATTTTAGTTTTTAGTTCATGACCACACCACCAAACCAAGCGGTGATTACATAAAGAGAAACCAAAGCCATTTTCTTCATATAGTTGCATACATTTAAAATATTTTTTCCTCAGAATGTCAAAATTCTTGAGTCAATTTATTCGCCGAAATTTGTATAATCAATGCACATTGTTAAAAAAGATTGGCTTGAGGCTTTATCAATATATACAATTAAATAACATTTTTAGATAACGTTTTAAAAGTGGTCTCTGAATCAAACTAAAATGGTTCTGACACTGAAAAAGAACCAGCAGAGGTCACTGTTAGGTCCAAAAATAAATGTAATCAGTACACAGTCAGTCATGAGAGTACACAACAATTTGCATTTTACAAACAATGCAGTCATGAAATAAGATACCTTCTAGTTTCAAGTGACAACAGACTCTAGGCCCGAATCATTTTTTTCAAGCCCCAGGCAATCATCTATCGTGAAATCATAACGCATACCTCGCCTGTAAAGTGAGGTTGTTTAACCTACAGAGGATCTGTTTTGGTGCCGCTGAACGGAGCTAACAACACCCAGGGGTTGGATCTTGCCTTGCGTTCATCCATACCCGCTCATTTGGATGACCTTGAGGTGAAGTCGTCATAGTGTCCCTTTATAGCAGAGAAATAAACGTGCTGCTTGGTGGGGCTTTCCTGAGAACAAACTCCATGCATATGTCTAATGCTAAACAATAACGTCATCCACTACAGCAGGAGCTACAGGAAATGGCATTTTTGCGTTGATAAAAGTGAATTGTGAAATGCGAATCCAACACAATTATGACTTTAATATACTTTTCTGAATCTGTTAAAATCAAATTTTCGTCTAGGGACAACTATATGAGAAGGAAGACGGATTATTTTTTATAGAAATTCCTTTTACCATCCTATGGAAAAGCATTTTCTCACTGTTAAAAAAGAAGAAACAATACAATTGGACTTCAGCAGTTGTGATACAGGTTGCAAAATAATATCGTACCTATAGTCTAACATCGGCTTGGTCGTGAACATATATTCAATCAATGCACTGAAGTGTATAGGTCAGTGTAAGGTCACTGTAAACCCTGTATTAAAGGTTGTATCAGCGTCAGCGATGTTGGGTGACGTGGCAGTGAACTTCATAACACACATGCCCGTGTTTCTCCGTTTGAGAGGATCCATTGGAGGATTCATTGGATCACCATAGCGATAACCGCTATGGTGACATAATATAGAGTGAAGGATTCATAGATACTGAGGACAAGTAGGGGGTGCAAACAAAAAAATTACTTTAGTTAAACGACTCCAACCCTTTAATCATCGTACTGTCCGTGTCTCTTCTCACCAGATCTAATATTTAACTCACTGTCCAACTGGATTTGTCCAACTGGATTTGTCCAACCGCTACAATACGCCCGTTAAGTCTTTGAGTTCGTCTCGAGTGTACTTCAGAAGCCCTCTGCGTCTATACACGTCTAAACCCTCGTCGCGTCACACACACGAACCTCTACGATTATAAATAGTCTTCGGGGATCTCCGGCGAGGAGGTCGTTGGGGTCACTATCCGATCTACACCTATATATATCCTAGCGGCGCGGCTGCACCTCAAAGCGAGTCGGCCCTACCCCATGTTGGAGCGCAGGAAGATGAGCTTGTTCATCTCCTCGGCCGTCACCTGCTGCCGGCGCTTCATGGCCAGGCTCTGCTCGCACAGCGCCACGCACTCGCTGCGGACCCCCACCGCCGGCACCGCCAGCAGCCAGAGCGCCAGGCGCGCCAGCCGGGGGAACCTCTCCCCGGCCCCGCCTCCTCCTCCTGAGGCTCCGCCCCCCGCCGCTGCAGAGCTCCAGTACTGGAAGAGATCCGGCGTGCCCTGCACCGGGGGCTCCGCCAGGTACTGGTAGAGCTCCTTGCGGACGTGCTCGCCGCCCACCCCGTTCCCCGAGGGGGTGGACGGGGTGGCGGAGGAGGGGGGCAGGGCGTTGGCCCCCGTGGGGACGCCGCCGCCGCCGCCGCCGCAGTCGAGACGGCCGCGCTTCGGCGGGGGCGATCCGTCGCTGTTGTGGTCCTCAGCGCCCGAACCTCCCCCTCCACCGCCGCCGCCGCCACCGCCGCCGCCACCGCCGCCGCCTTCCCGGGGCTCGGAGGCCATCTCGCAGGCCCGGGCGATGATCTCGTCGTGCTGGTAGGCCGGCACGGGGCGGAGCTTCAGCTGGGGGTCCAGGATCATGGCAACCTGGTGGGCGCGCTCCACCTGGCATGGGAGGAATACTAAATAATTAATACTTTAAACAATGTGGAGTGGACCGTTGAGCAGGGTCGGCTGTCGGGACACAAATACAATGGGGTGAGCTTCAGGGATTCTGGGGTGTGGTCTAGAGGCTGCAGGAGCACGTCGGCGCAGATCGGAGGCTGGGCTGGAAACCAAGAACCGCAAGGGGCGGAGAACCGCAAGGCGCGGTTCTCCGCCCCTTGCGGTTCTTGGTTTCCAGCCCAGGCTCCGATCTGCGCCGATTTGTTCATCCCTTAAATCACAGTTAGTCTCAAAAGGACTTCATAGGACACATTCAAAACACCCCCGAACCCTCGCCCCCCAAAAAAGGAAAAGCTCCACTTTGTTATGAAGGAAGAAACCTTGAGATTTTAATGGCGGAGAATAATGTGGTATCTTTTTATTACGTGTTCGATGGTGTGATAAAAAAACTAAACATAAAACATTGTTCTTTTGTCCAACAAAGTGTGAGGTTTGATGATGTCTTTATGTCTGTGATGTCCCGCCATGTTTTTATTGATCCCACCCTAGTTCCAGGGAAGAGCAAAAAAAATACGGCTATAAAAACCATGGGCTCGTTTATCAAAGCCTCAACTCCTCACGCTTTTCCCTTCAAAGCAAAGCACCGGATTGATGCCTTAAACCCTTTAGAGAAAAGATGGAACAATCCCTCCGAGCAGGAACGCCACTGGGAACCACCGGCTCCTCAAACTCCCACTCCAAGACCCCCCGGCGAGAGTGCTAAAAACAACAACTCCAGGAAGCGCTTGGTGGCTCCCCCCAGCCGCTAGTGCGCTAACCTCGCAGAGACCCGGGTTCAAGGCCGACCTGCGGTCCAAAGCCGACGGCATCGAGTCTCCTTCAAACCACTTTCCTGTCTCTCCTCACTGTGCTGTCCTTAAAAAGGCACAAAAGCCCATCAAGTACGTTTTAAAGTTCAGACTGGTGTCAGAAACCCATCCCCTCCTGAAAGCCCAGCTCCTTAGGAAACATCTCATCGACTGACTTGCGACTTGAGCCTTGTTATTTTCGCTTGTAGTCTAGATGGACGTGCTTTGTGGAGCTGCTCTATCGTTTGGGGATTGAGAAAGCACTTCCAATGTTATGTGTGCGCTGCAACGTTTTGCACTGCCACTAATAAAAATGTTTTTCCTCAATCCTAAAAAATCCTACGGCTGCTCTGCATTGTGTCTAGGTATTTATTTAAGAAAATTGCCGCAGTTTGTCTAGTTATTCCAATTTTCATTATGTACTTTAATTGTCCTCCGCCTCAACTTGAGTCGCACTGGATAAAGGCGACTGCTAAATATGTTTCCAAACAGTTTTTGTAGGTACAGCTCAAGCAGCAAGCTACCCCTTTAATCGGCACCAAACCAAAAATGTTTCCCTTTGAACTACTAGGATTGCATATGTTTTTCTTTTACTTATCTATTATTTTATTTTATTGTATGACAATGTTTATATGTGAAGCACTTTGAGTCTGCCTTGCGTATGAAAAGTGCTATATAAATAAAGTTGCCTTGCCTTGCCTTGCCTACTACTAAACTATTAAAGTTTTAGCATCATCATTAATATTCTAGCGGTTTAGGAGGCATCCAGAATGGAAGGAGCTGTGGTGTACACTATTCGTGGTTCGGGACCAAATCAAACAAAAAAGGAATGAGTACCTTGAAGTTTTCTTTCAGCGCCTCCAGGAAGTAGTGGCAGAGCTTGCTGGCCGTGCCCGCGCCGGGCTCCCCGGCCTTGGCCGTGAACAGCTTCTCCAGCCGCAGGTAGACGGGCAGCACCTGCTGCAGGGTGGGCCTCCGCTGGCTGCTAAGCTCCAGCGCCGCCAGCCGCAGCGGGGCCAGCAGGCAGGCCAGCGTGGCCAGCAGGTGCTTGTTCAGGCCCTGCAGCAGCGGCGCCGTGGCCTTGCTGCGGCCGTACGCCTCGCACACCTGCTCAAAGTGCGTGTGCACCTGGAGGAGCGACTCCGCCGTGCGGTCCCAGCACGGGGGCGTGGCCGCCTGGGCCCCGCCCTCCTCGCCTGACGGCGACGGCACCGGCCCGGCAGCGGCGGGCTCCTCGCGCAGCGACAGGCGGGTGGACGAGGCGATCTCGCGGCACGCCGCCAGCAGCTCCGCCAGCTCGTGGAGCCCCCGCGCCTGCAGGCTGTGCTTCCCCAGCACCGCCTGCACCACCGCCCCCAGCGAGCACCCGGCGCAGCGCAGGCACACCCGGCCCCGACCCCAGCCCCCGCCCCCTCCGACTCCCCCGCCCCCGCCCAAAGGAGAGCCCCCGCCCACGCCGCCGGCGCCCGCCATCCGCGGCTCCGACACGTACACCGTGCGCACGTCCGACATGACGAACTCCGACAGCACGTTCTGGATCCACTGCTGCACCTGCTCGGGCCCCTCCCTCAGCTCCGCCTCGCGCACGCCCAGGACGTAGCGCCGCAGCCGCGCGCCCTCCACCTGGTGGGCCGTCAGCACGTAGCAGGCG
This sequence comes from Gadus chalcogrammus, assembly GCF_026213295.1. Classification (NCBI taxonomy): domain Eukaryota; kingdom Metazoa; phylum Chordata; class Actinopteri; order Gadiformes; family Gadidae; genus Gadus; species Gadus chalcogrammus. The sequence continues at coordinate 9,530,062 of NC_079430.1, forward strand.
TCGGGGCCGCGCGCCTGCGAGTGGCACGTCACGCCAAGGCCCAGCGCGGCGTTGGCGCCCAGCGCGCACGTCACCTTCACCTTCACCTGGTTGTACATGCGCGGCAGCTGCCGCAGCGCCAGCGCGCTCATGCTGCCGCCGAGGGCGTCGCGCGTGGAGTAGGCGCCGTGGCGGGCGCCCGTGTCCACCAGCGTCTGCGCCAGCTTCAGGAAGTCCTTGCCGCTGAGCACCGCCAGGGCGCTCAGGTCCGAGCACATGACGCGCAGCAGCCGCTCCGCCACCTGCTGCCGCTCCTTCTCCGGGAGCCCGTTGTCTGCAGCCGTCGCCGTGGTGACCGCGGGGAGGGGGGGGGGGGGGGGGGGGGGAGGGGGGGACAAAGGACGGATCAATACGAAGGTCTAGAGTTGCATGAGGCTGACGGGGTGATTTGTCGTATCGCCGCTCGCTGGGTTAGTGAACAGCATTGTATATTTTGCAGGGCGTCTATATTGCGTAACATAATGCAGTTACTGTTGGTGTTTTTTTTTATGTGCAAATACTAAACAAAAAGGAGAACGGTCAAATACAACCGTGACCGTGGAACCGGTTCAATGTTCATAAAACATTCTTTGCTGATTTTATACACATAAGTAAATGTCCCCTTTCTCACATACACATAAGTAAATGTCCCCTTTCTCACTCACACACACACACACACACACACACACACACACACACACACACACACACACACACACACACACACACACACACACACACACACACACACACACACACACACACACACACACACACACACACACACATCATGCAAAACTCTTGATCGATGTTCATTCATGTTTGAAAAAAATTGCGACTATATCGCCTGTAAAGCCTGAAATAAGTAAAGGAGTTGGCCTTGGAAAACCCTGCGTTATTTTTACAGAGCAAAATCCAATAACGAGACTGCATTATTTTTCTTTGAAATAATGCAGCCCATTAAAATAATGGTCAATAAGCTCAGTAGAGAGCAACAACAATAGATGCGAAGGGTAATCGAAATGTTGGATTGAAATTTAACTGTGCGTATCGGACCAGTCATTGTGGTGTTAAATTTCTAAAGCAAAAATAAATAAAAAATGCACTAACTGAACAGAATATCTTCTCAAACAATCTCAGCAAATGGCAACCGCAAATAGGCTACAAGGGACAATCAAAACCGGGATTGATTTGTTTGTGTGCTACTGCAGTGTTGTTTTTTGAACGACAATGCAGTCTCCAAAGCTAATTATACATTTATACACTCAACAAAAATAAAAACGCAACATTTTTGTTCTCCCTCTCATTTTCCACGAGTTGAAATAAAAAAGATACATTACTTTTTCAGTGCACACAAAAGGCCTATTTCTCTCAGATTCTGAGCACAAATTTGTTAAAATGGAAGCACGTGCACGTCGTCCTCACAAGGTTCCTGACCCGACTGCGGTTCATTGACCCAACCGTCTAGCATGGTCAAATACTCTCTTTCGATTGGCTGTTGGATGAACTTCTCCTTTGCCAAGCGAAAGGCTGTTAGCTTTGCAAAGGAGAAGTGCTCACTCACATACACGCTCACAGATTTTGAGCAATGTGTGCAAAAAATATTGAGAGAAATAGCCTTTTGTGTGCATTGAAGAAGTCTTGGAAATTTCATTTCAACATTTAAACAATTTTAGCTATTTTTGATGAGTGTAGTTCAACGCAAAATTGTGATCTATATTGATAAAAGGTTTGGTTTTTTATCAACAAAAATAAAGTCATCCTAATTCTGCATCTCTTTTTAATACTCCTCACTGTCTTTTCCTCCCAACAGCTCCCTTCTGGGATTCACAAAATCCATCTCATGTACATCTAACCCCCATCTTCAATGAGCTAGTTAACAGAGCGCTGGAGCCCTCCCATGCTGACTCACGGCTGGGGAGCGAGTGGTTCCTCTGAGCCGCTCCGTGGGCCTGGGCCTGGGCCTGGGGGGCTGGGGTCTGGACCGCAGAGATGGTGGTCTGGGCCCCTCCTTGGCCCCTCCACGGTGGCTCCTGGGGGCCTGAGACTGGGGGCGATTTGGGAGAATCCCCCTTGGTGTGGTTCTCGTTGTCGGCTTTAAACACAGACGGAATAACAACAACAACGTTCACCACAACATTCAAATCTAAAAAAGAGGGTTTGTGAGTTTGTATGTTAGACGCGTGGCATGGGATTAGAACACAATGCAATGGTTATGAGTGGGTTGAAATTAAATGAAGCAACAAAATATAGCAAAAGGAGATAAGAGGAGATGAGAAAAGCAGCAAGCTAACTTTCCCTACAGAGAGAACATTCAGACTACTACCGATACCTTTTTTGTAATTTCAGCAGTATAAACTAGCAGTTTGACTTGCACCTTATATTTTGTCCCATTAATATTAGTTCAGGCCGATTATTATTATTATTTCAGAGCGGCTCCATTTTAGTGCCAAAATTAAACAAACCCCCCCCCCCCCCCCCCCCTCCCCTTCTCCATGCATGATGTGCTTGTTGGCATCATGCAGCCGTGCATCCCCCAGGTGTGAAGGACTCACCTGCGTGGGACTGCATGTGCTCCAGCAGGTTGTTGTAGAACTGGAACTGGATGCCACAGGCGCCACAAGTGTAGGGTTCTAGGAAATCACAAAAAGGGCCAAAAGAAGTTGGACTCCCTCTCTGGGTAGGCCAGTGAGGTTTTGGCATTCGCAAAAACTCTGGACATTAGCGTGATGTTTATTGTTTTTTTTAACTGCCAATCAAGCCATTGGGCGGATGCTTTTATTCAAAGCAACTTAGAGTGAATTATGGGTCATCGAGGAGCCAGGTAGGGTCAGCTTAGCTCAGGAGGTAGAGCAGTAGAGTAGTTGTCTTGTAACTGAAAGGTTGCCAGTTCGATCCCCAGCTCCTCCTAGCTGAGTGTTGTTCTGATGTGACCCTGAGCAAGACACTTGACCCTAACTGCTCCTGACGAGCTGGCTGTCGCCTTGCATGGTTGACCCTGCCGTCGGTGTGTCAATGTGTGTATTAACCGATGTAAGTCGCTTTGGATAAAAGCGTCTGCTAAATGCCCTAATTGTAATTGTAGGGTCTAGGGCTTGTCAGGGTATCTTGCCATCAAGGATGCCCAAAGGTTTGGTGGGGCGACAACCAGGGGATTGAATCCAGTGGCCTTCGGCTGGGAGTCAACATCCTAGCCACTAGACTATCCTGCCCCTGATTGGTCTATTTATTGAAAAAAAAAAAAAAAGACCACTTTTCTCTGAGATTTTCTCTTTGGAAAGTCTAAGCCGGAGGCTTTCACAACATAAAAAAGGGAAAACATATTACAAATTTAGCTTTTCTTTGGTGTCCTGCAGATTACCCGATAATTGGAGATACACTCATAGAGCGTCCTAAACCTACTTTACAGAAGCTGCACATTTTGTGAATGAAAAATGACTTAAAAACACTAACACCACTCACTCCGTTTTAAACTGCCCCTGCACTTTCATCTGTACTGATTATTCTAGAGTGTAAGTTAGCCACGTTTCATCTTGGATTCCAATAATAAAATACTTGGGCAGGAGGGGAGATCGTTTACACCCATGGTTTAGACCAACGGCCAGTTTGTGATTGTTATTTTTAAATCAAGCCCGAGTCAGCTATCACCAGATTTTGACACCATTATTTTAGTGGCAGTGACAAAAAGTCCCTGATTTCTATATTGAGACTAAGACGTTCAAAACTATTTTGGGTTCACTGGCAAAAAAGGAAAGCAAAAATGAAAAGTACAAAAAAAAAAGCAAAATGTGAAAGGATTAGAGGAGAAAATGGAGAAGATGCCATGAAGACAGGGAATGACTTGCTAAGTGCTCTTGGTGATGGATGGTGTCGGGACATACTTTGAGTTGTAGAGAACGTGCTAGCCACCAGGGGGCTTGTGGTTCCTGGGGAGGAGAAGAGAGGTGGATGAAACAGCGCCATCTGTAGGCCACAGGCGGTACAACAGCATGCTCATATCACAGTCTCTGCACTGACTTCAAGAAGAGGGCTTTCTCTTCTGTTCGTTGATGCCAGAAACAGATTGGAATAAATAAACGCTGCTTTTCTCAAGGCCATTTGGTACAACATACTGGGTCCTCTTTGAGTGGGCTAGAGATGTCGTGTTTGTTTGTATTGGCAAAACATTGTCTTGGTTTGGGTGTTGGTTAGACTACAGTAACAGCTTTGAGATCAAGGCATATAAACAGGCTGAATTGGCATTTCATTTTTCGTATCATCTTATCAGTATTTGGGACCAATTCTTTCTCCTTCACTGGTTACTCTAATTGCAGTAGTAAAAATCTAGAATCCGGACCAAATCATACACATATCTCAACTGATTAACTGATTGTAAGAATCAATTAAGCCCACATTAGAAGCAGGCTTGACTCATGTCTCTGTTCATTTAATTCAGTGTTCTGTGCATAATATTGACAAGAGCCTTTTTGATGATACAGTGCTGCGATGGCTCATTAACAAAGTAATAACAGCAATGTCTATTATTGGATTGCGCTGCCAGACATGTTTTCTCTATGCACACATGATGACAGATTTCTACTTAAACACCAGGATTAAATAGATAAGTGAGTTCATAAAACTTCCCATTGCTTACCACTTGAGTTCTTGGAGCTGTTGGTGTCCACCAGACTTGACTGCATTGTGCTTTCCACTTTACGAATTAACAGAGTGTCTTCGAACACAAACATGACAATAAGAGGAAATGTAAACCAGGAAAAACAAAGTGACTATATCTGTATCGAATTACAATGGTTTTCTAAATCAAACAATCCCAAGCACTACATCCAACATGGTCGTAGTAGTGTTAATGTAATGTACAATGCACATTTTCTAACAGTATCAAAAATATGGGCCACATTTTTCATCTTCATTTCCCTTGCTTTGACCCACTTCAAGGAAGTGTGTGTGCGTCACGCTTTAAATAGTTCCTTTAAAGCAGAGCTCCATAGCAGAAGAGGGAGGGGGGGGGGGTGGTTGATCAGGTGAAAGATACCTCAGCTAAAGACACCCTTTAAGATACTAAAATATATTCTGTAGTCCATCGCTGTAGGATGCGAACAAGTAGGTGTAGCACACGAGGGAATGCTGAGAGAGTGAACGGTTTATTATGTATTTTTAATTTTAGGTCTTATGCCTTCCAATTTAGAATTTTACTTTCCTTTGACTGTTGCGCGTTTATCGCCATGTAATCTGCTTTTCCTCGCCCTTTGTGTTTAAAAACGCTGCTGCATAAATCAAGAGTTGATTTATTATTATACATCATTATCAGACGTGTGATGTATTTATACCCAACATGAATTGAAATGATTCCAATTCCGGCGCTTGAATAAAAATGTTGCAGCGTATTAT
>NC_079430.1:9542967-9627967 GCF_026213295.1 Gadus chalcogrammus
AGGCCCCCCTTCAAAGCAACTGCCCAAAAAACACACAACTAGTTCACATCAATGTTAATGGTTCGCACCAACTCATTATCTTACTGACACTTAATTTTATGACTGTCACATGTTTTATAGTTAGGTTTTTACTTTAATGATGCTATTTCGGCAGATCTATGCAAGGTGTCTTTTCAGTACAGAGAAGAGAGTACACAAAGTGAAATGTAGTCAAGTGATTATCATCATTATTCAGAACGGGCCTTTGTTGCTGCGGACTGCAGACGGCGGCCTGTTAAAGGCAGGTCAGTGACGCCGGTAATTAGCCAGCGGAAGCCGCAACTTGCTTTTCTGCTTCTCCTTTTCTTATTGTTGAAGTGTATGTGGGCGGGCAGAAAAACACATTTAAGACAGAAGAGAATCAAGAAGCAGGGGGGCAGGGAGTGCTATTAGTCAGTCCTAAATAGAACACATGCATTTGTGTCATCACTTGAAGTACAATTATGACACAGAGCATTGAAAAAAGTCCATCCCGAAAAACAACCAATTTTTATCACCTATCATGCCATATCCTTCAAAGAATTACATACATACACACATACTAACATGCATACATACACACACACATATTCTTTGAAGGTTACTGGTTAAGGCTAATTCTTGGCTTGTAGTTTCTAATTCAAAGTGCAAAAGCTTTTCTTCGTAACATGTCATTTTCTCAAAAATTAAAGCATGCAGACAACCTCAGAGCATCAGTGTGGTGCCCTGCTCCATGTCCGGGAGGATGTGTTGAATGGGACTAAAACATTCCTAGTGAAAAGGGATCGCATTTCGGGACGGAGCCAAAAGCAGCCTAAAGAGAGCTTTATGCTGAGACCAAATTAGATCAACAGTCCAATAAAACCGTATATTTAGGTGTGTCCTAGATGAACACCCAGTGGATTTTTGCACTGGATATAGAATTTCTTTAGTGCAAATGTGAACACAGATGTACACCTTTCAAAAGCATCTATCACAGTCGGAATAAATGTATAAAAAAAGAATGAAAGAAAAAGTCTTGATCGTCAGAATGTCAACAATTGCTGTGAATACTAAGTAGTTGTAATATTTATCATACTTAAAGCTTGTGCAGTAAATTTAATGTTTTAGCTATTTGTCAAAATTCTAATTACATCCCGACAGCAATCAGTAAAGCAAATGCTCCGACAAAAATAGGACAAAGATCTGTTATCTGTTGCTGTCAGAGGCATTGATCATTTCACTCAGCCTGAATGAAATGATTCTTTACCTCCCTACCTGGCTACAGATCTTCAAACAGGTGTCCGACAGGTTTCCAAAATGCTGGGCAGACCTATTGCTAAAGCTAGCTAGCTAGTCATGTTTTTTTGGGATTAGTTTTGGAGGGAGGCCTGAAGGGATTTTTTGTTGGTTTAGATACTTTAAAAAAAATAAGGCCTACTCTGGCTGGTTTGTCCAAATGGCCTACCCTAGCTTTGAAGAAAATATGAAATAAACTTAAAGAGCACAGCTTACTTTCAAAATATGACCCATTTCCAAGTAAAGAAATAGCTAATTGTGCCAAGATGAGATTTGATTTGATTTGATTGTGCCAAAATCAAACTACTTGCCAGCTGTTCCCATTTCTAAATGCAGGAGGTTATGTTAATTACATTTGGATGGTGAATACTACTTACAATACTAATGTTCTTAAGCTTTACAAGCTAGGAGATAGGGCTTCTCGATTCTAATCTTATTTTGGTTAATATTGAAATCATTATTCAAACGATTATTTTTGAGTTTGAAAACATGATAAATATATTCAGCATGTCTCCCCCAAAAAACACTTTGAAACTGAGAACTTCGAAAATTCTAATCGAAAATTTGATTACCGGTATATTTGTTTTGTTCGCGTTAGACGCTAAAATCGAAATCGTGTTCAAATTCGATTAATCGCCAAGCCCTACTAGGAGATCGTGAAAAGTTTTCATTTTTAGTTAAAAAAAGATGAGACCCATAATTTGTGAGAAACACCACCCCGGTGTTTGTTCACTGTACAGAGGATCAATTGAATACGTTTAAATAAGATGCGTCGTCAATCCAACCAATTAGGAAGCCTCAAAGAAATGAATAGTGTGTATAGCGGGCTCGTTAAAGGTTGTATCAGCGATTCTAGGCCGAAACATCAATGATCTTATTCATCTGATCTTTCCTCACGATTCACTAGCTGCCCACCCCATAAGGAGGCCGTCAATAAAACGCGTCTCTGTAGGCAGACTATGCTCCGAGATCGCACACGAAAACAAATGGTACTACCAACCACTCAAAACCAAAATAAATAGAACCAATCACCGACAAGGGCTGGGTGTTGTGGGGTTTTGCGCTGCGTTCATGATAGTTTTTACTTGATGCAAACGCGGAAGGGAGGGGCGAGCAGGCTCTGCTTGTTTGGGATCTCGCTTTAAATATCAACAGAAGTGACGTCACCAGACATCGCTGAAACAATCTTTGATAAATAGCGTGGTAGTTATATTGCAGTTTTACAGTTTGATACTCACTGCTGGGAGCTGGCGGTAAGGCCTCTCCAACAACTGTATTTGTTTCTGCAATGAGGAAAAGATACACATGTAAGAAATAATTTAAGTCATTGAAAAATGGTCTTGCACATATTTTGGACCAGCAATATTATTACACATAGGAATATTTACAAAATATATCAAAACAATCTGCTAATCCAATTAAAGATCAAAATATGGCTATTGAAAGCCAAATGTACTAGGCTATCTGTATTCAGATAAATTGGCTACTGGTCATTTGGCCTAGATCTACCAGGTAATGAATTCCAATGACATTCTGTAAAATAACTATGCAAAAGCATCTACTATCCAGCTAGCGTCAGATCCTTTCGGACAATTGTTTTGGACCATCAAGTGAGTGCATTGGGATTAAATTGCGCCATAGCCTTTTCACAAAGATCGATAGAAAGCAGGTGCTTTACCTCTGTGTGCCCTGACATGGGTCTGAAAACAGTTGTAGTACTTGTACTTCTTTCCACATACCCTACACACATAGGAGCCTACAGGGGATTGAGAGAGAAATAGGTTACATGGACAACTTCTTATGTAAAGAGCATCTACACAAACAAGCACATTTTCTACACACATATCACAATGCAAACATTTTGATACCAAAATAAATCTGATGAGATGTCATTTCATTTCGATCCACATGTGTGTGGATGAAACCCACAATCATGCCTCGCTTTGCAGTTGCACCATTAAAAAAAGGCATATGAATTCTAAGCGTTTCCAATCCGATAGCAAACATTGATTGGCTGAGGCAGCCATGGAATTTGGCCCCAGGCCGCCATATAGCAAGTTGTTTGTTTAAGATACACAAACTGTCTCCGGACATAAGACTGTATTTCAGGGATTGACTGGCTGTATCAAACAAGGGATTTCATTCTGGGCACAGACTGTGAAGTATACGACTGACAGGCAGTCTGTGCACATTGGACATAGAGTAGCTAAGTCACGCCCATCTGAACGCCAAAGAGTCAAATGCAGCTACATTTGAAAAGCGTCTATTTTAATTTTAGAGTTTGTCTAATTATAATATAAATTACCACATACAGGAATTTGTTGAAAATATGTTATTGGTACAAGACTGCAAACAGCAACGGGAGTAACGTTGAGGACAGTGTTAGAGCAACTCTGTATTTTCTCATAATTTACTATGTATGACTAGCCTAGTAATTGGTATTATTTTAGGTCACCAACATGTCAACATAAAATACACATACACAGTCAGTCGACAGAAACCAATCACTCCTATTTCCATAGAACTGATTACAATGGCTTTCTAAAAATCAATTTGATCTGAAAACACACCGATGTTGTTCAGATATTATTCGTAGTTTGGTGCTAATATTCAGTCAATGAGCCAGAAGAGTAACGACGGCAAGCTCTGCAAGTGTGCTTGAGTTTTCCTCAGCACCCTGCAATCAGTGGGAGAATTCACTGCCTCTTCAAAGGCAACACTATTTTTCCCCCAGATAAGACTCACATTTCAGGGACATTTGCTTATACTTTTATGTGGCCATCTTGCCTCCAACCTTTTGAAATAAATTGCACACTAGATGACAATAACGGCTGTTTTCTATAAAGATGCACATCCAGTATGAAAAGTAAGTCAGCAAATTAGAGGGTACCTGCCGACCATGATAAGTTGGTCTTGACAACACAAGGCGTGTCCATGCTATGTTTTTAGCTTGATAGGGGCATTCAGCCACGTTTTGAGTCTACACTTCTCCTTTTCAGCCAAACTCACAAGTCGCTTTAAATAAAAGCCTCTGCTAAATGACAAAAATATACATTTAAAAATAATAGGTATAGAACCACTATAAACCCTGAATAATCTCAGATGTTCCTAGAAGCACTAAATCTGAATTGGAGGACTGTCTGTTGGAACCTGCCCTATGCAACTCTTCTTTTCCAATGAGGCCATGGGTTTTGTTCTTTGAAATTCCAATTATTTTATTATGTCTCAAAGAATAAAAACAAGCACCCAAGGCTCAATTCCTCTGTAAATCAAGTTGAACGAATACCAGTTTTGACCTAAAGCAATGGGACCATTGAAAAAGTGATATAGTGCAGGCGTACCTACATTTAATACGAAAAAAGTGCTATAAAAATCTAAAAAAAACGATCTATCTGACTTCAACATTTCAAGGCCTCCTCTTTTACAATATAGTCACACGGCAGACACTTTCATTTATAACAACGATCATGTTGAGAAATGGCATTAAGTTCCAGGATAGGGCTTAGGGGCATCTTGCTCGAGGATGCCTACAGGTAGAATGGACAATGAGGATCGAACCCAGGACCTTTGGGCTCTGAGTCACCGACCCTGCAGCCACTACGTCACCCTGCCCCCTCAGCACTGTTCGACTCTACCTGCCCTGATCAGAAAACGGCAAACAGCAGAGATGTCGGGTAATACACATGTAAATATATTCACACACACCTATGCACGAGTCTGTATTCTTCGTTGGAGGAGGGGTACCATGGGTAAACATACCCTGGGTCTGCGCCGCACGAGCTCCGCCCCTCACATCGTTTCCACCAATCACCACGCAGATCTCCGCTGGGTCGGCGTCGTCCCTTTTGCCGTTGGTGGTGCCCGGTTCCGTCTTCACCGTGACTGGCAGCTGGACCGGCGATTTGGTCGACGTGCCGACGGTTGCTGGCGCCGATGTAGCAGTGGTCGGGGTCAAGGTAGAGGCAGGGGTACCTTTGGCCCCGCCCCCAGCCGCCTCTGCCAACCCTGCGCCAGGATTGGCCACCTTTTGGGCACTCATGGCGGATGGGTCGTCTGGGGTGTTGATACTGTAGATGAGAGAGAGGTAGAAAGAGTGGTAGAGAGTGAAGTATAGAGAGAGAGAGGGAGAGATGTTTAGAGGAAGAGAGGCACACAGGGAAAGGGAGGTAGAATTACATTAGAATGTATGACTGCATCAATCACGACGAAACATTTGAAAAGGGAGAAGTGGGAAAAGTCCATACTACAACTAAAGCCAGTTCTTTACCTATAACAGTCCAAACCTCACAGCTCTAATTTAACAGCCCAGAGTCTAAGTTGCATCTTTACCATCTTATGTATAGTTTCTAGCTGCATTCTATTCCAGAAGTGAACACATTGAGGCAATTATGCTAACCTTTTTCTAAATATAACATCAAGGCCTGGTTTTTCAAATACACATAGTATTTGCCATGGTGGAAAAAGTTACCCCAAAAAAATGAAAGGGTACGCTGAAAACTTAAAAGGGTGACTTTGCAAAGGGAATAAAAAGCAGCGATGGTTACTGTATGCAATTAGCTTTGAAGAGAAGCACGGTGCTGGTTTCATATTTTATAGGTGATCTTTAATGTCAAGAAGACCTACGGTTCCTGCAGGCAGAACAGGCGTTCTAGCACAACGAGTGCTCCAATTTCAAAAACATCTAAAATTACTAAACATCTTTCTACTTTAGCGGCCAGCCATTGAATAGTGCATGCGCTCACAATGGAGTGTGCCAAAATGAATGATGTTGTACAAATAAGGTAAATTGGTCTTCAGCACAGAAAACAAAGCACGGCAATATAATGTGGGTGTTGGTTTTCATAGCCTGCTGCATACCTTTCCTCAGAAATTCATTACACAAAAACAAAACAAGGTCCTGGCAGCTATGTGTTGAAAGTAATTTCCTCACATTTAATGCATGGGAATCGTAAAAGGTCCAAATGGGGAGAGAACAAACACCTCTTAAAGTGAGCATTTATCTAGCACCTCCAAAAGCTACCTCACATACCAAAATGCACACCTATATTTTTATAATCTAAAAAATAAACGTTGTGTTAGCAATTTTAAAACATATTGTTTAATAACATTCCCATACAAATGGAATCAATGGTTGAAAATGTTCACACAATGCCTGGATAATATTTACCCATAAATGTGTTGCTCTGTTTCTGCATGTCGTTATATCTTCAGACACCACAGCAGAGAGAACACTGCTCATATCATAATTTAGATTGAACAAAACAGACAATTATTAACAAATTAACAAAAGCATCCATTGTCGACCAGAGATACAAAAAAAAGCCTGTAATGATCAGCCACATCCATCCTACCACCCATCTAGGACAGTGTAATACGAAGGTTGTTTGGCTCCCAGCTAAAAGAAAAAGGTACTTGGTTCGACCCCCAATGCATACACAGTAGGCCTAGCAAGATGTTTACACCTGCGTTGAATGTATGTTGCATTAAATATATAAGTGACCGTCAAATTGATCTGAATAATGTATTATGCTGACAACTGCTGGCTTCCAGGCAAAAGGGGAAGTGTTATTTGGCTGTTGATAGTTAGACGAGTCGATAGGTGGGATAATAAATTATAATAATACACTCTACTTTTGGTCGATGGCAACATATTAGCACATAAATTGATGTGTTATCCGTATAGTTCACCTACTTCAAAGCAGAGTAGCAGAAAGATAAATTAAAACATTTAAAACTAGATGCATTATTGACTTTAAGTCAAGCGAGAACAATAAGTTCCAGACCAATTCCACCAAAAAATATTTTGAGTATTAAGTTAAAGCTTGTGTGATGAACCAAGGAGAAAACCAAAATCTTCTGTTGTCAGCAAATAACCAATCACTTTCTCTTTTAAGCTAATGTGAAAGCTGTTGACAACAGCATATTAACTCTATTTTACCTCCTAGATTAAACTCTAACCCCAAAAGTACCTTTGGGCATTCATTTTAATCTATCAATGTCCATGTTAATAGGGTTTGCGTTTGCTTACATGATTGCATATTGCTTTGAATTTGTTTCCCTATAGTTACTCTTTTCAGCACTTCTTTACAAAGAACTGAGACGGCACAGAAGAATAACAAAGTTAAATCAGATTTTGAATAGGCTGGTTGATAGATTTATTCTGTTATGTCCTTCTATCACAAGTTCAAAACATGAACATTCCACCCCAACAATGACCTGTCCATGCATGACTTTATGAAACGGTTCTCTAACAACATTCTGGGAAACTGTTGTCTCAAAATCCAATGAAACAGTTTTCTAGTGGTATGTCCCCCCCAGGAGAAATGCTGGAGTCAAGACAGGAAATTAAGTTCAAAGCATCGATCACATCCATTGTCGATATTGCCCTTGCAAAAGAACATTATGGAAATTTGAATTGAAATTAAATGTGTAAACACATGAATAGAAATAGACCCCCCCCCCTCTCAAATCTATAAACATCAAATTAGATTAGGTTAACATATGCAAGTTATTCTTCACAAAAATATGTTTGTGGATCCATGCATAATAACCACAATGTGCAAGAAATTTTACCAAACATACTTGGTACATACTATGTAAACGGTTGGTCACAACAGAGACCATTTCTCCTCTATGCTGTTTTTGTGCTACTTAAAATAATTGCCCTATATATGGACGGTATATTTTTACTCCTCGCCGCAAAGGTACGAAGTGTATTCAATTTTTTCAATATACTTTGCTAATAATTTGACCCATTCCATTTTACCTCATAATCTTGCTATCCTGGGTTCTCATTGGAGTTTCTAATCAGCCTGTAGGTGAATCAAATCTAAAGCAATAAAGTAACCTGACATGATTCATGTCATATGACACATGTCAAAGACTACCGGTTATGTCACAGTAAGTTTCTTGGTTGTTTTAGGTTCCTTTGAGTTTCCCCGAATGTTTTGTGAGTGAGGTACGTGTGTGTGTGTGTGTGTGTGTGTGTGTGTGTGTGTGTGTGTGTGTGTGTGTGTGTGTGTGTGTGTGTGTGTGTGTGTGTGTGTGTGTGTGTGTGTGTGTGTGTGTGTGTGTGTGTGTGAACACTGCATATTCAAAATATCCAGTAAAAATATCAACCTCTCTTTTTAATCAAATGCACATTTCATGTCCTATGCAATAAATGTCTCCCTCAAGATGGTGCGTACGAAACATACAACATTTCACAAAGCAATAATGCAGGGAAATGGATGACTCCCTCAATGAATCTCACACACACACACACACACACACACACATTAAACATTCTGGAGGGAAAAAAACGATGTCAGCTAGTAAAATTCCATTCGCCTACACGTTGAAACCGCCGCCTTTAAAAAAATAAAAAAAAACTTTTCAATCTATATGTTAATGACATGAATTAAAATTTAATAACAAGAGATATTGAAAAGCAGAGACTTGAATTACACCAAAAAAAAATCCTCAAAGATCAGGGCCCCTAAAATTAGAAATTCAGGGCAGCTTCCTCCGTCTGCAGCTAAGCCCTTGTAGGCTGGCAGATTAAATTTTTGATGAAAATCAAAATTACACTGCAGAGCTGAGGCAGCCGTAGCATACCAGGCCACTATTGTGATTTATGGATTCATTAAACCCCTGGGAGTTTAACCACCTCCCCCTCCCCTTTTCACTCAGAGAAATAAGATTTGCTTTGCTGAAAAATTTGTATTTTTCTGAAACACAAGCAAGGCGGTTCTGCTCAGCCTTTGAAAAAAAAAAGAAGGAAAACAAGAAACGCTGTCTGTTTCTCTGTACATAACTACCGCGAGTAAACAGCACTAATTTTTTATAGCTGCAGCAATTGAATGTCCCTCTGCATTATTCATGAGAGCAATAAGGTTGATTTTTAAAAAGGGAACGGTAGGCACAATATGTGCAGAATGCACAGATTTCTTTTTTTTATGCATCAGCCTCAAAGCCTGAAAAGCCTTTCCCCTGGAGCATATTTTAAGTGATGCCATTTTCTAACACGCCTTGGAGAATACTAAAAAGTATAAGCCCTAACAACAGTTTATGGTTGTGTTGAAATACGTTGCTTCGTTTACAACAAATTACACACACACACACACACACACACACACACACACACACACACACACACACACACACACACACACACACACACACACACACACACACACACACACACACACACACACACACACACACACACACACACACACACTTAGCAGTGAGATAGACGTGGCTTTATGTTAGCCAATGTCTTACGACGGAATACATTTTCTTTAAACGAAACAACGGCCTACAAGTCAACTTAAAAAGCGAAGGATACCATCCCACTATGTTAATCAACATTTGAGAAGAGATGGCTCCACCGTTTGATTGTTGCTGAGGTCATTGTGGTTTCTTAGATAACCAGTGGGCATGAAGATACCAGGATAAACCTAGCCCTCTATTTTCGAGCTCCTTTTTTTAATTGAAGTCAAATGACTGCAGTGACCTTAGGGATTGCATCTTGGGCTTATTTGCAATGGTATGGCAATAGCTTGTGATTTCAAATTGCTGAATACATGGGAGGTATGAGACAGTCTGACAAACCACTACCAAAATCCTGAAATATGAAGGTGTAATCTCTGAACATAGCACATCAGACATTTGCTTTGGCCAAGACTTATGATCCTCTAAGGAACAAAATATTGGTTGACTTGAATAACCTATAACAACCTGTTTAAAGCAGGCTTAATAGTCGCTATGATGTGCGTGGCCAGTCCACGCAAAGCCATGGAATTTGTCGTGGCCATTTCACAGTAACATCGGTGTTCAGTGTACTATGACACGCGATAAACTGCCGTATGAACCCTGCGCAAGGGGTGGGATGATGATGTCCTTTTTGGTGTTGCTGGCTTGCACAGTTTAAATTAGGGATAAATGTCGGCGTGGCTTAGCATCACTATAAAATAAGAGAAGAGGAAAATATTTTGCCCCTCATGCATCAAGCCTGGACCTTAGAAAACAGAAGAAGTTGCATGGGACTCCCCAGAGCTAAATCAAAAAGCTTTAATTTAGTAAAATATGAAAACATAATCGCCTAAACACTGTCATCAAAGTTACTCCTGCTGCTTTCTGATCCCTCTTTGAGCCATACTTAACTCTAGTTGGCTGGCTACACATCTTGTAACCATGACCTCTTTTAAACAAATTACCTATTTCTTGATGTGGAACATTTAATTTAAATTAGACAAACCCTGCCAGGAACGTTACATGGATATCTAGTTCAAAATCTAAAGATATTATAATTGAGCTCCATTGATTCCAGTCAACTTTGTATATTACTGAAGTCCAGACATGATGGTGAAGTGTGTGTGACTTAGCCTCTCTGTTAGTGTCCTGTTCTGTTATTGCTAGCCCACTAACAGAGCCTTACACAGGCCATATAAAGTCAATGCAATATTTTAATTGTAAAGGGAAATTTGTATTAAGGAGCTGACCATTAAGGAGCCAGGTTCATCATAACTTTCCCCTCATGCAAGGTCAGTACACTTTATTATGATAGTCCTGTTTATCTTTACTGGTAGAGTGTGGATACAACCCTGGCAGGGTTAGTGGTTGGATTCCCATTGTGGCCCCTTTTGGATAAGTGGCCATGGAAATTCTTCTGTAATTTGCATAAAAACGACCTCTCCATTATTGATATGCCAGTATTTTATTATGGTCTATAATGTAAGTCAAAATTCAAATTTGGGATAGAACCAACAAAATATGAAAATGTCATTTTCATTCTTCACATTCTAACATTCCCTATACATGGCTTCCTCTCACACTGGCCTATTATCGTAAATTACCTCTTACATAATATTGACGTTAACATTCCTTATTTATAAAGGAAGGTTGCTTTATGCTTTATAAAGCAGGTGAACTAAACCAACAGGACTCATACACAAGTAACAGAACATGCCAAAAATAGTTGTGGACCTAAAAGCGTTAAAACAGTCAATTGTGTCTTTATTTATAGTAATATGGCCTTCCATTATATATATAACAAAGATGTTGAAACATGCAAGGTGATTGTTTTCATTAAATTATAAATATGTGCAAAATAAAGACGTTAACGCATGATTATAATGCCTAACAGCAGAGTCTGATGAGAGTGTGATATAGAATTGACTCATCATTGCATTTGAAAACAAACTAAGCTAATTACAATTTCTTAATTTTTTCGAAATGACCACCTACAGGTGGCGCTAGAATCGAACCGAACTATATCGCTAAATATATTTTATTTTTATAAAAAAAAGCATTTGCACATTGTAGGTAATGTAACGTTACGCTCTAACCGCTGACAGTCTATAACAACTATGATGGGATATCAAAGAGAGAAATTGTTAATAAATAGTTTATAAAAAGGAACGTTTCATCAAATTTTCAGGAATTTCACAAAACATGGCTGCAGGAGGTTTTTGTGTTTGAGATTGTTCCACCCCTTCGCGTCCTTCATGTTACCAGTTACCAAAATACAACCAATATAGGCTGCCCCGTATGATTAACACAAGTACAGCAGGCCTACCAATATATCCCAATTGTTGGAGCCTTTTCGTAAACTTTGTTTGTATAAAAGCGGTCAAAAATCAACAGATTGAGAGTATTTGGGGATGTCTTGTAAACCCAGGACCCTTTCGCGCTACATTTTCATCCTCAGTGCAAACCCGGCCAGACTGCACAATAATAAGAGTGATAACACGACCTAATTTAGAAAGAATAGGATGCTTTGAAAATCCAAAGTGCTCCGACTTACCTCCCGAAACGATGAAGATTAAGCGAGGCAGCTCAGCTGCAATCTCCCCTTTTCGACCAGCGGTGGCTGCTGGCTGCACACAAACGCCTCTTCCAAATTTAAAATTAGTTAGTAGAAAATTCCAAATGTTCAAATTCGAAACAACTTAATTTCCGTCCACACCAGCGCCGTTACATTTTCTACAATAGGTCGTGGCGTATGAGGATTGGTTTCCGCGAGGTTTCCATAGTCCGCGCAAGCCTCATTTTCGGACTACCACGGGTTTCTCTTGCAGTATACCTCCTGTGTGGAAATTTTCGTCCGCCATATACAAGGGCAGATTCCGAAATTGCAGCGCCGGGCAGCTATATTAGACAACGTTAAAAAAAAATATATAAATAAATATTCGGAGAACATGGGAAACAAGTGGATGGACAACAATAACGTTACACTGGGAAAAGGAAGGTTGCTACAACGCAAGTAATAATGAGGTTTAAAATAGCCTATTCGCACACAATAACACTACTACAGAGGAATATATTACAGTCAGAGACTCTTATACAATATTTGTATTCAAAACGTTATGCAAAATAAATGGCTCTTCGTAACATGAACATCAACCTGTACTTTCCCAATCTCCCAGCTGAAATATACCATATAATAGATTGCTTCCAACAGTATTAGATATATTGGGATAATATTGACGTTATCATATTTTTGCCTCATATCGTTTAGCAACATCATGTTCATATACTTACCATTGAAGAGAATGCAACTTTATTTGACTTTAGAGTGTAACCAAGGGAATTCTTTGACTGGCCATCAAGTTTTTGAAATAAAAATACAAAAAAGTACAGTCCAATTGTTCTTTTGGTGATTTGTTCGGTTTTTTTATTCTTTTATTTTCCTTCTCATTTAGTTTTTGTGTGTTTTTGTCACGCTCATTATAGTTTTTACCTGTTGTAGGAATCTTAAATGTAAATTTACCCATTTATGAATATGTAAGTAAGGATAGGGTGAAAAATTAACAAATTCAGTTGCATTATGCTCATGAGGTTTTCCACGAGAGGGGAGGGGAAAGAAAGTTATTTTGCTGCCTAGTTAGCCTAATTGGGTAACTTTAATAGACAAGTGTTTATATGGATGTCTTCAAAATACGTTTTTGTCCCAAGCTTTATATCTTTTATGATCAGCAGCTCTATATTTGAGATACATGTTCGACACTAACCACAAAAACCAGGGACCATTTTAGTATTCTGAGGTATGTCACGATGAGATGGTTGATGATGTGATGCCTCATCAGGCCTACATAGACTGATCCGTTGCTTTACCGGTTTTCCCCCCTCACTTCCGTTTCATCTGTGGTTGCAGCCAGCCATTGGTCCACATCCAGTCCACTGACTCGTGTCAAGCAGAGTTTTCTAAGTGGCTCTGGTGCCAAGAGCAACCGGCCCAATCACAGCAAGGGCCACCCTATTGCCCTATTGCCCTATTGGCCAGCCAACATGGTGGGGGTCTTCATCCAGGTTATCCTGACTTGTACACACAAAAGAGACTGAAAATCGAGGCTAGGCCCACATGTTGGCATGGTCGTTTTTTATATTATCACGTGTAAGGTGGATAGTAAGAGTTAGAACCCTGTTAGCATGTCCTGGCCACATGCTAGGGTGGCCATTGTATGACCTGACCTCTATAAGGGGGGACATAATAACCAACTGGTTAAGTTGTTGTGTAAGGTCTGTCTTGACTCACTTGATAGCTAGCCTATAACCACAAAAAGGAAGTGAATCGAGTCAAATCAAATGTCATTGAACATAGTTTCAGTAATGAAGAATATTGTCACATGTGATTTGCATTTCATTTAGAATTTAAAGTCTAATTCATATTTTGTAGCCTATGATGATATAGAGTGTTGTATTTTATATTATTGTTATCGTCATCTATATTCTGGTGTGACACCCTCACCTTTTCCATTTTAAGTACAATTTATCACATCAATCATCACAAAATAATCGAAGGATTCAATTTACCCCAATATAATAAAGATACAACGTTTACAAAGTAATATATACCTAACAATATGATAAGATTAAAAATGAACATTAATAATCGGATACAGTCTGGAATTGTGTCTTTTTTCCGGGGCTGGTCTAGCACAGGTTGAATGGTGTGTACCCCTAGTGTACAAAGACACACGTGAGTAATGTATCTTAATACATTATTACGATACGGTTTTGTGAATTGTTAGGCCTTCAAGTAGGCAGAGTCACTGATAATGCCCCTGGATAATTTGAGGAAGCAGAAGTAGAAGTAGGATCTATGAAAAATTGCGACGGTCAGTGTCTTTTTCTAGCTTACGGCACGTGCCGTAAGCTAGAAAAAGAAAACTCTGACCGACGCAATTTTTTCATTCATCATCATATTCATAACATAACTAAACATGTCATCACTTAAGCACCTAAGCACAGCAGGAGTCATTCAGAAATTATATATAATAATGTCATTGTAATACAATGGTCAAAACCAGGTTGTAATTTTTGAAATAAAAATACAAAAAAGTACAGACCAATTGTTCTTTTGGTGATTTGTTTGGTTTTTTATTATTTTGTTTTCCTTCTCACTTAGTTTTTGTGTGTTTTTGTCACGCTCATTATAGTTTTTACCTGTTGTAGGAATCTTAAATGCAAATTTACCCATTTATGAATATGTAAGTAAGGATAGGGTGAAATTAACAAATTCAGTTGTATTAAGCTCATGAGGTTTTCCACTAGAGGGGAGGGGAAAGAAAGTTATTTTGCTGCCTTTAGCCTAATTGGGTAACTTTAATAGACAAGTGTTTATATGGATGTCTTCAAAATACGTTTTTGTCCCAAGCTTTATATCTTTTTTAATCAGCATCTCTACATTTGAGATACATTTTCGACACTAACCAAAAAAAACAGTGACCATTTTAGTATTCTGAGGTATTTCACGATTTACCAGATGCTGACGTTGTTGTTATTGTTGATGAAATCTGAGGAAGCAGAAGTAGAAGTAGGATCTATGAAAAATTTCGACGGCCATAGTTTTGTTTTTCTAGCTTACGGCACACATCACATTCATAACATTACTAAACACGTCATCAGTTAAGCACAGCAGGAGTCATTCAGAATTTATATATATATATATATATATATATATATATATATATATATATATATATTAATCTATATCTATATAAATGTTCATATATGTATACATCTCTATATATGTATAGATACATCTATATATATATAAATAATGAATGACTCCTGCTGTGCTTAGTGTGCTTAAACAATGGCTGTAGTAATGTCAGTAATGTTATGAATTTGATGAGCTAGTAAAATAAAACGTTGCACTCTTTTTCATTCACTAGGGAACTAATTCCTCAGTTGAATCTTCAGCCGTATGGAAACCTGAAACGTGGAGCCGTATGGAAACCTGAAAAAATATATGTTATATTTGATTCAATTTCAGGTAACAAAAAACCTAGAGCATCCCTGAGGATAGCACTTGAAAGTGTAGGAAACGTATTTCCAAAAAGGGCTTGAATGTTCAAACACGGACATAAACTCATATTCTTCAAGCCATATGGAGCTCTGTGGTCTTAAGACATAGCCCCATCTTCATCTAGCAATCGTTTTTAATGAGAACTTTTAGCAGTATAGGGAAGGATAGATGTCTAATTCTACTGTGAAATAAGAAATCTAGCCAGACACATGTGTTGCTACCACATACCCAAAGAATTGTAGGAATTGTAAGTGTTCCCCTCACGCCTTGGGACAACAGTGTTCTTGGAGACAGCCATCATTTAGCTGATAAAGGGAAGACCTTTTGGTAGCACCCCCTGAATAGAACATAGCCATTACCGCACCCAACCTACGTATGCTATTCATGTAGGTGGGGTGGTAAAGTCCCTGTGGGATGTTTTCTGAGCAGCTACTGTATAGGGCCCCTTATTGGGCCTAGCATGCAGCGATGGCAAGCCAGAGGAGAGTTGCGGCCGACACTGCGAAGAAGAAGATGGCCAGGAGCCAGACTTTATCCGATAGGTCGTGTTGGCCTCTCACGGTGCACCACTTATCTGCAGTGTCATCCCCGAGGTCCCCAGGGTCTTTTTCTTTGTTGAGGAAAGCTACACAGCGGCGTAGAAGGCCAACCTGGGTTGGGCCTTTTCCTCCGGTCTCATGCCCTACCTCCTGAGTTTGTTGATGGAATTACCCGCCAGCCTCCTGGTTTGAGATGGGTGGAGTGGCTCTGCCCTTGGTTTCAGGAAGCACCACCAGAAACAGGCCGTAGCACAAAAAGCGTGATGTAACCCAGACCCATGAATTCATTGACTCCCTGCTATGGCCATTTTGGAAGAAAGTTTCAGTGGTCCTACGTAACGGACCTCAAACCAGGGGGTAAAACTAGTAGCCATGACAACCCGGTTTTGACCATTAATTCGTGAAATTGGATAGTACTGAAAGTAATTGGTTTTGTTTTCAATGTCAAGTTTCAAGTATCGAGGCATCAAGTTTTGCTGAATGCTCTCACACTATACATTCACAGAATGAGTGCGGTTGTCTGAGGTAAGTTTGGAAGGCAGGAGCCAACAGGAAATTCATTCTCTTTGCAGGGATGTGCCCTTTTCCACTGCTTGGAAAAGCCTCGACCCATTTGGAA
The DNA here is from genome assembly GCF_026213295.1 of Gadus chalcogrammus. Classification (NCBI taxonomy): domain Eukaryota; kingdom Metazoa; phylum Chordata; class Actinopteri; order Gadiformes; family Gadidae; genus Gadus; species Gadus chalcogrammus. The sequence continues at coordinate 9,559,718 of NC_079430.1, forward strand.
ATATGTAATGCACACATTTTTATGGTGCACAAACTGCATTCTACATCTTGCTCTCCTCACCTTTCTTTTCCTTCCCTCTTGCTGCCTCTTCATTTGTATGTTTGAGTGTTTAATGTGTATGTGTTTAATTTGTATGAGACTTATTATTGCTACTTTGTTTGTTTTTCACTTGTCTTTGAGTACAGAGAAAATGTATATAGGCCTATATGTAAAATGTTACTATTATTGCAAGTTTTAATGTTGTTATTATTGTATGGCATTAATGGTTAACAAGCAGTACTTGAATCCTTGCCAGGGATTTTTCAATAAAAGACTTTATATCTATCACCATGCTTAAAAGGTCCATCTGGCTTTGGGTGAGCAGGACATGGCATCTACAACCAGTGACGGAAAAAAGCATTTTTAGGACAAAAATCTAATAACAATTTTAAAAATGATTATTCAATTGCACTAATGCTTTTTATTTTTTCCCAATTTGAATCATAAAGAAAATTAAGATGAAAAATTCATTTTCATTTTCCAAAAATGCCCTGCTAGTGAACAATATTCAAATGCAGGGAAAGGAAAGGAAAAATCAAATTGAATTTGCATTTTCAAAAAAATGCCCTAGAAATTTGACAATATTTAAGAAGTAGAAGTGGAAAATGAAAATATTATGACAAATTTTATTTGTCATAATTTGAACGGCATTATATGAGTCAGAAATAAACAAAACACAATCTTCCAATTTGCATTTTCAAAACATGTCCACTCTAAAGTGATTGAAGTGGTTTCCTCCCACGGGAAAGCTGTTTTTTGAGATAGGTTTTGATGAAAGTCTCACCAGAGACTGTTAGTCAGTTGATGATGCCACAATACAATGTGTTCCAGTGTTCTTATAGCACACCCCTCTGCCAGTCCGGTTCCCTTGAAGCGGGTCAGGCCGGCCATAATCCGTCGGTTTTACTCCCGCTGGCTCTGTCGGGACAGAAACACCAAATATGATTTGTTGTCATAGGCTAAGAGTTACCCTTCAAATCACAAAGATGTTTACTGACTCTGCTTTGAGTGAAGTCACCACAGCTGTCCATATATATGCACACATGATCTGATCTTTGAATAGGTCTTATTCTATTCTACTCAACTGTGAGTTGTTAGATACTTAATCTGTGTGAATTCGTTATAACAATACAATCTCACATGATCTTCAATCACTCACGTTTTCTTTCATGGGTAAGCCTATGAGGCCTCTAAACGTATTTTAAAACACTAGCCAGGGTCTGTGTATTATCTGTCACTCCCCATGTGGGTCCCTTCCACACTTGGTTGTAGGTGAGAGCAGACCCCTGACAAGTTCCACCTGTTTGTGACCACTAAGTAGTTTTGATAAACAATGTCCAGTAAATGGGCAAATTAGAATTTGCTAATTCAGTTGGTATATAGGTTCCAGACCGGCATCCCAGTGTAGTGTAGAACCAGGTATCCATTAGTTGATGTAGGTTGTACTTCGCGCACCATTTGTTACATAATTGGCTAACATACTTTGAATATACACATAACTTTGAATACATTTTGCACATTTTCCACACAGGCACACACACACACACACACACACACACACACACACACACACACACACACACACACACACACACACACACACACACACACACACACACACACACACACACACACACACACACACACACACACACACACACACACAGCCAGTTTAAGGTTACATATAGTGGCATGATGAAAAAACAGAACAAATTGTTTGGTTTATTCAGAATGTTTTTGTAGGGCATTACATACATTGAAATAGTATAACTATATTATGAACATTGTGCTTGATTTGTTTATGTGTTGTATTTATGTAATTAAAACAATATACAAACATAAACTAAATATTGCATTCATACCTATACGCTATATTACCACTAGATGGCAGAATAAAACAAGTTAACTCAGTGTAGCTCCTCTCTCTCTCTCCCTCTCCCTCTCCCTCTCCCTCTCTCTCTCTCTCTCCCTCTCCCTCTCCCTCTCCCTCTCCCTCTCTCTCTCTCTCTCTCTCTCTCTCTCTCTCTCTCTCTCTCTCTCTCTCTCTCTCTCTCTCTCTCTCTCCCTCTCTCTCTCGCTCTCTCTCTCTCTCTCTGGAAATGTACACAATGCACACGAGTAAATGTAAATACTGATTGGTCAATGGTCATCCATGCAAATAGGAAGATGAGGAATTTGGTTAACGTGTATGCTTTCGTTCGTATGGACTAAGCCTGCATAATAGTACTTTGAATAAGACGAGATAGGCCTTATTCTGTGCAGCAATTGCCTACACGAAATATGAACTCACCGTGGCAGTGTATCATTAGATTATCTCTGACAATGTAAGACAATACAACAGCATCACAACGCTCACAGTTATTATTACTATTTCAACCACTAGGGGTATTTTTAGGGATGACACCGTATTTTATGTGTGTACCTTTCTCCCGCTGCGTGAGAAACCAGAGGGAAATGTATATTATGTTGGCAGTGGGAACAAGAGTTGAAATGGTCCATTGTGAATTTCTAAGGAATAAGACGAATAAGGCGATGTCGTGAGACAAAATAGGGAAACAAATCATTTGTCTGAAATCTGTAATGAAGAAAATGTGAATGTGTGTGTGTGTGTGTGTGTGTGTGTGTGTGTGTGTGTGTGTGTGTGTGTGTGTGTGTGTGTGTGTGTGTGTGTGTGTGTGTGTGTGTGTGTGTGTGTGTGTGTGTGTGTGTGCGTGTGTGTGTGTGTGTGTGTGTGCGCGTGTGTGTGTGTTTGTGGTGTGTGTGTGTGTGTGTGTGTGTGTGTGTGTGTGTGTGTGTTCATATTAAACATCAAATGAAACGCTGATGAAATGTTGACCTCTCAGCATAATCGACTGGTGTAGCACTTCAACCCTGAGTTTTCTTTTTTTTTAAAAGCAATGGAAGACTCCCTCTTACGCATGCGTGTCATGACATTCTAGGATTCCAATGATGACCTCACACTGGGAACATTTATCGTCGGACAATGTCAAACTTTGAATGAAATACAATATTGAGGTACTTAAGATTATTACGTACAACTATTCATATTGTGTATAAGCAAATATATGTTCAATAAATGTTTTGGCCTATTGTTATTTGAAATGTGTATCTCTTACATTCTGTTTACTGCTGCTGTGACATCCACAATTTGTGGGATCAATAAAATACGTATAATATTATTGTACATCTCATCTGACCTCTAATTTCTAATGAATGAAGTAGCAAGTTGAACATGCCTTGGTGGTTAGCTCCGACTCCAATCAAAAGGCATTTTTGTATTCTTCACCTGACTGACTGACTGACTGCCAAGTGTGACATCATCAGGCCTGCTCTCCTGGAAAGAGGCTATCATTGGTCTAATCCTACCGTTTAGGTGCAGGCACTTGATTAGGGGAGAAAGGAGCTGAGCAACGGCAATTTGGGTTGGGAAAGTAGCAATTTAGTTTAAACCCGAATAAACCAACCTGTTCTTTCACATCCATACAAGGTCAACAATGACTGACCGTGTGCTAAGAATAAAAAGAGGACCATTGTTCCAAAGTCTCCATAATGACCCAAACACACCTTTTGTTTATACCGGACCGGCCGAGAGCAGGCTATAGTTAGCCTTAATGCCAATGTCGGTTTTTGGCTGATGCGTTCACATTGTGACTTTCTGAAGTTGTTGTGTGTCATTAGGAGTTCATTATTATAAGTGTTATGTATTGTACCTTTAAATCTGGTAATTGCCTGTTGGAAATAGATTTGGTTGAAAGACTCAGAAGACAATAAAAGAAGATAATGTACTTCTAGACTTCTTTATACACCTCTGTTGTACATTTGTCAGGGACTTTTTCGTAAAAAAAATAAATAACTTTCATTATTCCACACTGACTGGAGGGAACAAACATGTCTGGTGCCTGGGTGACCCCAACATTATATTCTATGCTATTATAATAGATATAAAGACAAAATGCACAAAAATAAATGTCTGGCACCTCCAAAAATAGCACAGAGGAACTTTATTACACAACTTCATCTGTGCAATCGTTTACATTACTCTGCTGTAAAACAAGGCATGTAAAGATCAAAAGAACCATTAAAGCAAGCGCACTAGTTGTTTCTATCTCGTGAATCGTGCACACATATAAAGAGGTCGGGACCGGGGAGTGTGTGTGTGTGTGTGTGTGTGTGTGTGTGTGTGTGTGTGTGTGTGTGTGTGTGTGTGTGTGTGTGTGTGTGTGTGTGTGTGTGTGTGTGTGTGTGTGTGTGTGTGTGTGTGTGTGTGTGTGTGTGTGTGTGTGTGTGTGTGGATGTGGCAAAACACACCGGAAGATGTTTATAGGATGGTAAGAGGGGAACGAGATGTTAACTCCAGAGGAACAGAATAAAAAGATGGCACTTTGTCAGAATTGTTGAATTAGGACTACTTGGACTCTCAAACTTGGTATGAAGGTATAATGCATGATGATCTAGGCCTACTCTTAATAATCAGTATGACGTAATGTTCGATTGTGGGATTTTGCGTGGATGAGTATACGTTTGTCGTACCTCCCGGTATCCAGCAGGTGGAAATAGCGAGCTTTTATTGTCAAAGAGGTGATCTCTTAACATTATATATAATGGAATTACAATAACTCCAATCCTTGAAACCTCTTGACAACTCTATTCACTACAATGCTAAGATGCAAACTCGTACAAAATAAATTCTATTTGTGTCCATGTATACATATTTTATCAAGATAATTTAGAATTTAAAGGGGTTAGTCTCTATTCTGACCCAGAATTGACCTACTCTGCAACTCAAATGGCAGTTCATGCTGGCCTGCTTTTATTCAGGTCAAGAGGAACTCCCCATACAGTTAAGGAACTAATATATTGGAAAGCAAATATATCCGGTAAAAAAATTAAACAATTTGAAATGCACTCCACTGGGAGTAAATGATAGAGATACATGTAAGCTTATGTGTTTTGTTATACGTGCCAGTTTGCCAGTGTGTGTGTATACGTGTGCGGGCGTGTGTGTGTGCATTTTCTTGTGAATCTGATTGAGTGTGTGTGTGTTAGTGAGATTGACCTGAGCAGTTAAACGTTTTAATGAATGGTCTAAAAGTGGAAGCTCATTAGTAGACAGTAATAATAGACATGGGGCTTCTCAGGGGCTTGGCAGGGTGTGATTCTGCCGGGTATACACTCATATTTATAGAACCCCTCCACAAAATAGTTCTCTGTAGTCTCTGTATATTTAATCAGCATTCCTAATATGCATTTCACACTATTGGTTTTATTGATATACTATAATTACAAATGTTGTGTTTTACATATAATAAAGTGCGTTTATCCTATTTTTCAAAATATAAGTTAGAAGTATTTCAAAGTATAAAATGTATCCTATAAAACATGTTAAACAATAACACATTTCTCCTTCCCAGCAAAGTAAGCAAAAAATAATGTTTGAATGAATAAAAAAAACAAATTAATCAGTACTGTATGAAGCATATCAAACTGCTATTATAAATTATCCAAGTCATGAATGCATTTAGGAATTTCAGGAATACTCTAGATAAGATTTCATTCACCTGCGTTATTTTCCGATTGACCCTTTTCTTTTGCCAGTTCAAACAAGGGGAGAGTCGCGACAGATTCCTGCAGCTGGCTGAAAACGCCACTGACCCCTCCACCAATCAGCAACCCCCCTCGGCAAGGGGCATGTTCCAAGAGGGGCATTGTGGTTCCATCTTGGTTCCATCTATCTCAAATCATGTGGGTGGCATCCAGAAAGATGATGTGATGGTGTTCAAAGGGACACGCACGCTTCATACAATATAGGCAGTGCAGGTATAAAGTACTGCATGTAGCATTGACGCTATAGCTGGGTTGAGGAATTCTGCATTCAGTTCCCCCACCCAGCTAGCGTTTAGAGCCAAGATGGCCGCTATAGGTGAATAAGGCCTGGTAAGCTAGGAAGCGAGTATTCAAAACATCCAGAGCAGTTGTCTTTAATATCTCAAGATTACAGCTGTCTGTTCCTGGCTACAGGTACAATACAAAACTATCATGACACCAACGGTAGTGGTGGCAGATATCAAACTGTGTCTTTATACAAATTATACGATGAATGAATGAATGAATCAATAAATCATTTTCTTCATACATTAGGTCATACGTTATGAAGAAGAAAACGTAACAATTGAGTGGATGACAAATGACAAAGACAACATCATATATATTTACACCAATCCCGTTCACACATTAAAATTCATACAATCATAACCGAAAAGGGAATAGGCTGAAGCCAATGGCATATTTTTGCCCATCCTACTCAATCCATACAATAACCCAGAATATCAGCAGTACAGAAGCAAGAAAAAACGCCTACGATAGGATTTATTGTTACACCAAAAGCATTATATGTATTTAATTCAAACTGACTGCACTCTTTCATGCCAAACAAAGCGTAGATTTAGGTACAGGCCCAGGGTTGAATTCATTTATATATCCGGTACCCAACCATTATTGACTATCTAATTCATAGATATTTAATAGCTATTTAATGCATAGCCAGCCAGCTCATCGGCTTGGCAAATTGAACAGTTATGCATGGGTCTCCCGCTTGGAACTAAATCCTTAAACTTTATGGGGGGAAGGGAAAAGGACCATTATATAATCATTTTCTGAAAATAAATATATACCAGCTCCACACATGATTGTCTCTTCCAGTACTATGCCTCCTTTGTTTGGGCTACCGGTTTCAATTCAGACTGCAAGGTCGAACAAAATCATATTTCAGGGAAATTCCATGGGAAACGGGATTCATCCATGTCTGTGCTGATAGTCTCCGCTGTGACCTTCATTGCCCTGCTCTACTCTACTCCTGACCTTCTGTCAGAGATAGTCCCGTTACGTGCTTCTAGTGGCAAAATATCAACAAGCACGTTATGGCTAATGTGATCTTTCTAGCTATCAATCAGTCTTTCTCTCTGTCAATCTGTCCGTCTATCTGTCCACTTATCTGTTTGTCCACCTGTCTGTACATCTAAAATGATGCATAAAAGGTTTTTTCTGGACCAAACTGTAACATGTAACAGTCATCCATGCATCATTCCTCCCAGTGTAAAAAAGCAAAGGCACCAGACCTTATGTATTAAGACCCCAGTTTGGCTTTGTGAGGACCTAAAATGCAGGAACATGGGGATGATGATGACACACATGTTTAAGGCTGACAGAGGGGATTATCTCAATGAATATAACACTGTTACGTGTCAAATGTAAAATGAAATGTTATATCCATATATGCATATCTATATCTATATATATATATATCTATATCTATATCTATATCTATATCTATATATATATATATATATATTTAGATTGAGATTTTAATTATCTACTAATATTTGTCTTGTTTCTGTGAGTGCCCTTTGTATCTGATCCCATCGTGCTCTTACGGTTAGAACAATATATTCTCACCTGCTCTTTCTTGCCATCCTCTTGAGTCTGTGTTCCTGTGTTATTTTCAACGCCCTCCTTCTCCTCCTCCTCCTCCTCCTCCTCCTCTCAATTCTCTCCTCGTTTTTCCTTTTCTGCACCTTCTCTTAGTCTCTCTCTGTCTCTCCCTCACTTGCTTTCTCTTTTTATCCATGTCTTCTTTCACTCTCTGTCTTTCCCATTGTCTCCCATTCTCTCTCCCTCTTCCCCCATCTTTGTGTCTCTTCCACTCTCTCATTCTCTCTTTCTCTCCCTCCTTCCCTGTGTCTCTCTTCCTCTCTCTCCTTCCCTGTGTCTCTCTTCCACTCCCTCCTCCTCTCATTGTCTCTCTTCATCTCTCTCTTTTTCTGCATCTCTCTTCCTTTCTCTTTCTCTCAATGTCTCGCTCTCCTTCTTTCACTGCCTCTCTTCCTCTTTCTCTCCTTATCTCAGTGTCTCTCTGTCTCCGGGAGGTGAAGAAGTGTGAGACATTGGAGTTAGGTTATGAAACACTGCAGCACATTGATATTCATAGTGCCACCTTACTTTCAAAAGCACCTGAACGCACATGCACACACACACACACACACTAACACACACACACACACACACACACACACACACACACACACACACACACACACACACACACACACACATACATGCCCACGTACATACATCTACTTGCACGAGCACACGCACACATGCACGTGCCCACGAACACACATGTACTTGCACACGCACACACACACACAGACAAATTTATATTTATATATAATGAACCATATCCAGGTGCACTCTCGGAAAAACTGAATGTTAAAAGCCAGAAAACACAGAAGAAGGCTATGTCAGTGCATGACTACAGACATCTTTACAAACAAAGATCTCACAATACAATATTGTCTGGATAGTCAAAATCATATTATTATAGTTAAAATTATAAATACGTTATCATTTTAACGATAATATATTGAAAGGTGCAGTTTGCAGAATTGAGTGGCATTAAGAGGAACAGACTTGGCAGAGATTGTCCAGGAAGCTTAGCACTCTCTCGGACGCGCCATCAACATCAACTGCTGGCAAGATGGAGTTCCACACATCCACACACACTGTGGCATTATATACAGGTGTCATAGAAGTTTAACCCTCTCTTGGATGCAGATTGTAATTAGTTAAACTGATTGGTTTGCAGGCTTAAGCAGGAAAAAAATTACCTTGGTACCTTTGTACAGTCCCATTCAACTCCACAATTTGTAATTATTGAATCGATCTAGGCAGATAATAACAATCGCGTTCAATGACCTACACTATGACCTATAGCTTCACTAAGTACCTAAATATATTTCATGGACTGATCAAGGAACCTGGGCCACCTGGCTCCAGCCCAGCGGCCCAGGTGGCACGGGGGGGGCGGTGGTCGACGGAGTGTAGTCCGCTCTCCCCTAGCTCTCCCCTAGCTGGCGCCCATGAGCGCATATGCGCTGCACCCGCTCAGGAACACACAGGGCTTGGTGTGAGTTGTTTTCGGTTTGTTGTTTTCACGCGTTAAGGGGCTGCGCGTCGCGTCTGGCAGAGAGGAGAACGCACCCTTTACCCGAGCCAGCCAATGGGGCCCCACCGTGGGAGCCTGCGTGCACTTACTCCACGGGACTGCGGTCAAGTGAGCCGCCGTTCGTTCATCCGTGGTTATATGGAAAGCCAAGAAGGCCACAATCCGGCCCTAGAATGGCGCGGTAAAAGTGCAAAACCGCACGGAAACCGTACGGATTCCGTACGGATTCCGTGCGGTTTGGCAAGAATTTTGCACTTTTACCGCGGCGCAATTCTAGGGCCGGATTGTGGCCTTCTTGGCTTTCCATACGGTTAAGCCAGCCGTCACACAAAATCTTCGTGCGCCTTTACCGTCTCTCGTCTCCTTTGCCGTCTCTCGTCTCGAGCTTCTCGCTCACAACCAATCACGTTCTTCTGGTCGCTAGTTCTTAATTGATTTCAGCTGCGTCTCCCCCGCCTCTCCTCATAAAGCGCCCCCACCGTGACGGTTGTTAATCGTTTATTTTGCGTTGGATTGCGTGGGCTGAACAATCCGGACATCGTGGCCACCGACGTGGACCCCCCGCCCCGGGAACCACGCAGTGAGTAACGCGGGGTACTTCCTTCATGAGCACTGCACATGTTACACTCTCCCCATCTCCTCCTGTCGTCTGTTCTCGTCCCTCTATTGTACATGTTTTACCGCTGGAGGTTAATGTGGATTTGCTGATGGAAGTGGTAGTTTGTGTTGAGTGGTTTATCTATGGGATCGACTGACTAACGCTGCGGACCGCTACAGCACCGACCACCACACTGGGAAGTGTCCTCTGCTCACTGTGGAAGCAGCATGGAAGAACTACAGCAACTCTGATGGAAACTACAGGACCTCCACGCTGTTGAACACAAACTGTTGTAGGCCTACTACAAACAGAGGCGGTCCCACTCGGTTAAAGATCTCGTGGTCAATGCGGCAGACCGCTGGACCTGGACGTCACCTTCTGCAGATACTTAACTGCCCTCAGGGAATCCACGGATAACTTGAAACATGTCCGACTCCACATGTCCGAAAAATCCAGGATGGAAACTTGTGGAAGGAAGAAAGGGTTCTGTTTTTGCTCAACCCATAACCCCACTGAGCCCTTCTGTGGAAACCTGTCTGACTGACCCTACTGACTGGGGGCCTGTTGATGTGTGTTTGGTTGGTCTGGTAGAAGGTTTGCTGCTTGTGAGCTGCAAGGTGGTCCTGGGTTAGATGCGGTGTCTGACTTGCACACCACTCTCCCAATTCTATTCTTCTCTTTACTACTTTTCTACTTTCAATACACTTGCTGCTGCTGCTGTTGACCGCTGGTGGTGCAATGTGGTTTTTATTCGCGTATGTTCTGTGGACTTTGCATTTGTATTTTAATGAACACGTTTACTGCCTGTTAGACCTCGGATTGGCAAACCTAAACTCCTTCACTGGCAAAATGTAGATGCAACTTAAATGCCAAAATTAACATTTCAATATTCGCTTTGCGTATTTCACCAATAGCTTCGGAACTAGACGGACCTCGTGTATATAATTTGCTCTTCAAAGATGCGGTCAGGCGCCCCTCCGTTATACGTTTTCTGCCCGGTACGAAATAGACCGACCAATAGCAACCCTTTAGGCCATCTAATGTGAGGTTAGATATACGCAACATGTAGAGGTGTTTCATCAACAAAGATGGAAGTTAGTGAACTAAAGACTGTATATGCTCACTAAAAGAACGAACGACTACTACTCAAAGATTTTGAGGAATATGTATTTCTGCATCACCCGTTCCAATGCTATGATTAGTCGAGGCCTATCCAATAGCATAGCATCGACCCATTTTAGATTGCGCCCTTTAGACACGCCCCTTGGAAATTGAACAACGCATTTCAACGCAGAGGATCCAGAAGGATTTCACAACGAGTCCATTGGAAGATATCGAGGAACATGAACATCACCAATGAAGGAGAGTAAAGTTTCCACTTGCTATAGGAATTTAGTGAAGCACTAAATAGTTAATAATAATAAAATGTGGTCACCATTTATTGACTCGTTGGGTAAGACTTCTTGTGTAGTTTCCCACTATTAATTAAATGATTTATAGAAGTACTAATGTGTATAGTTCTATTAATTAAATTTTTATAACAATTAATCATTATACAGGATTTGAAAATTTTCTACCCAAGCTCATGCGTCCCAAATGATTTATGAACAGTGGGGTTTTTTTTGTTCAGGAGCGGCTTGTACTCCCAGAGGCTTCAACAGAGAGGGTCTGGAGCTGGGAGCTGCAGGTGGATGGTGGCCAGGAGCCGTTCAGTCCTACAGGAACCGACGGGTGAGCCGTGGAACTGCACATCCTATAAACTCCTCCATGGCGTCGTCAAACGGTTCAGAATAAAAATGGAATTCAGCCATCACTGGAGTTTATAGGAAATTATACTTCTCAAGAACGCCCAGTATGGGAGAAGATAAGCTACTGACGTCTGAGTGAGCGAGGAGGAAAAATCTCCAGTGTTGAAATAGATTGTATCTTGTTTCAGTAGAGGTGATGGAGGTGCTCGCCATGAGGTCCGTGGCGGTCGTCTGGAGGTGCTCGTCTGGAGGTCCGTGGCGGTCGTCTGGAGGTCCGTGGCGGTCGTCTGGAGGTGCTCGTCTGGAGGTCCGTGGCGGTCGTCTGGAGGCGCTCGCTGCAGATGGAGGGAAGGCCGATAGCCCAAGGGATGCAGAACGGTGAGACACGGTACTGCACAGCTGCACATTTTTTCTAGGCTTGGTGAATTGTTTAGAATTAAACCTTTGACATGCAGCCACAGCAACTCTGAGGTGTTCTGAAAAATGTCAGATGCATTCTCAGCCACTAGGACCAGCTCCAGGATGTAGGCTAGGTGTGTGTGTGGCTGGCTGTTGGGTCAAATAATACCTCACTCAAGACTGCAGTTTGGCATCAGTGAGATCTGTGGGAGCTAAAGCAGAGGAGGAGTTGATTATCTGCATCATGTACGGGGAGAAATGTGCAGTGTGCAAATGGAACGTGTCATTCGCCTTTCAGAAGGACTGAGGTGGAGGCCAGCCTGGAGGCGGAGGTCAGCCTGGAGGCGGAGGCCAGCCTGGAAGTCCTGGATGCGGCATGGAGGGGCCAGGTGGCGGCTCCTCATCCAGTAAAGTTAAACTCTTCTTCAGTGCATCATGAAATGTTCCAGTGTGCAACTGGAACTTGTCTCTCACATTTCAGAAGGGTCTGGAGGCGGCCAACCTGGAAGGCCTGGAGACGGCGGAGGTCCTGGAGGCGGAAGCCAACCTGGAGGTGGTGGGCCTGGAGGCGGCGGCGGCGGCAGCGGCCATCCTGGAGGCGGACTACCTGGAGGTCCTGGAGGCGGATTGTGGAGACCATCCTGGAGGGCCTGGAGGTGGCGTCCACATGGTGGCGGCCGGACTGGAAGCGGTGGCCAACCTGGAGGTCCTGGAGGCGGTGGGCCTGGAGGCGGCGGCAGCGGCCATCCTGGAGGCGGACTACCTGGAGGTCCTGGAGGCGGATTGTGGAGACCATCCTGGAGGGCCCGGCGGCGGCGTCCTGGAGGGCCCGGAGGCGGCGGCTCCTCATCCAGTTAAGCTAAACTCTTCTCCAGTGCATCATGAACGGGGAGGAATGTCCGGGGTGCAAATAGAACGCGTGTCTCATTTCAGAAGAAATGAGGCGACGTTGCGGAGGTCCAGGCGGTTGGCCCGGTGGAGGTCCTGGAGGAGACGGCCTGGAGGTGGAGGACGGCTGGGGGATCCGGCGGTGGAGGTCCGAAGGCGGCTCGTGTTTGGACCAACCAGCTCCTCATCCATGGAAGGTAAGCTCTTTCTCCAGGTCAATCTGATCAACGAGAAAATCAAAGAACGCAGCCATGAACTGGTGGTATCGCCATTTGGGGACTAAACTCTAATGTTTAACTTGAGTAACTGCAGTGTTTCCCCCAGCACTGTATGGTTAAGGCCGTCTTAACAGTAGGGCCCCACCTTGACTATCAATGTAGAAAAATTATATATAAAAAATAATTATGCAATAACGAAGTGAAAAAAACTCGTAGGGAAAGTACAAAAGATATAGATAAATAATTAGTCGGTAATACTGTATACTGTGCAAAACAATAGTCGTGCCATAAAGCATTTTGAATGCAATTGAAAAGGCGGTTGTATGTATTATTGCGAACTGAAACCCTCACCGAAGACCCCCCCCCCCAACCACCTCGACTAAGACATTGTCTGGGGGAAACACTGAACTGGGTTGTATCACTTAGTAGTGTAGCTAGGGATAACCCAGCTACACTAGGGTAGCTGGGTTATCTCCAAATGGTAACTGAGTGTTTGCTCCAGCAGGATTGAAGGAGTCACTGGGGATTAAGATCACTGCTCAGGGGCTGACGACCCCCCCCCCCCCCCTCATCTTTCTGGAGAAGGTATATAAATCTACAGCTGATGTGATTAAAGTTCTGCAGTTCAGATCCGCTGATAAATGGTCCCATACCGTATCCACAGCGTCCTCATGGTGCAGGCGGTCAAACCTCCACCTCTTTGAAGAGACCAAACAGCTTGATGACTGACTGGTTCCTTATACTCAGGACCTCGTCCCGGAGCAGAGGATAGACCTAAGGCCTACAGCGCAGCAGACTAGAGACGCCATGTGGAACCGGTAAGATACTGGATTCACCATCTTGAAGACATTTTCATTTATTCAACAGGGTTAGTTTTGTTTGGCGGGTATTTTGCTTTGCTTCTAGGGGCTTCTTCTGTAACAAACTTTCTAGAGAATAAGATCTGACTTCAGCCAATCAGTGGGATGTCCTTGAACAAGAGCCAATGGCTGAAGGTGCTCAAACGCATTATTTTGACTCGCTCCTCTACTATTGCTGTAATCAAGCTGGATTGCTATTTTGCTCCTTCTACCGACAAAATCAAGTCTGCCACCTGGTGGCCGATGAGGGCGTAGCAAATTGGGGCACATTGGAAACATGATAAGAGCCTGTTTTTGATGGTTGGATCGTACACCTAAATGTTTTTACATCAAAATATCACCGAACCCCATGTTGGACAATGCTCGTTTTCATCCTTTCCATGTTTAGCTTTGATTTATTCTTACCTTTTCATGTGACCCATTCCCCTTAGGTTCAATTAAGTTGACCTCTCCTTCAGGCGACTTAATGGGAGACCAGATGTGCGGCAGCTGGGTGTCACGGTGCAGAGACCAACGCTGGTAAATATTTACTTCCTCCTTGAACAGACCTAACGCGTCAAACGGCAATTATATTCCTGATCTTTATAAAGGTCTGAAGACCAGTCTTTTCTGTGAACATCTCCACCTACTAGTGTGCTCTTAATTAAATTAAAGTTAATTAAATGCAGTAACTCCAATGCACCTGGAGGCTCGTATTGACATTTTTTGAAACCTGGTTCTCCAGCACTAGGACTGCTGATTTAGACCAGATGGGGCTGTTCCTGCATTTATAGACATTTGATTGCCCTTGAAACTGATTCTACTTTTTGCATCAATTTACTTCACAGTACTGAACTACACCAGTGTGTCCTACTCCCCATAAACCCCGAGGATCCCTGGCTACACCAGCACATTAATCCACACCCAACATTAACACACAGTGCACACTCTATAGAGCTTGTAAGTCCGCCCCTTGCGGCGGGACCTCGTGAGATAGTAAAATATGACTTGGTTTCAATGGAGAGAAAGTAAATATTTTCTCCATTATGTTGCACCACATTTTGGGGGAAGAATGTTTGAATCAATCTTTGTCATTTATTTCTGTACTCCATATCTGTAATCCCAGCTGTTGTATTTTAACACGGTAGCTGGGAACCCTCTGTATAGGGAGCGACTAGAGGGACGAGGCTGGAAGCAAACCTGAGCCTGGATCTTAACCTTCTTTCTAAACCTAATGCCGCAATTTAACCGCAAATAAAGTGAGGCCTAAAGTAACTTGACTCTCTTGCCTAAACTCGCTTGTCTAAACTCGCTTGCATAAAACCTGAACTTGCTTGGCTAAACTCGCTTGCCTAATACCTGAACTCGCTTGCCTAAACTCGCTTGCCTAATACCTGAACTCGCTTGCCTAATACCTGAACTCGCTTGCCTAATACCTGAACTCGCTTGCCTAATACCTGAACTCGCTTGCCTAATACCTGAACTCGCTTGCCTAATGCCTGAACTCGCTTGCCTAATGCCTGAACTCGCTTGCCTAATGCCTGAACTCGCTTGCCTAATGCCTGAACTCGCTTGCCTAATGCCTGAACTCGCTTGCCTGAACTCGCTTGCCTAAACTCGCTTGCCTAAACTCGCTTGCCTAAACTCGCTTGCCTAAACTCGCTTGCCTAAACTCGCTTGCCTAAACTCGCTTGCCTAAACTCGCTTGCCTAAAACCTAAACTTGCTTGTCCAAACCCGTTTCACAAAGTTAACCATCCATAATCTTTAAACCAAACCAGACTTGTCCCTGGGTCGCTCCACTTTAGAAGTTTCTTCTTTTACCTCATCTGTGTTTTGAGTTTCATTCTTTGAGGGCTTGAAGTGCTTTGGAGGATATTTGAACCTTTGTTCGCCAAATGTTCAGTGTCCTTGCATGTAATGTCTATGGTCTGACGATAATCTGACCTCTTCATGAAGCAGAATGTGTGTGAATGTTGTCCCGTGAGCTCCAGGCTCTCTGTGGGCCTGTCAATGTCTCTTTAACAAAAGGTTGGAGAGTGAAATTAATTTTTGTGCCATTTTCATGTGTTCCTGAGTATTTCAGACCTGTGGTGTTTCACATGAGACCTTAATGGGAACTTTTATTTTTCTGCCTGCATACGTAATGCCTACATTAGTAGGGTGATCACTGTTGATCCCAATATTGATCATTAACCACCTCATTCTTTTATGATTTTTTTTCGATAAAGATTACAAATCATGTAATTTATGAGCATATTTGCAAATGGCTCCAAATATCAGATTGTGTAAAAACGAATGAAATGTAACCTGCTTGATTTAAAGAAAATAAAACATCCAAATATTATAAACCTGTTTTGTGTTGCTCTCTTACCATGTGGAAATGAAGCGCAGATAGATATGTTTAGCTCTGATTTGCTGCCTCCTTTTGGTGTGGTGCTGGGATTTGTTTAATATACTATTATCATTTCCAGGATAAGTTAATAACCTAGTAGTATAGCCTACCCGGAAAAGAAGGGATATGATGGCCAGGGCAGGCTGTTTCGGTGTCCTGTCAACATATTGTGAGCGTATTTGTGAACATTCTCGGTGAGGGAAATTCAATTGTAAACGTTAATTAACATGCAGGACCATTCAGCGAACACTTCACATATTTCTCACCAACAGAACGGTTACTCTTTGCGCTTCTTGTGATTTTAAAGTCCAGGCGCCCCCTACTGGAGTTCTTTGATAATTCTTGCCCGCGGTGACCTCGGTCACATTTCTTCCTCAACTCTCCTTTCTTGGCCAAGAGATCTGTGACATGTCTCTCTATCTGTGTCTCTCTTTCTCCTTCTCCCTCTCTCTGTGTCTCTCTCCTTCTCTGTCTCTCTCCTTCGCCCTCTCTCTGTGTCTCTCTCCCTCTCTCTGTGTCTCTCTCCTTCTCTGTCTCTCTCCTTCGCCCTCTCTCTGTCTCTCTCCTTCTCTCCGTCTCTCTCCTTCTCTCTGTCTCTCTCCTTCGCCCTCTCTCTGTGTGTATCTCTCCTTCTCTCTTAAGCCCACCACACACCGGCAACACTGCGGTCAAGCCAGCCGACTCATCAAGATCGGCGGGCAAGCCAGCCGACTCAGGTTTTTGCCGTACCTGTATATACTAGCCATTACGGTAATAGCGTCTCAGAACTAGTTTCAAATAAAAGCATTCGTCGGGTACATACAAAAAGACAGTCAATAAAAGCAAATACTATCAAAGGAAGTGTACGGCCGTTGTGGTATTTACTTTCAAAATAAAAGCCCACCAAACATTCCAATATGAGACATATTGCATATGATTTTGGATTCAATTTAAAAGAAAATGCCCTGTTATTTCAGGCTAATTTCACTTCAGGGTTATAGTTCAAGACCCCATAGGGTTAGGAAACTTTGGTTGGCTTTTACTTTGAAACTCCACATCAGAATGTTCTGAAACTTCTTGGGTGACCCTATGGGGTCCTGAACTATAACCATGAAGTGAAATGAGCCTGAAATAACAGGGCATTTTCTTTTAAATTGAATCCAAAATCATATGTAATATGTCTCATATTGGAAACTTTGGTTGGCTTTTATTTTGAAACTCCACATCGAAATGTTCTGGAACTTCTTGGGTGACCCTATGGGGTTGTGAACTATAACCCTGAAGTGAAATGAGCATGGAATAACAGGGCATTTTATTTTAAATCGAATCCAAAATCATTTGTAATATGTCTCAGATTGGAATGTTTGGGCTTTTATTTTGAAAGTAAATACCACAACGGCCGTACACTTCCTTTGAAAGTATTTGCTTTTATTGACTGTCTTTTTGTATGTACCCGACGAATGCTTTTACTTTAAACTAGTTCTGAGACGCTATTACCGTAATGGCTAGTATATACAGGTACGGCAAAAAACTGGGTCGGCTGGCTTGACCGCCGATCTCGATGAGTCGGCCTGGCATGACCGCAGTCCGGCGCCGCGGTGCACATTTTACGTGCGTCAATTGCCGCCCCTATAGCACCAATGCCCAGCTTGAGCCATTTCGCAACCAAAATCTGGTTACCGCCGATATGTTACTCATATAGATTACCGTTAGATTTAAACAGCAAAGATGGAGGCATGTTAGAAGTCAACATAATTTATTGCACCAATTTAAAATTCCAAAAATACATGCAGAGCCGAAATGTACCGGTCAAACGCCACGTCACAAGGCATATAATAGGCTACAATCAAATGATTCCATTGCTCTTGTGTGGGAGGTCGCTTTCGAGCTGCACTTGGTGTGTCCACTCTGATTTTAATTCGACCATCGTGGTTAAAATGTTCTTATATTGATCAATGACAGACATAGCCTACTCTAGAAAAGTCATGCGGAGACTAGTGGGTGTCGGAGAATTTCTGCAGGCGTTTTTTGTTGCGATTGTTTGCCGTAAAGCACTGTAGGCGCTTCGGTGAGGCTGTGAGATGAAGTTCATTGTTTATTGGACCGTGTGAAGTTACAAAAATTCCTAACGGTGCACAATCGGAAAGTTGAGAGCGTGGTTTCTGCAGTGAACGTAGACTGCTGCGGGAAACTGCCGCGATGCGTTCCTGAACGCCTCACGCTTTCCCACCATCATCACACTGCCAAAAAGATGCCGTCGTATGCACGCCTTTTTCGAGGCATGGACGGCGAGTTTCCACTGCCCGAGGTTAATTGCCTGCTTAAGCTAGCACCCCGATTTACCCTCTCGGACCCTACACACATTTGCGGTTCATTTGGTTTCATTTAGAATCTGACGTAAATGCGACGGGTTCCGGTTCCAGGGAGGTGTTTGGATAGAGGTGTTGCTGCGCTGTCTCTACAGAGACAACGCGGCAATATCATCATGAGCAGTTCTAAAGTGAAATCCGCGAGCTGCTGATCATGAGAGAAGGTTATGCAGTCACATTAAAAAATACCTTGAAAGATGGTAGGCCTACGATCTACGAGAGACGCAGAGGAACTTTCCTTATGAGGCTTTTGTCGGGATAAAAAAAACAAATGCTCAGCAAAATGAACAATAAGTTGACGTTTTTGCACTTGTAAATAGTTAATTTCGTTTGTAGCCTTTACTCAGACGTGAACTCATTCTTGCATGCGGGTGTCCGGCTTGGCAGTGTAAAAAGGCCTATGCATCATCCTGATTCCTGCCCAACAATATGGGCAGGATCTAGACCAAGCTCTCCTAATCGGGTCAGCAATAGCCGGGTTTCAATGCCCAGAATCTGCGTTTGAATGCTACTGAATTAATGGAATGTTGCATTTTTTGTTTTACATCAAAGATTCTAAATTGCGCGCCAATCAATGAAACCTTAGGCGGAATCAGATAAAGTCGGCTCTCTTTGCTGCACATTAAGATAATTGTAGTTGTCACACAAGCTATTTTTCTAATTATTTCAGTGGGGAAAATGCCTTGAAAAAATGTAGTAGTGCGTTCAGGATAAGGACTAATGTAGCAAGTCAGCCTAGGCCTAATCAATTGTGTTTTAATATCTTTAGCATTTATATTATTGCAGTCTAATCTTTTCGTAGGCTATTCTGTTGATGGCCTTGATGGGGAGATATTTTAACCCTTTTTAACCCCATTTTCCTGCATCATTCCTGCGTCGCCCCCTCCTACGGAGCCCATTTCAGCACCATGTCAGTAGACAGTTACAATCCTACGAATATCGTGAGTGCAGTGAACGCGCGTTCGTAGCGCTCCAAATAAATTTACGATGGCTTGCAAGATCCATCGTGAGAATGATCGTACGAGCATCGTTATCGGGAAACGGGGCCCTGATGCCCATGATCCTCCGTTTGTGCTTACATTGATAGATAGATTTTGGCTCTTATGAATATTCATGACATGCAAACATCTCGCCTCTGCTAGGCTAACAGCACTGTCCGTAACACACGCACGTGTAACGGTTGTGCCCGCACTGCTAGTTCATCAATGGGCGCACATCAGTCAACGGATATAATGGTCTGCGTTGTGTTCTGGTGAATGCGCTGGATGGGTGGAAGGACGGCTGGACAACAATGGAGGGTGGCTTTCTCATTTATTGGTATCTGCTTGAGCCAAAGAAAATCATGTCACCGCATGTAAACCGTCATAGACAGGACCACATTCCCGCCTCCACTCAGATAGCCAACCGCATTCTCACAATATATAACAATAACATAAAAATAAACAAGATAGCATAATGAATGCAATTGACTGCACTCCAACAAACATAAACATAAATATAGCTGCGAGCAGCAATGTGGGTGTCAAGCATAATGGGACTCGGTAAACCAATTCTGCCGGATGGACGTAATCGGCCAGGGGGCTACATGACGACCGTCTCGGAAATCGGCAATACCGACAGCCGGTGGGATGAGCATTATTTTACCATATGGGAAAAGGACCCCACCTAAAGGTAAGGGCGCAATACAGTCTGCCTGACAGAACAAATGTCACAAATACATAGGGGTATTTGGAACAATATCCCTAAAAGAGACACAATGTAAACAAGCATCCGTTCTGGAGGTGGTTCGGGAAGCATCTAATCCAGTGGGAATTGCAGTTTATATTGTAGGTGGGCGGAATGGTAAATATAGTCATTGTTGCATTATACATTAAGTACCGCTTGTCGCCACACGAGTGCAGTTTCTAACCTTTAATGAGCGCCGTCAAGTTTGATTGGCTGTTACGGCCAAACGGTTTTGAATTTGAAAAAGCTGTTTGATACATTTGTTCCGCTTGGTCTGAAGATCATAGATGCCAAGTTCCGTGAATATTGGACATAATTTGTGGCCTGTGAAAATTTACAACTGATTTTGACAACTTTCAACATGGCGGCCAAGTTCTGATGTTGCAATGAGAAATAATTTATAAGCTATATGGGGAGGTCTGGCAGTATCCTCAGACATTGAAAATATAGTTTCTTACAAAATAAGGTTTGTAAGAAACCAAACTGTTGGTAAAAACGGTTGAAAATGTAGCAAGTTATGGTTATTTATAAAGTACATGTACCACTACCAACATAATGTTATGGGTGAGCAGCTGACTGGCAAGATGTCCGCAAGTGCCGACATTCTAGACGCCGCCGTAAGACAGCTAGTGTTCTATATATCTACACACGTAGGTGAAGGGTTTTATTTGGAAAACGTTGCGAGATACCACCCAAAGGCTGTTTAGAGTAAAGGCGCACAAAGATTTTGTGTGACGGCTGGCTTAACCGCGGATGAACGAATGGCGGCTCACTTGACCGCAGTGCCACTGGCCACGTGGCCCGCGCGGACCCCCCCGAGGGGCATGCACGGTACACAGGTCGGGGTCGTGCCATCTCCCTTTGCCTGCATAGGGAGAGACTGCCCCATCTTCCAACGGCTCTGGAAGCCCGGGCTAGTAGGCTACCCCTCTCCCATTCCAGCACCAGCGTGGGCCTGCTTCATGGGGTAGTAGAGAGGGAGTGGAGTCGTGACCGAGCAGTGGGTGGTGCCCCGCCCCTACGTGAACAAGACTAGGGACAGAATCCTAGACCGCTTTTACTTCCCCAGGGTTTAGAGGGATGTCACCCAGTACTGTCAGGCGTGCCCGGAGTGCCAGCGTAACGCCCCAAAACACTCTTCCCGGCAGCGGCGGCTGTTGTGGGAGTGACAGTGCACTCTCGAGCGACGTCAAGGCATGTACTTTTCCCCCCTCGGAGGAGACCGGCGTTGCCGGGAAGGTGACTGGAGGTTTCCCCGTTGCCACAGAGCCTATTGGTTTCTGTTGGGCACTGTGCCTGGTCTTCCCTATTAATAAAAGTACCAAAGTCAACGGACCGTTGACTTGTGTTTACTGGGGGAACCTTATTACCGGACACTTGGCTAATCAATGCTTTCATAGACATCATTTTGTAAGTAGCTACTGGCACCCAACACAATACATGCCAGGATAGAACAACTTAGTCATTTGATAGCACGGTGGCCACCTACATTTTACACATCTGAACTTTAAAGCTTACGCCAAAGCTAAGCACCCATGCCCAAGTACATACATGTACTTGCACAAGCACACACACACAGAAGAAGGCAGAAGAAGCCAAATATTACAAAAACAACAATAACTGTACAACCAATTCAAATTGTTCCAGGTTTAGGGGTAAGTGTGTTGTAAGTTGGCCACCAAAAAATAATAATTGACCTATACCCATGCCTCCATGAGGAAACTAAGAGTGCTTCTAGTAAAAAGGTATGGACCGAGACCATTTAATAATTTACTATACAGACATTAATCTTTCACTTGAGGTTGTGAACTTAAGGCATTGTTTTACAGTTTATAATATAGAATATATATTACAGTAAGAGGAGTTGAAAAAAGTGTACTCAAGGACAGAAAACTGGACTGGTCTGGACTGGTAACCTAATTGGCCCAGTAAGCAAGATGCAACCAGACAGCTGTTAACAGCCACTGCATTCACATGCACTGATTGGTTAAGGCATTCAGTCAATTCTATTGTATTTACTCCCAGACTCCCGATAACTGGATCACGAGGGCTGATAACTTCAGATTAATGGTCAGTGAATTAGTCTGTATGTGCCGACAGGTCAGAGATGAAGTTTCAGCTAGCACAATAATCACAAGCTGTGTTCCGCATTCAGTTCTACCAAACTAGGGTTTATAACCAAGATAAAACCGAGATAGCTGCTAGACAAATAAGGCCAAGGGCCAGGGAAGGTCTAATGGTTGAAGGATCAGTTGAGGTTTCAGATTAAATAATATATTGTTCAGTGTTGATTCAAGGATGACCAGTTATTCGCATGTGGGGTTGTAAATAGAAATGACTGTTAGGTCAAATCCAATTCAATTGTGTGAGGTTTTGGCCTGTTTTCACACAATAAATCCATATTTCTAGATTTCAAGATTGGTTCCCAGCTTTGAGAAACAAATTCTGACCACAAATTGGGGATCTGGTGAACTGTAGGGGTAGACAGACGGAGGAGAATACAAGATGCTAATAAGGCACAAGAACATTCAAATCAAAGAAATTTCAACTTTGTTGTCATTGCACAACAAAATGTGATCTCCGCAGTTAACCCTACACTAGCAGCACTGGGAGCAGTGGGCGGACACAGTGTATTGCCCTGGGAAAAAAATACCCATACTGCCAAAACCTTGGTCAAGGGTAATGGCAGGAGTATTCAACTAACACACGTGTCTTTCTGTGTGTGGGGAAACCTACATCAAACAGGGAAAAATCGAAACACAGCAGGGTTTTAACCCATGACCTTCTTGCTATGAGGCAACAGTGATAGCCACGGGCCCATTACTTAGAATAATTATTACAAAGGTAAATTTGAGGTCAACTCTACACCTGCCAGTTAGTTGATATTGTTTACATAGCTTTTTAGACTCACCTTAAGGTACATTGTCTTTAATCGATAAAAGCTGTGAAGGAATTTCTATTTTGAATCTTTCCAAAAGTTCAGGAATGGATTGTATTGTGAGCATGCTAGCACGAGGTATGATAGAATGAAGAATGATAGCATTTAAGATAGCATGAAGTATGATAGCATGATGTATGCCAGAATTAAGTATGAAAGCATGAAATATATAACATGACAGCATGATGTATAATAGCATGAAATATGATAGCATGATGTATGATACCATGAGCTACAATAACAAACAACAAACTACAAGAGACAACAGGGTTCCTAAATGTTTAAGGTGTGCTTGGTTAAGCACATGTATGCTGACAAGCCAACAAAACCAAAAAAAAAAGTTGATATGTAACCTCAAATAATGATGTCCAACAGAGCAGTTATTTTCCTCACACACTGTAAAGTTGAACTTTCTTACTTCAGAGTGCGGGTAAACCTTTATCTACCCAGCAGTACCTCATTAAAAAATACAGCATGTAAAAAAAATAATACATGGAAATATTAGGATATAGAATTGCTTATTTTGTCGATGATAATTATGCTGTTGTCAGTGGAATCCATCCGTGACGCATAAATAATTACAAAAAACATCTAATATTTAGATGGTTGTACTGGTCTTGTTATGCAACTATGTGATTTTCTGTGACATTGCCTATACCTGTAAGTGAGAGCAGGAGGACTGAAGAAGAGAAAATGGTACAGAGAGAAAAAGATGTACTGATTGAACTTGAAGGGACATGAAAAATAAATGGAAAGGGATATGGTTAGCGACAATGTAAAAGGGAATTGACATGTGGATCAAATAATGAAGGGAAGATATAAAAAGTATATTGAGTTTTTCATCATGGTTATCAATATATTGATCAAGAATCTTTTTGTATTTCATTGCTTTTTTATCTGCCATAATGATAAAGAATAAGAAATCAAGACATGCAAGCATATGAAGAAAATTATTTGCATTCATCACCCATATCTTGTCGTGTATCTATGTCTTGGACATATAGGAAAGTCATCGTGCTACATGCATATGGAGGAAAAAAAGGTTAAGGTCGTCTCTGAGACAAATGAGCGTGAAAGAACAGGGTCAAAAGTTGAGTGTGATTGCATATCTCTGTGACAACGAGCGAGACAGACGGCAAGGTCGCTCCAGACATAAAACACCCTCACACTGAGATCAGTCTTGAAGTCTGTTTGTCCGGTCTAGTATATGGTTAGCTCTGGAACAAACCGCATCTCACAGACGAGGCAGTACCTCAATGTAACAAAGCACCTCTAAAAAGACTTTGCTACACTACCAAAAAAAAACAGGTCATAGTCATATTTATAATTGATTTAATGATACTGTCCATGTTTTTTTGTAATTTTTCTTCCAAAAAGATAGATAATCAAATCAACAGTGACCATGTACAGTGAAACAATCAACATAACTTAAATGCAAATATCTATTTGCTCATATATTTTTGCTTGCGTAATAATATATTGTATGTACAGTATTTTATTAGCAGCAGAAATAGACACCATAATGGCATATTAGTGAGTAATCTAAAGAAAAATAATGCTATTTCTACAAATATAGACTTAGACATAGACTTGTTTTATTGTCATTCAATAAGCGCACCAGTGCACATATTAAACGAAATTTCGTTACCTTGGCACACGGTGAAGGGGACACAGAATATAAAAAGATGGCATGAAGTACAAAAGGTTAAAATGCTATCTTTGTACGCGGGTTGCAGATGTACCATTGTAGGGGTTTTTTTTATTGGCCGTGGGTGTTCAACAGTCTAATGGCCAGGGGGAAGAAACTGTCACTGAACCTCGGTGTCCTAATGTGGATGCTGCGGAACCTCCCGCCAGAGTTCAGCATGGGAAGCAGTCCGTGGTGAGGGTGGGAGGAGTCAGAGGAGATGGGCTCTGGTCAGGCAGCGCTTCTGCCCAACGTCCCCGATGGAGGGGAGCGGGTACACGGTGATTGTCTCTGCTGTTCTCCCCACTCTCTGCAGGGACTTCCAGTCCGAGGCCTCGCAGCAGGCCCCACACCAGACGGAGATGCAGTCGGTCAGCAGACTCTCGACGGCGCCTCTGTAGAAGGTGATCAGGATGGGAGGGGGGAGGGAGACTTTCCTCATCCGGCGCAGGAAGTGCAGGTGTTGCTGCGCCTTCTTCGCCAGGGAGGTGGTGTTGAGGGACCAGGTTAGCTTGTCGGTCAAATATGGTATGATATATATAATGAACTGGATAAGGCAAGCCAAAGACCACTTCCATTTGAATTAAACATTTTCCCCCCATTTTTCCATTCAGACCAAAGATGTTCTTTCATAAAAGCAATTTTGTAATGTACTGCATCCCTGACCTCATTCCTGGGCAGACCTGGGAGGTGATAACAGCCTGAAACAAAGCATCCGATGCACACCATATCAACTTGAGATTGAATAATCACACACACTTGGCCTGGAATTTGAGTGTGCTTTTTTTATTAACCCTTAACCCAAAAGATGAAGTGCATCAGGGAAATCCGATATAAGAGGATGTGGGAGTCCTTTAGAAAAAGGTCACAACTACAATACAATGAGAACTCAAACATATTTGTAAGATTGAATAATATTTAGGCCGATATCGCAAAAGATCTAAACGGACTAATACATTCTGTCATTGTGTGTGATTTTCTGTATGCAGTTTATTGAAGTTTGGACTTTACGGCCCCCCACACACGTTGTTTTTTGTGTGTCCATGTATTTGTGTGTATATATGTTGTTTTCTAAAATGCACTATCAACCGTACCTCAACAGTGCTGAGTTGGGGATTATGGATGGATTATGGAACACTTGAGTGGGGATGACAACATTTGGCGAAATCACATTCTTCAGATGTAACACTCATTTCTATGTTGTGTCAGTGCCTTGAACCTCATTGGATATCAGTTTGCACACCCACCCACACACACACACTCACCTACGCACGGGTGCATGCATACACACGCACGCACGCTCACACACACACAAGAGAAGAAAATCTGACCTGAAAAATACAGAAACATCCTATTTAACTCGTTTCCACTCGTATTCTTGGAAACTCAATCAAACATCTAATAAGCAGTTTGTATGCAGTGTCCTAAATAAAGAATTCCCAATCCACACGACACTACGTCGACTCTCGCGGATGTCATTCATATCCGAGTGAATGAAGTGGAAGGAGGAAGAAAGCAAACTGGGTCTCTGTGTAATATTCTAGGAAGTATTAAGAAGAAATCCCAGGGGACGAGCTGAAGGAACAGGCATTCAGAAACATCTGCTACCAAGACAAGAGTCCCCAGACTGGAACATGCCTCATCTGTTCAACCAGGACTGTCCGTTTATTTCCATTTTACAAACAATATGGAGTGAAGATAATTATTTGAGATAGATAGTTAAACCAGGAATTGATCTGAGGTAAGTAACAATAAAAAGTAACAAATAAACAATAAAGGTAAGTAACAATAAAGAGCACAACAAACGTTATACCCCCAAAACACCTCAAAACCACTGCAAAATAAATCCAAACCAAATAGCAAAATACTCACAATTCAAATGATCCTGAAACTGCCTCAATGATTCAATCCAAACTGTCCCACATTCATTTTAACAAAACTAAAAAAGTGTCAACTAAAAGTATTTGTTTTATCGTGTCCTATTTCATCATATAGGCACATATATTGCACCCTATGTATGCAGAGCAGGCAGAATCTCACTCAGAACAGATAACAGAAACGGTGATTAACCGGCCATACTGAAAGAGAATCAGTCCTCTTCAGGGTATTATACTGTCCGCATGAATAGTCCCAACAACAGGACACATGCTTGGATCATTCTATGATGTAACAGCTCTCTAAATTAGACCCAGAAACCAGCATTAACATATTCATACAGACATGAATCTGAGCCCCTTACCTAATCACCAAAAAGCTTTTTATGGACATGATCATGATCTGATGTGCCCAGCAGCAGTGGACCCAGTTGTGTTGCAGACCTTGGCAGACTTGCTGTAAAGAGCTTGTTCGTATTTGTGACCACTTCAAAATGATCTCCATTTTGAATTGAATGACAATCGCCCCGCAGAACACTCCCATCAGAATACCAAATTTGTGTTTAAACAATTGTACCAGCGTGAAAATTACTCCTGAAATGTATATTCTATCTGTTGCTCACAATTCTGAGCCACCTTTTTAATTCATATCTGTACCTGTAGTAAAATCACTGGAGCAGATCTTTAATGTGGCTAGCTAAGCATTTCACAAGACCAACGTTGGCCGCCATCGCTCTGCTTGAGCGCACACACTGAACTCAGAAAACTCCTGCCTGAAGCAGTTTTCAGGAGCAGTCACTCAAAGCTTTCTTCGTTCTGCTTCATATGTGAATTCAATGATTTACATGCAAGTGGTTTATTTTGACTACTTCTACGTGACAAGATGGGTATCTTGTCTCGTAGGAATATAAAGTGTAGAAGAATTAGAGTAGAGCAAGCCATCAAATCAGTCTTCATACGATACAAACAATTTGATGCATTGCCTCAATTATGTCTCAGTTTATCACTTGCCATTTTCACACAATCGTATATGATACTCTTAAAGGCAGCTTAAACAAGCCATCATCCCCACACACTTGCATACCGATTTTGAATCTTTATCATAAGACTTTACAAGTTGTTACACAGTTGTGCACATGTTGGCGGAACTGTTTTCTATCAGTATGGTAGCTGATTTCAACATTAGCTACAGCCAAACACTTGTTTTAACTGCAGACATTTGGAAACTAAAATGGAACTTAAATGATACTTTGCTGTGGGCACTACCTAATTCTGTGAATCATGCACTCAAGCTTCCTTGATAAAATAAGAAAATACACTGACATAATGACATCATAGACAAACAATTTATTAGATTGCAAAGCACAGCAAACAATCATAATATAGCAAGATATGGTACTCGCAGCAAGTAACACACAAACAACTTTTGAAAACAATGTGAAAGAGATATCAACTCAATGCCTTTATATTTTCAGTAACACAATAGAAAATATTATTTAAATTCAAGGATGTAACAAGTATTTAGAAAATCAATATATTGCCATGGATTAAAAGATGAAGCAAGGTTTTGTCAAGCTGAAATGCAGGTGTTTTATGTGCAGACAATAGTGTCACTTTAAAGACAAAAAAACATGGAATATTTCCAATGAGAGATTATTTGTTTTTGATAGAGCCATTTGATTTCTTCCTGTAGACTATGATCACCGTGGAACAAAGAAGTGTTTAAAATCCATGGCTCTCGCTTCAGGAGAATCAGTCTCATTCACGTCATTCGGGCAGAGTTCTGCAAGGGACACATGAAACATGACCAGTTCAACAACTATAGAGAGTTAGATGAAGAGGTTGTTGGATGTACCACTACGCACGCGCGCGCACACACACACACACACACACACACACAGGTATTTATTTTCTCACCTGCTCCATAATACTTGAAAGGAGGCGGGGTCACCAGGCGCTTGCAGGAGGCCTGCAGTCTGGTTGGTTTGATGTAATACTCGTGTAAGTCTGGATATAGACCTGCAAACAACAAAGTAGCACAATAAGGTAAACTAACTATAAGCAACCCCCCACATTGTAGTGCTTAATCTAGAAAACCACCAGTTGGTCAGACAGAAAGAGATAGGGACAGACAAACAGATGAGTACTGCATCACCATAGATCAGCAGGTAGTCCAGAGGGTCATATCCAGGCACATATGCTTTAGCCGTCATGGCCAGACATTCATTGCAGGCCTTGATGAACTGGAACGTCGCTGACGATTTGAACTCTGAAATAGAGACCCAATGCATGGCTTATATTCCTTATATATACCCAAGTTGTTATTATATTATGTATATGACAATTGTTTCTGACGGTTGACAGTTGCTGTTCATTTTCACACAGGGGCAAGAATAAAATGAATTATAAACTGATAACTCGCTTTTAATGCAGTTAATAGATGCAGTAGAACAACAAAGTGCAGGTTTACACATCATCAAATATATCATGCGATTATGCATTTGTTTATTGGTTCATTTACTTACCGGGCAGATTGAGTTGAAGTGTGTTGTTGTGTTGCTCAATGCCTGTGAAGTGGTGGTGGACACACCACATTGTCCTGTTTCTGTTACATGAAGAAAGGAATAAAACCTGTTGTTCTGGTTTCAAAGCCGCAGTTACAGCTACTTCAAGCTAATGGACTACAGTACACTTTAACGTAAAAAGATTTGATTCTCCTGACAAGAGGCCATAATGTGCAACCCAATATATAAGGTTTAAACCTACCAAATAATGATCTACACACTGGTCTTCACCCATTAGTGTTGAGTGCTCCTCCCTATGAAAGTGGAAGTGAGCGCTACTCACGGGACACTCAGCATGTGGGCCATGTCCAGGTTAATGGTGCCGTCGGGCATCCTGGTGAACTCTGCCCAGGAGCTCTTAGCGTGTGTCAGGGCATACTGATCAAGGGAGTCACTAGAGTACCCCTCCTGCATGATCCACCTCCCAGTGAAGATCTGATCGATAATAGTGAAACAAAAGTTGTTGTTTTTTTACACAAATCCAGCTTCCTCAAAAATCCATAGAGAAATTAATCGTTGAGATGTCCGACTGTTTGCATTTAAGGGGGGGGCACATACCCTTGAGCAATATACCCTAACACCCCAGCCTGCTCCTCAGTGACATGCATCTTAAATCACTCTAAATCCCATTTGAAGAAAGTCCCTGCATGGCTAAAAATGAAGTGCATAATAATCGTCATAGATTGATGTCATGCATCTGTCTGTGGGTTTGATTATTTATTATTTATTTTATTTAACCTTTGTTTTTTCCAGATAAAACATTAAGAACAGTTTCTTATTTACAATATTGATCTTCATTCATACCCGTTTAAGGATGTCGTTAGTAGGGATGGTTGCCAGGAGTGGGGAGCAGTTTGGTGATGATGGCACAGGGTAGTAGGCCTTCACCAACAGCGCCACCAGCATGCCAGCGTACAGAACAAAGAGACTAGGGCGCGGTTAAGGTAGATGCATCGACTTTGAGTGGCCATATCACAAATCAGCATTGCAAAACATACACACTTTTACCCGTCGCACACCCAGTCCTTACTGGACTGGTTTTAACCAGATGTGGATACAGTGTCGCAATATGGGTTTTTCTACAACATTGCTTCTTGGCGAATGGTTCCCTTCTGCTGAGCTTCTCTCCATCCTGATTCTCGACATCGTCGCTGATAATGGGGGACTGACTGCCGAAGCCCGGGTCGGTCATTTCCTAAGAGGGCCGTAAAGAGGAAGAAAATCACTAACTTTTTGATAAAACATTACAAAACAATCAGGAACAGTTTAAGGTCACGGCATTGGTTTACGTTTGGATTTGCATCTACATTGTCCTTACGGCTTTTGAAAAATACCTTGGTCAGTTCACTTGTATTTAAATTTAAATGGATTAAAAATTAACAGTTATAGAGATGTATTTATCTATTCTTACTTATTTCTTATATTTGTATTGTATGATTATGGGATTTTTTGTGTGAATTGTTCTAACGCCTTAATTTCCCCTCAGAGGTGAATCTATGATCTATCCCTATCAATCCATTTATGAAGGACTGGCTTCACTCATGAACATATTAATAAACATTTCCAACATCATCATTATTGTTTTTCAAAAATGATATGGTGTGCGTTAGCCTTTGCATGCCAAAGAGGGTCATCAATCATGTCAATGAAACAGTTTTAAAAAAAAATAAGCAACTCACCAGTGAGAACGATTTCTTCCCAATCTGACGTTAATGAGCTGTTGATGTCGTCGGTGTGGTTTTGCATCTCCAAATGCTGCTGGTGTCTATATATACACAAGCCTCACTTCCCTTAAATAGGGTTAATGCTCAACTAGACGCAGGATGTCATGAGTGAAGGTGTGTGACCACATGATATCTTGCAATAACAGTTGTAATGCATGCAACTAAACCACATAATGGTTAATGGTTTTTTGTGTCTTCTGCTATATTTGTACACTTCAGGTTGTGCTTTTTCTGTTTCTTTGTGTTGATTGATTCTCTATTACCATTACTTTAAAAGTTATTAATTTACCATTTATGTTACACTTACTGATCCATGAAGATATTGTTGTTCTTCATAAAAAAATAAAAAACGTGATTCGATTTTTTATGGCCCTATAAAAATTCCTTCATTGGCCTGATCATTTATTACAAATATGTCTTTACAAATATTTAATTTGGAATGGTATTAGTAAGTTACTATGAACTAACATTTATGAATAGCCTACTTCATAAAATGAGTCCTCATTCTTGTTATTAATCCTATTCGTTTAATTTAATTTATTTTCATATCACAAGCCAATGTCACAACAAAACCAAAGTCACAACAGGAGTGGATGAAGGTGGATTAAACAAACAGTTAAGTTGTATTTCTACAAGAAGACATTATTTTAACAGTTATTTCACCTTCTTGCGGATTAACAGTTTGAACATGGGTATTCTTGGAAACCCAAAGAGGAAGTATGGTTAAGCAGCCGTTAATTTATGTAATCATTTGGAGTTTTGTTCTTAAGGGTAATCTTTAAAAAGGTATGATTGTATGATTTTCAAATTAAAATATCTAAGAACCTTATCCATTTTGTTGAGTTCTGTAGTATTTGTTCACAACCAATGTTCAAATGTCCATCGTAAAGCCTGTTACAATTGGTCTCAAGTCAATTCTGTCGTATGCCCTTAACCCCCTAACCTCCGTATTCCAGTAGAGACCTTGTTTAGTGATATAATATTTCAATATCGATCTATCTTACTCTATGTGCTGCTTTGACAAGTGGCTCATGCAGCCACCAAGCGAATGCAGTGTTATCCCACACATAGTAATTAGTTCGACAGCTAATGTTTTTTTTACAATTATTATTTTAAACTATTTTAAAATGGGTAAAAGCTCGAACAATAAATAACTGACAACAAAGGACAGGAACTGGGTAAATGAAATAACAATGACAGAGGTGTAGATAATCTCTAACACAGGTGATGCTAATCGACCAAAAGCAGGAGACTCATATTTCAGTGTTGCTAAAAATCAATTTACAGGTGACATATTATACTGTGGTGGGAACCACGTCAATCATAAACTGACCAAACGGGGTAAAATAAAGAGTCATCCGAACTTATAACAAATATGGTCATATATTTGGGTAATAAAATAATATACAACAAACATTCAAATATCTGAGGTCTTACAAACAATCATCCAAGGCCTATAGACAGGAAATCAACTTGTGTGTCTCCAAAGAGCCGCAAGCTGAAGTCCCATGCATTGGCAAATTTAGGAACTTTTTATGCATGGCTGTGGTCTCAGACATGCTGACAATAGGACTGCTCCCCAAATTATGTGTGATGGGAAAGTCGGTTATCTGGTCATCATTCTTCTACTTGACGGGAAAACAGGAAACTCCTTTAACTGTCCTTTAACCCATTTATGCCTAAAACGCCCGCTAAAAACGCCTGCTAAAATCCTATGCTATTCTAGGAAAAATAACCTAATTTCCTGAGGTTTTTCTGAGAAAATAGTAAGAATTGTCAACGTCTACATAAACCTTAATATCTAAGCCTCTGGAGCACCTAGAAACATGAAATAAAAAGCATTTTAAACAGTGTTTCCCCTAGAATTTTTCTTTAGGCCCGGTGGTAAGAGCTGATAGTGTGATTTGTTATACATTTTTCACGGGATGCTAGAGTATTTGTTGGTATTTGTTGGGGGGGGGGGGGGGGGGGGGGGGGGGGGTTGTATGTCTTCAAACTTCGTCTGAGCAATAAGGAAAAAAAAAAAAATGATAATTTTTTTTTTTTATCATAGCCATAGTCTCGTCAATGTGTGGGAAACACTGAACAGTGTTTTTCTAAAAACAAAGTTGATTTAATGTAAACTAATTTCATGTACAGGAGCATAAAGCACCAATACATATTGAGATAGCTGGTCGTGAGCTTGGATGGTTATGATATTATGGCTAATAATAATAATAAAAAATAAAAAAAAAAATTTTTTTTTTTTTTTTTTTCTCTTTTTTTTTTTTTCTCTTTTTCATTTTTTTGGCCGGTTGTTGGCCTGGCGGGGGCGCTCGTTGGCCTGGCGGCCCGCCAGGCCTGAACAATGGTAGGGGAAACACTGTTAAAGGTAAGAACTACACGTTTTATTAAAACATGCTCCCTGAGCACAACCATAACAGCAACATTTTAAACATTTAAACCGGTATGTCCATTAAACCAGTAAGCAGAGGGACTTTAAACCGGTATGTCCATTAAACCAGTGAGCAGAGGGACTTTAAACCGGTATGTCCATTAAACCAGTGAGCAGAGGAACTTTAAACCAGTAAGCAGAGGGACTTTTGGATTTTTTGGGTTGAAATCAGGATAGAAAAGACCGAGACCCCAGAGTGCTTGTTCAGACATCAGGAGGCTGCTGCTAGAAGACTAATGGACCGACAGTCATGGCCTAGGCAAATGGATGGAGTGTGTGTGTGTGTGTGTGTGTGTGTGTGTGTGTGTGTGTGTGTGTGTGTGTGTGTGTGAAAAAGAAAGTGGCGGATAAAAAATGTGTGTGTGCATATGACAGAGAGAGCAAGAGTGTTAGTGCTAGAGCGAGAGAGAGAGTGAGAGCGAATGAGTGAGTGGGTGATTGTGCGTGCAATTCGATGTGCATGTGTGTCTGCAGTGGAGCCTGGAGAAGTGGGTATGCTGTTCATTTTTTAAAGCGGCCTGTCCAGTAAAAGATAATGGCCCTGAGTTATATGCAGTGACATGTAAGACCACTCTTAGTATTTAGTTTGCCCAAAACGGGCCAGTAGTATTTGTACATAGTCACTTAACTTCTGCTGCTTGACTTAAGGGAGTAAGGATCATTATGAAACATGAGCCACAGAAGAGGTGTAGACTTTGCAATCAGTACTGGCCCTCAGACTATAGGGTAAGATAACAACATAATTATACATTTTGTATAATTATTCCTTATTCCTTATTCCATCCACACATGGAAATTGGCCAACTATTCGCACACCGTGTAAGTAGTCTAAGGGCCAGTAGTTTATTTTGTAAAGTTTCTCTTTGTGTACGTCGGATTATCCCATGGGCCCACTAGCTGTGGGAAGATCCGTTGGGGTCGGGTGCGCAGCCACATGGGTGGCAGCGAAGGTCAGGGGTCTCGACGGACCAGACCCGGGCGGCAGAAGTTGGCTCTGGGGACGTGGAACGTCACCTCGCTGTGGGGAAAGGAACCAGAGCTTGTGAGGGAGGTGGAGCGCTATCAGTTAGCCTTAAGTAGGTGTACGTCTTATACCCTGCACTACACCACTGTGTACATGTGCACCTGAAACTATAAAAAGATGGAAATAAGGATGGGCACAATGGTCGATGATGGAGTGGTAAGTAGAGACCATTTAGGTCAACTGTTGGCCTCTAACCCTAACCCTATCACCGCAGGGATCACATGACTTATAAGCACAGTTATCTCCGTAGCTCATTCTAATCTTCTAGCCCCGTATCCCTCTGACGTGTGTGTTTGTGTGTGTGTATGTGCGTGTTTGCATTTGTACAGAACAAGTAAGATGACTTTCCCTGCCTTTGCAGGCTGCACGTGTTGCATACATGTTGCATAAGTGTGTGTTTGTGCGTGTGTATATGTGTGTGTGTGTTTGTGATACAAGTGTTTGTTAAGAGAAGGTGTTACAGGGCGTTTGAAATCTCCCCCTCAGAGGTCTGCGACATCCTGACCAGGGTGAATGCTCGGAAAGCTGCTGGCCCTGATGGAGTCCCCGGACGTGTGCTGCGAGCCTGCGCTGAGCAGTTGGCCGGTGTCTTCACCGACATATTCAACATGTCACATGTCTTAGGATTCTATCAGACTTCTACCGCTGCACCACTGAGAGCATACTTACAAATTGCCTCTCTGTATGGTACGGCAACTGCAACGCTGCCGACCGCAAGACACTGCAAAGAGTGGTCAACTCTGCCCAGAGGACTATTGGCTGTCCACTCCCCCCCATTCACAACATATACCATGACCGCTGCTTAAACAACGCCAAATCCATTGTCAAGGATAACACCCACCCAAACCATGGACTTTTCACCCTTCTCCCATCTGGCAAGCGATACAGGAGCCTGCGCTCCCGCACCAGCAGGCACAAGAATAGCTTGTTTCCAGAGGCTGTAACACTGCTGAACAAACCCCCACCCCACTTTATGCAATGTTCAAACTGTTTACATTGTACTGCCTTGCACTGTATAACTGTTTACACTCATTACTGCACTGAACTGCACTGTCTAGCACTGCACTTTTTAAACTGCTAACTTTTTGGTATTTAAATGCTTCTTTTGCACTTCTGGTTGGATGTCAACTGCATTTCATTAGTTTTGTATCTATACCTTGCTAGTGACAATAAAGTTGAATCAAATCAAATCAAAATATCAACGAGAAAACACTCAACTGAGGAGTTGACCTTCGCTGTGTTAGGTGGAAGATGGAGACATTGGGCGCATATACATGATTTGATCTTTGTTGTTGTCGTTCATTCAGCTTAATTATATGACAAAATAATTAAAACTTTTGTTTTTATTTTACATAGGCCAGAAAAGTAAAGCAACACAGTAAGTGATTTTATGCTATAGAGATGGACACTCAGAAATAGATTGGACAGACAGAGAACGCATTCAAACAGACAAACAAGGGTCTTGAGGTTAGTATTCCATGATTTGCAGAAGCGAGAGTCTTCATGCATTTCTTTTTTTTTTCCTAATCCACTTGAACATTTCCTGAGATTTTCCCCATCATAAATAAAATCGCAAAATTCGGCGAAATTCTGCAGGACCATAGTTTCCTTGAAAGAAACTATACAGAAAACTAAAATAAGAAAAATACAAAAATAAATTAAAGATGTTTTTGTGCTGTGACATGACAGCTCGTTGGTTGACGCTAAGCGCACGATTTATGACATCTAGGAATAAAGCCATTCATCTGGAAACAAGCCGCTTATTTCCAAAGCATATTGATATTTGCTAAACCTCAGAGGCTTGACTTACTTTGCCCATATGTCACCCGTGTCTGGTGTGTTGTTGTGGGGACTTGCATTTAGCAGTTAATGGTCAACATGCATTGCCAAAGAGACAGTACTGTTCAGTCGAACCAAATGTGCTGCTGCACCTCATCAGGAAGAGACCTTGCATCATTTCCCGACAAACTGATTTCGTGCCAGAGTGTGCAATCTCTAAAAAGGAGAAACAATGAAATAATAGAAATCATAATCCTGATTCAAATACATAAGTGTGCGGGAAAAATGATCAGCGGGTACTTGAACAATATCTTATGTTAAATTTTTTCATTGGTGTTTCGTCCTCTAAAGAGGTCCTAGCATGTGGTTCAGGGTGAGCTAGGCTAGCTGTTTACCAGACTTAATACTCTCTGGGCTCCGTCGACACAGGCAGACAGTGAATCTCAGGAAGAGTCTCATTATTCATTGAGCGTCTGCAGTCTCTCTAAGTGAGCTATATTTACATGTGAATAGACATCAGGAGTACCGTGTAACTACGGATAACATGGCGAAGGAATGACTAATGAGGGTTAGAAATAGGACGGTTGCAATATTTATTCAGCTATGTTTGTATGTATGTCGTGTTTACTTGTTGTTTGATGTTAATATATTTGTTAAACATTAACTAAATTCCACCAGGAGGGCGGTAAGCACTAGCTTTTCATCTGTTATTCTGGTATCCCATCCAGTAATATGGTCCTTATTTAGCAGATGCATTTATCCAAAGGGACTCATTCAATTATTTAAGATACAGGTCAATAAAGGGCAGATAAGGTGTGTGTGTGCGTGTGCGTGTGCGTGTGTGTGCATGCGTGTGTGTGTGTGTGTGTACAAAATATGATTTTTTTTGTACAAACTATTGCGGGGCACAGTGCAAGAGGAGAAGCAGCCCAAAATAGAATCTATAAATACTAAGGGCTAGGGAGTAAGGACGAGAAGGTCCCTTAAATATGAAGCAGATATCCAATTAGGCGTTCTTTCTTCTTCAAGAGGCTGAGCACGGGGTCTTGCTGGGCAGAGGTCATGGAAGAGGAGGCAGCTCAACATCTCCACATCTCCATATTGGCTATTTTCATTTCGTTTTTTTATTCAGGTGTAATTAACGAGAATGCCCAAAATAACACGTTTGTCAAAACAGACGACCCGACCTTAACCGAGGTGTACAGAGCAGATAGGGAGCCCATACTCCCGATTAGTCATCATCAATTCCACATTCTGCTCTGCCGTCTGCCCACGCATTTTGCTTGTGTCATTTCTTCGTTGTAAACAGAATGTTAAAGGTGACATATTATACCACCAGGTGTGAGAGTGATTAGCCAATTACAAGGCTGGTAGGCTGGTAGACTGATCCATCCAGCAAACATCTAGGTGGACACGCCCACTTGTGATGTCAGAAGAGGCAGATATTCAAAAAGGATTGTAATTGGCTAATCACACTCACACCTGGTGGTATAATATGTCACCTTTAACGGGATTAAGGCCACGTTTATACGTAGCAGGGTATTTATAGAAACGAATATTTCCCCCCCTCCGTTTTCAAAAATAACATTGTGCACACAACATCGTTTTCAAAAAAGTTGTCGTTTACATCAAAACGGATAAATACGCCGTTGGGACATTATAACTATGCCAAACCTATGGGCGGCAGTGTAGGGAGAAGGATAAAGCCATGCAAGCCAATCAGAATCCTCAGAATCAACAACAACGAATAACACGAGCGTCTTCCTGTAACAAACAAACTGTCAACATAGGGCGCTCATATGACGTTAAGCATTTCCTGGCGCATAATGTGACGTTTCAGAACCTAAAACCCTGTTTCTACCCGTTGACACGACAACACGTAACCGGCGTTTTCAGAAATCTCCACTTTGGCCAGAGTTTTTAGAAATGATAGTTTTCTGTGACAAAAACGGCGTTTTCGTGTAAATGAGAGGCCAAACCGTGTGAAAATATCTGCGTTTTCCCTTCGTGTAAACGGGGCCTAAAACCGTAAAGATGTACCCCTTGATAATTATTTTAGGGACTGGTTCACATGAGAAGGGTGGGACAGTGTAGTGACTAGCCTTTTGACCCTCGCACTAGGTTCGGGGTTCGATCCCAATTTTGCCAACTCTAGAATGAAACTTATTCAAAACTAGATTCTTTCTTTGTCATGTTTGCTCAATGGCTCTGGCCTCAACCACAACCACGTGATCAGGTTCTCTGCATTCCTTTGCATTTTTTTGTACACATTCCTATTGGTTGGGCAACGTTTTATCGTTATTGTGTGTGAAATGTGTACTCAGTATAAATGCACCATGAGATAAGTGGGGACACATACAATGAAATGGGATATTTGCTGTAATATATCTGGTAAAGCCATTCAATTGCAGTATTTTATTCAGCCTCCTTCAAATCGGGTATAACAGCAAACTTCTTTGTGAAATCGAAGAATCCATCAATAAAAATGAGTTCTGGAGTATGTGGAACAATTTGAGCATAAAATAACCAAAAGAAATACCAATGCAAAACGGAAATATTTGGACAGGGCATTTCAAAAAAGCTTTACAGTGAAATTAATTTAACAGAAACAAATCAGAACCAGATTAAAGAAAAAATGCACAATTTAGAACTGATATTTAAAGACAATCAAAATCCACTTGACTTCCCCATCTCAAGTGAAAAACTGAAAGAAAAACTTAAATCATTAAAGTCCCATAAAGCCTGTGGGCCTGACAGCATCAGAAGTGAGATGCTTAAACATAGCACACCTGCAATGCAGAATGCAATGCTCAAATTATTCAACCTTGTTCTATATTCTATCTGTTTTCCTGACATCTGGAAACAAGGAATTATTACCCGAATTCATAAAAGTGGAAACAAATTGGACCCTAATAATTACAGAGGTATATGTGTAAACAGTAATCTGGGGAAGGTTTTTAATAGCATTTTAAATGGGAGAATTCAAACCTTCCTTGCCTAAAAGGCAAATCGTTAAGACCCTGGTGTGACTCATGGAAAGAGAAACGACACCAGGTTCTTGCGTCACCAAGCGTCAAGCGGGAGCTGGCAGGTACGACCAAGAGCAAGAACGTCAGGCGTGTCAAGGGGGGGGTTGGCATCATAACCGCTAGCTGAGACGACACCTACATCACATCAGCTCACTCTGTTTGGGTTACTGTTTCCTATAGAGAACAATTGGCAGGTGGTTTTATTCAAAGTGACAGTTGTTGGCAGACTTGCAGGATGGTGAGGTAGGCATGGGCACATTGCTGATCAAACCCAGTACCTCTCAGTCAACTGCCCTCACCACTAGACCCTAGTGGTGAGGGCAGTTGACTGCAAGGTATTACCCAAATCTAACATTAGAGTTAGGTATCAGGACGTAGGTGAAAAACATATAGAAATGTATTTCATCATCCTCCTCATATTAATGGTTTATTCTCTTATCAAAAGGGACTGATCATGATCTAGGTAAAGATCCCTGCAGTGATGGCCTAGCAGGAAGGCTGCAGACACAGGTTGACCCAACCCAGTGCCTTTGGGTCCTAGCATCGAAACTGTCCAGCCTCCCGCCAGCAAAATATAGAATAGGTTATAATCCTCTTTATCTAACTGGGGAAACCCGCGTTTCAGCACAAAGGCCTCCTCGATCAACAGAATCAGCTGCTGGTGAGGGTGGGATGTATGTGAAAAACACCTCCGGCAGCAGCTTGACCAAACGAGATAAACGTGTAGAAACTGATTCAAATGAGGTAATGTGTGTTCGGTGTCATCGTGTTCATAGAGAAACTGAGTGAAAGGTTGAAAACGATGATAAAGTTGGAGAACCAGCAGTGAAACACCTAGCTCAGCAGTGTAGGTACTGATTGTGAGACTATGCCAATGAGACCAGCTTCAGTGCCCTTTAACCCATATTTAGTGTAGGTCATTTTTATTAAGAAGAGGGCTGCATACATTAGTGAGTTGATTCACGAATGCTAACAGTCATTTCCGTTTGCCAAATAATAGCTTTTTAAGAAGTCTTTTTAGTTTTTTTTTCAGTTATCAGAAATAACTGACGAAAAAAAATGAATTGATTCATGAGCAAACACAATCAGAGGGCCCGGTGCAGCACAGCCAGCATGTTGGTCCTTGGTACAGTCATGCCTCTATGACGCATGCAATTATTCTGAGCCAAAAACTATAATAAGCCAAGGTAAGTAAGGTAAAGCAATATCAGGAAATCCAATAAAACAAAAATGTAATCAAAGTCAGTGGAGCACACCAAAGGTGGGAGTCTGACATTGTGAATTCTATTTAAAAGCCAGTGTCAGCATATCCTCAGCCTGTATAGTGGTGTCATATCCTAACGCTGAATCAAACTGTTTTCTTGATTTTTCTACCAGGTGCAGATGCATGAGGCCTTAACCATGTCATGATTTACAACCACCAGTAGAACAGACAGCAGCTCTCAACTCAAAGAACAAACTCCTCTCAGAAGATCCAAGGTGCCAACCCAGTCATCAGTTCCTCGGTTGTCGACAACGACGCAGATTCCCCAGAACCATAGCGGATTCCGATGAAAAATCGTTGGGTCAATCGGAAACAGTTACCGCATTATTAACCAAATGAGAATAAATTCAGAGAGAAAAAACGCCGGAAAATCTGTGAGGCCTTTGAGGGGTTGGACTTGTAGGAAACCTTGAAATACTACCGTGGTTATTAGCTCCAGATGTTCCTGCTGGCGCCCGGCACGGCTTTTCTCTCAGGAGAACCTCAAGAGAAAATAAACAAGGCTTTGCTAGGAGGCCCCCATGATGTCACCGCCAGTGCATTGTTATTTTTGTATTTCTTTGCAACCATGGCAACGGAATATTAAAAGTAACACCATACCTGTTTCGCCTGTTTCTCATAAAATATTGAAAATAATAAATAAAAAGCAAAGCGATGTTCGGAGCGACGCATAAATCTGTTGGCCCGCTAATAACTCCTGGCCTCTGAAAGAGCATCGTGCTGGAATTCTATGCTAGCCCGCTGATTTTAAAGTCAGATGGAAACACACGTTTTTATACTTTGTTTTGATACTAACTCGAGCTCACTTAGTTCATTTGTATCATCTAGATTAGAGATTTGACACAGAACAACATCTATAATAACACGGGACATTATATAAAACAAGGATTCCCGTTAAAAGACAAGATAACAATATTGTTTCAGGAGGACTATTATCTTTAGGTAAGCCAATGAGCAGAGACGGTGTTGTGTTGACTCAGCAAACAGGACTGTCATCACGAACAAAAACAAAAGTGAGAGAGTTACCGTGAGGTCAGCCGACACTCATATTTAACCCGGACATAAATAAACACCAAGTTGCTATAGAGAGAAATGGCAGTAAAACAGCCTCTTACCTCAACACCCCTACCCCATTAAAGCTCCCTTAAGCGTCGACATCACAGGAGGTCACGGCCAAAACGTGACTTCAACAAGCGTATACCTATTACACCCTGGACCAGTCGAGGACAGTGGAATGTGTTGCGGTCATCCGGCTGCGAAAAGACCAAGGCTCTGACCTGTTGAGTAATGATGATGTGTGGGGCTTGGTTTGATTGAGGGCTTGATTTCCTATATAAGTCATGTATTAGCCCTCAACTTGAGGACCATCCAATGGCCCTCAACACTGTTATGAAAGGCCCCAGATGTAGCTGCCCACGCCTCGTCTGATGCACTGGCTGAACGGGTGGAAAGTCAAGTGGACTACATCTGAAAATGCTGGCTGTGCGGAGCTGAGTGGACTGAGTGTATTTTCGGAAACAATCACACATAATAGCGATGTGAGACGCACATCATTGGCCAGCTGAAGGAGTTGGACATATGGATTGAAATGGGACATTGACCTCATATTGAAAACGCTGTTGAAAGCAGACCCGTACTTTTAGCTGCGGTATCGTATACACGGCCTGTAAACCAGTCAATTGCAAATCAAATCAATTGCAAGAGCTCAACGTTTCCGTCCACCGAAAACCAGAGGAAAAACAATGCATTGAGCTGATGTTAATGATCGTGGCATTTAAGGGTTGGGTAGCTGTGAAGGACAAATGAGATTAACCAAGCAGCAAAAGAAAAAACGAGCGGCTGAGAAATAGTTTTTGTGCACATTCTGTGGACTTAAAGGCCCCTAGTCTTAGATACAAGTTAAGACCAAAATCTATTCCTTTGTGACATCCAAAGTGGGGATGGCCAGCTATTGTTGGGAGTGTCCACCAAGTATGATTGATGAATTAATTCGGTCCCATCTGTTGGTACGGTCAAACTGGGAGTTCAGCATACACAAAGGTTGGACCCTCCCATTTGTGTTTTCACAAATTGACAGTACTTCAAACAGCTTGCAATGGCGATTTTATCTGGTGATAAAATGCTGACCCTTTTTTTTTTTACCAAGTTAGTTGATATAATTAACGGGATTAGCACTTGTGGTTTAAAGGTTCACAAGTCTCAGATTATTTTAGGCTCCTTTGTAAGTAAAAATAGATTTCCAGCCATAAAAAAAAACACTGATGGAGTCCGTCTCGTGGAAGGGATGATACTCTGAGATTTGAAGAACAAATTTATTGAAAATCATGTTGGAAATTTATGGGGATTTGATCCACTTTTTACGAGCGTTTCAGGACACACTGTCCACACGGCCAGGCTGCGGACACAGCTGATTAAAATGCCGTGTGGTTACACCGTATCGCGTTGCACTGTTAGCTGTTTCAGCAAAGTAGGTCAGCGACCCACGGTTCGTAGGGAACATCAGTAATGCCAAATGTCAGAAATGTCAGATTTCATGTTATTTCTTCTGCTTTGTTTTCAAAGATAAAATCTATGCAAGAAAGTTGTTTTACCTCACTCCACTTGTATCTTGCATAAAAATAACCCATGAAAGTGCCCGCGCAAACACACACACACACAGACACACACACAATCCCCTTTTCCAAACGCACACACCCCTTCTCACACACATACACACCAACTCCCTCACACACACACCAGCCCCCCCCCTTTCTACACACACACAACCCCCCCCCATTTACACCCACACACACAGACACACACACACACAATCCCCCCTCCCAAACGCACACACTCCTTCACACACATACATCAGCCCCCCCACACACACACAAGCCCCCCCCCTTTCCACACACACACACACACACACACACACACACACACACACACACACACACACACACACACACACACACACACACACACACACACACCTGCCAAGCTGGAAACTATTTAAAGCACCCAGAGCTCAGCCAAAACCATCACTCACCACATTCTTAGTAATGGAAGATAAACTTTATACAATTGAATAAAGATAAATTCCTGCTGGCACTCTTCTCCCAAATATTTCTCTTTCTGTGCAAGTTTTTGTTTCTGCACCAGCAGGAGGGGGGGGGCCCTCAGGGGGCCCTGAGGGTCTGGTCGTTCTCCTTATCCCCCATCGCATCTTTGAGCCAACAACTTTAGCTCCTTTTCTTCCCTTCCAGCTGCACTTGTGTAAATTAAGACTTTTTCTAAGATTCAATGTTATTTGTGTGGGTGTGTGGGGGAGGGTTGATGACG
This sequence comes from Gadus chalcogrammus, assembly GCF_026213295.1. NCBI lineage: Eukaryota > Metazoa > Chordata > Actinopteri > Gadiformes > Gadidae > Gadus > Gadus chalcogrammus. Next base: position 9,603,553 of record NC_079430.1, read on the forward strand.
ATTAAGAAGCAACATTCTATTTTTAATGCTTTTATTTATGTGTCTATAAAAGCATACATCATACATACATCATACATACATCATGCATACATCATATATAAAAGTTACACATCATCTGGATATGATTCAATTATATCAGCCCACACCAGATGGCTGTGATCCATCTCGACCCGGCCGGACTCATAACGTCAGCTAACCACCGCCATTGTACTCCCAGTCGGTCCATCCACCACGGACTCTTTTGTAATCCTCCTGTTTCGTATTTGTTCGGGCCCCGACACTGAGTACACAGACCTACGCTAACGATCCTAATCCAAATCGAAACTCGGGAGTGAAGTATCAGCCAAATAAGTCTTTACTGTCGCCCCCGGAGAGGAATTTCAGTTTCAGAGGTTGTTGGACAGCCCCACAGTTCGCAGCCACCCTGAGGAGCAACTGCGGGTCAAACGCCAGTGCCTTGCTCGGAGCCTCTGGGTGTAGGGGTGCCACATGACCACGGGGAGAACGGACAAACCACTCTCAAAGAGGAGCACCTATGTGTCCAAACCCAGAGTTGGCTCTCAAAAACACACCGCTCTTTCTCTGGTTCGTTCAAATAACTTAACGCATGGCAAATACAATAAAAGTTTCTTGGAGTTCTTTAAAGGGATATTTTTAAACTTGAATAAGTCAAACAAAGTCGGGCTTAAGATATGTATTTCTATGGAGCAAAAAGCCTTGATGTTGGAGCAGGTTTAAACCCTGTCCGTCAGTGTGTGCGCACACACACACACACACACACACACACACACACACACACACACACACACACACACACACACACACACACACACACACACACACACACACACACACACACACACACACACACACACACACACACACACACACACACACACACACACCTGCACCACATCTCTCTCCCCGGCCCAGAGGAAGTTGCTGTAGACGCTGAGAGGTTTTCCACATTAAATTCGTCTTTCTTATAAACAAGTGGGATTCACATGGATTGCAACCTGCACATTTCTCTCCACAAAGAAGAACTAATACTGACTTCTGAAAGCAGCTTCAAGGACGGTTTGGAACTGGGCTTCAAGATAAAAGAGTTAAATTCAATTAAAAAACGACACAATGAAACTGGGGAGTGACGAATAGACACACCGCTACAAAGTTTGTAGCGGTGTTTGTCCCCAATAACGGAAGCTTTGTGGTGGATATAGCCATGGGGGCTGTTGTATCAAACGTTAAGGATACATCCACTGCTTCTTGGCTCCCAGCCTTCGACGGGTCCCAGGCTGGCGGATGTAAACACCCACTCTAGACTTTGCAGCGAAACGGAACTAAATGTGACCAAGCCCGCTATGTGGGTCAAAGAAGGCTGTTTATAAGGAGGAGGTCCGTCCCAGCCAAACAGCCAACGTGTCGGCCGCATAGCAGCTGGCTACACCAGGGTGTCAGGGAGCACCAGGTCACACACCGTTTCCCGGACACACATGTCAAACGCTCACGCGAACGGCTTAAGGCACACACCTGCTCTGAGGCGAGGAGCAGGATACACTCAGTCAGGGCGCATGAGAGCACCGTGCTCGTGCTGTGCACGTTATCCTCAGAGAAATACCAGTTCCCATTAAATCGATTCAAAATAAACCGAATAACATTGAAGGAATATGGATTTCCTTTAGTGTTTTTCGGTTTATTTTAACATTGACACATTTATTCATTGTTCATGCATTTATTTTTAATAAATTCCCTTTCGGGCCTCCATAGAGTGCCGCTCGCTATATATATATGTATATATATTCATACTCCCACGCGGCTCCTTCATTGATTGGAGCAGGACTTGGTGTATGTGTTATGTAATAGCCATACCCACTGCTTCTTTCACATGTTATGCCGCCTTTTACATGTGAAATAATGGAGCCGTGTTCGAAAGAAAATCCTCATTTCATAAAACATCAGAAAGGTACTATTAATGTTTATACTGGTCAAATTACATTTTCATCCAATTCATCCAATTCACCTAATTTATTTAATTATGAAAATGTAAAAGTGCAAAATGCCACAAGTGTGATGTGCCACACTTCTTATGCCACAAGTGTGATGTTTCTGACTAATACAACAAAGAAAAGAATGGTGCAAGAAAATAATGTACGCAAAAGAAATACATAAATCGCACACACACACGCACACATTTTATTTATATCTCTACTCAGATGGGTGACATAACAATCATAAAGAGCAGCCATGCAAAGCATAAATTACAAAGAGTATTTGCATCTCTTCAATTATCACGTCGCAGGAGACACTCAATCCAGTCCTGCACAGAGTACTAGTGTATGTGTAAGGAGAGAGAGAGAGAGAGAGAGAGAGAGAGAGAGAGAGAGAGAGAGAGAGAGAGAGAGAGAGAGAGAGAGAGAGAGAGAGAGAGAGAGAGAGAGAGAGAGAGAGAGAGAGAGAGAGAGAGAGAGAGAGAAAATTGTGTGACAGAGGATATTCTTTTGTTGAGCAGCATAAGTGGTTCACAGACAGAGGCTAGTGTGTGTGTGTGTGTGTGTGTGTGTGTGTGTGTGTGTGTGTGTGTGTGTGTGTGTGTGTGTGTGTGTGTGTGTGTGTGTGTGTGTGTGTGTGTGTGTGTGTGTGATTCAACCGGGATGATTCCCAGCACCTGGACTAGAGTGCCCAGACCTCATGTGTGAACATGCTTTGTGCGGTTGCATGTGGTGTCTTGTGTGCACGTGTGCACATGTACATACATGCATGCCCGCCTGCGCGCGTGTCTGTGTGAGCGTGTGCATGTGCGTGTGGGTGTATGTCCTGTGTCACTGAGAAAAGTGCAGCATGGATCACACGTGTCTGTGTACTGGCGACATGAGGTGCTGGCCCCATTTTGTTCATCGCCGTTGGCGTTGAAACTGAACTTAGTCATTCAAAGAAACTGTCAACGGGAGATTGTAGAGTGACAAAACATGGCATGTATAAACTAACGAACAAAACTGTTTCTGAGTCAATTTTTGTAACGACAAAATAGGTCATCTTTGAATGGGAAATGTTCACAGATGTTTGTGCATTCATACTTTTTTATAGAATCAAATTAGGAAATCGTTTTTTCCTTTTTCTAAAAGGGTAGATGAATATTTCCAGTCACAACTCCCATTGAAACTAAATTGCTTAATTTGCTGATCATCATCATAGAGAAATTCTCTAAAGCTTGTCATAGTTTTAGTGGTGGGAAAGATTGAAGATCTACTATTTGGGTGTAATCGGTGAGAAATACTAGCCATCCTTTAGCTTTTAGTGAGCTCCTCGGTGAGAATATCTGTTCTGGTTGACTGGGCTGGCAACTATGTGAGACCATTTCGATTTAGACAGCTCCTGGCCCATTTCTGACCCTGATTCTCTCAGGCATCTCTACCCTTATAGTTCAGGGAATCCACCTTGCCTGTGACTCACAGGTGCGGGAATACAACATTATCATGGTGGAGAAACGTAGAGAGAGCAGAGGTAATGTTTTGTGTCGTTTACATTTGGAAAATCTTGATTTCTTCTGTCCGTCCGTCCATCGGCCCCTATCTAACCCTCTCTCCCCCTCCCTCCTTCCCTCCAGCACCTTGGACTACATCGGCTTCAGTATGAGAGTGATACACCCCACAGCTGGTGTGAGTGAGAGCTTCTGTATCCGACTGCATTGTTTCCACTCTAATCTGCTCCTCTGTGACCTCATACATCGCGAGATGTCTCGTTACTCATCTTCGAGCGGTTTTAGTCTGCAGAAAAAATTGGTTGTTTGGTCATTTTACAATAAACTTCCTCAGAATTTCGTCACGTTGAATTCTTTCTCCGGGGCAGAAACTTGACTTTTCATAAGAATTATTTCACATAAGCTTTCCGTATCAGAATGGCAGCAGGCTGAGACAACAGCTGGCTTTTAGCATGGCTATGGCAGGAGCCCATCAGGTCCTAAGGGATGGTGATGATTCCCAATCCTCTCATGGCATTTAGCCATTTTCCTGGGAAACTGGTCCCAGTTGGGAAGAGGGACACGCACCAGCATGCCATGGCAAATCCTGTCTTCGTCCCCTCTGACATTACCTGCTTTTTATTTTTAAAGTGTGATTGAATCCTGATGACATCTCAAAGCATCTATAAGAGCTTCTGCTGTAAAGGAGAAAGGAGCTAGACGGACGCGTAGGACGGATGCGTTTCCAAGTGTTATAAGCATGGTGTCTGTCTGTCTGTCTGTCTGTCTGTCTGTGTGTGAGTGTGGTTATTTGTGCATGTGTTTGTGTGTACGTGTCTAAAAGCACATTTGGTATGTCACACACACGCACGCACGCACGCGCGCGCACGCACGCACGCACGCACGCACGCACGCACGCACGCACGCACGCACGCACGCACGCACGCACGCACGCACGCACGCACGCACGCACGCACGCACGCACGCACGCACGCACGCACGCACGCACGCACGCACGCACACACACACACACACACACACACACACACACACCTCATCTGAACTGCCTGTTTACCTCTTTGCTCCAGATAAGTAAATATATTCTCAATATGTTGGATTCCATCTCCTAACACCATCTTGCTCCAGTTGGAAGATCAAACATCCTCATGACTTTTGCCGCTATATTAGTATTGACCCTTCCTCACTCTCCCCCTTTCTCCCTCCATCCTTCACTTCCCCCCACTCCCCCGGCAGCAAACAAAAAACGAGTTCAAATCAAGAAATCCAAAATTAGATCCAACATGGAGGTTCACCCTTTCATTCTGTGCCCTGCTGTTCGTCCTCTCAGCACATCCTCCCCATGATGTCTGCAACCAGATTTTCCATGGGGAGATTACAGTGTAGGAACCTGCTACACATCATTGTGTCAGATCGGTGCTAATAAACAGACCTGCTCTCACTGTTTTCTGGCACGCCACGCGCGCTCTATTTCAAACCGACCCACCAAAACCCTGTGCAGTGAATTATTAATGAAACCACATGGCCAAGACTTTCCATTAGAAGCCTTCACATTCACTTTCAGCGCGCGTGCGTGCGCACGTGCGCGCGTGCGTGCGTGCGTGTGTGTGTGTGTGTGTGTGTATGAGTGTGTATGCAAGTGTCCATGCAGGTATCTGTGTATATGTAAATCTGTGAATATGTGCATGTACATACATCTCATGTGTATTTGCATGTGTGTGTCTGCTGCCACTGGTGTCAAGTCCGGGTGAGTATCAGTTTCATGTATTCAGGATGGGACCTGGGTCTGTTTGAGGTCACCACAGCTGGGTCATTCTGTGTGTGGATGACTGTGAAGTACAAAGGCCTGGCTCTTTAAATAGCGCTACAAAATCCCTTTAATAATAACTTCTCTATCAATGCAGACAAGGGAGAAAGAGTATCACACGGGCAAACGGCTGAACCCTGGGGAAAATGTTGGACAGTGACGTAAACAGGGCCGGATGGGTTATTAAGATAAAGGTTTTATTAAGCGATGACTAGTTTGTGACACTGACGAAAAAATAACATTGAAAAAGCACTTAGCCACTTATGAAAGTAAAAGCACCAAAACGGGAAGGTTAAAAAAACGTTTTATTCCAGGGGTATGTATTGTGTTACGGGAAGAAAAGAAAAATACAAAAAGGGCAGGAAAGGTTGTAAATGTATTTTGATTGGATCCCTCCCACCGGAGCTTCTCTGCTGGGGCAATGCTCAGTCACGGCCCCAGACATAGTGATGCGTTGTGCCGCGTGATCCATCCGTGGAATAAGTTCAAACATAAACCACAGCCAGGAGCTAGACGGACGCGTGGGACGGACGTGTTTAGCTGTGAAACGGAACAGGATGACATCATACCAGGCGGTAAACTCGGAGCTGGTCCAGTCACCCGCCCTGGTGTGATGTCTCACGGGACCCACACCGTAGGCACAGACTTCAGCCCACTGTGGCTCCGACGCTGGTCACAGCTTTCTGCTGTTTGGAAGGAGACTCACTGATGTGCAACGACTTTTATGAGTTGTATGTTTTTCTTTTAAACAGAGTTGGCTGGCTGCCTGGAGACGTGTGTACGTGACGTGTTAGGCCTTATGGTTGTACTCCTAAACAAGAGACGATGACCTCATGGGGTGGAGTGTGCTCCATGTAAAGGTTTTGTTTGAAATGTGTAAGTAGGTGAACCCATCTGTTGATGGTTTTCTGGGGCTGAGGCCAACAGTGTCCAGCCCATACCAGTACAACCCAGTTCTATTCTCTTTTTGGTAAATGTTAATTGGGCTACATTTATATAGCACTTTTTTGTAACCAGTGGCCACCGAAAGTGCTTCAGAGTGAGATTTTGTTGGGGGGGGTATATTAACATGTGACTGCGTACAAATGTGTCCACAGACATGTTGACTAATGTATGATAGTAAGCATTATTGGCCCTTAACACTAATATTCAGAAACAACACTGCCTCAAAAGGCTATTGGCTTAAGCAACACCAGTAGAGGCATATACTTAACCCTGAACTTTTAAACGTTGCAAACGTGCAAAAACATTATCATATATTCATGTGGCATTCAGTTCAATGCTTAAAATATATCTGTGGCATTCAGTAGTCCATGGCTTTGGTAAAGTGTGCAAAGTATGACAAAGTGTTTCTTTCTGTTCAATAGATAGAACTTTATCAGTCCCCTGTAGGAGAAATTGTTAATGTTTTTCCCAATAAAACAATAATGGTAAAAAAGAAAAATACAAAACATGACGGTAACTAAGTAAGTCAAACCGTCCAATCTGAAGGCTCTACTTAACCACTCCCCCTACTCACTTCCACCAATGCAAAGTCAACAGAACTGAGTAGGGTAGGGTCGTAGCCTAACTTGTTTGTGAACGACCCAGAGAAACGCAACGCAAATTCAATGTGAACATCTATGAGAGGGCATGCCCGGGCAAAAGAGGACGTCTGGTTACCAGGGGCGTCAGCTCACCCAATACCATACCGGGGCACAATATGGCACCAAATAACAATGCGTGCGCGCGAAGTGCGCGAGCAAAAAATTTTTTGGCATACACATTTGTTAGACATACACATTTGTTAGACATTCTATGCTTCCAGAGGATAAAAATGTCGCTGACGCTGTGCTGGACAGGTTCAAAAAGTCGAGATCAAGGAGAATGATTCTCTCCTCAGTGTGTGCATTCGTCACGTACATTTCATTGCAGCGGCCGGCCAATGAGGGGGGCACCATCCATTCTATTGACGTAATTCAAATAGTAAATTTCTTCAGGGTGTCAAATTTTGTACAATCAATGTTTTGTGTCTTTACTAGGAGGACTAGTAGTACCGTGTTTCTTAAAGATAGCCTAAGATATGACGAACTCCTGGCTCTGTGTTACAGGCAACTCTCCGGCTGCAACATGCTCCGAGTGGCCGCAAGTGGATTCTAATTACTCTGTCCGTATGTCGGACTTCAATTCTAACGAAAGTGGTAGTCTATAGGCCTATTTTAAGAAAAAAAAAAATGCAAGCATGCATTCTGTAGATTGCCAGATGAGTCAGACTTAAATAAAAAAAAATTAAAGGTATAAATAAATTAATTAATTAAAAATCAGTGCCCCAGGCATACCCAGGCACCGCAGATCCACAACGGGGCATGTGCCCCGGTGAAAAGGGTCTGCCGACGCCGATGCTGGTTACCCTACGTACGGGAAACCCATTAGATTCACACCTGTTCCACTGTTAAATAGCGGCGCAAGTTGGTGGGGGCTATCCTGGTCATTTCTCTGTGTGAGAAATACGAAGTCTGGCGTGTGACCATGTGCATGGGTTGAATTGCGTGTGTCTCACGCCGAATGCGTGAGGCTTGAGAGCCCTGCATTCATACACACATTCACGGCGGCGTCAGCCATGGAAGGCGACAGCCAGCTCGTCGGGCGCAGTTAGGGATAGGTGCCTTGCTCAGGGACACCTCGACAACCCGGGGATCGAACTAGCAACCTCGCGGTTACCAGCCAACCCGCTGTACCTCCTGAGCTGCTGCCACCTTTTTGAATATATTCGATTACAGTACAAAGAAAAGTGTGATTAAGTAAGCTCGCATAGTAATAACCAAGTACTCAGGCCTTTAGTGAGTACATAAACTACAGATGAAACGGTAAAGCAGCAAAAACGACTGCATACACACTAAAAAAATCAAAGGCACAACGCACCAAACGAGTTGCCCATAAACCGCACGTTGATGTGTGTGTGTTTCACGGAGGCCATATGCTAACTTGTGCCGTATCATCTGAGGCTAAAACCGTCCTCTTGACCACCGGGGCTGGATATATTTACCTGTGTGTGTGTGTGTGTGTGTGTGTGTGTGTGTGTGTGTGTGTGTGTGTGTGTGTGTGTGTGTGTGTCGGACTACTTTCTTCCCTGCCGTTCTTTTTTGTAAAGTCATGGGAGCCGGTGTGTGGAAACAAAACAGTTAATTATATCTCATGGCAGCGTCTTACCGCTCCAATAAAAACATGCCCTTCTCACGGCGTCTATACCTACACACACACACACACACACGCGTGTGCCTGGCCGCCCACGCACTGTGAGGTAACTTCCAGAAACCTGTTGGCATCCGAGCTTGGAATGTAATTATCTCAAGAGTGGATGGGAAGGATACAGGAAGTGAGTCTACACCGGGAGGGACTGGGGGGTGGGGGTGGGGGTGGGGGGTCTTGAAGGGCCTACAACATTGTGATCATGCAGTGTTTTTAAGTCTGTTGCGTCTACACACCCACAGACGAGAGACAGATAGATAGACAGAGAGAGAGAGACAAAGAGGGAGGAAGAGATACAGACTGACAGACACTGAGACAGAGACAGAGAGAGAGAGACAAAGAGGGAGGGAGAGATAGACAGACAGACAGACACTGAGACAGAGACAGAGAGAGAGAGAAAAGAGGGAGGGAGAGACACAGACAGAGACAGAGAGATAGAAAGATAGAGAGACAGGGAGACAGACAGAGAGACAGAGAGAGAGAGAGAGACAGAGACAGAGTCAAAGACAGAGACAGAAACAGAGAGAGAGAGAGAGAGAGAGAGACAGAGACAGAAACAGAGGGACTAACTGAACATTCACACCAAAAGCGAGAGAGAGAGACCGGACAGGCCAGATGAGGTTATGTGCGGACAGTGTGTTTACATGTATGTTTACGGGGACGCAGGATGTTTTCCTTCGAGTCCCCTGGGTCGATGAGGGCCGCTTGAGGCCCTTTGATGGTACCCACGTGTCGGAGCCGTATAGCGAGGGGGGGCGGGGCCTAGCGAGACGTGAGAACGACGCTGACCGCAGTGACGTGCAAGGCCTGTCGGACTGAGGACATTTACCGACACTAGGTGGAACAGCATACCTTCATGGCCTTTTTTCATTCATCTTTGTTGATGTATTGCTCACACATTCGACTTATCATTCCAAGCACCAATATCAACTCAGGAAAGATTGCTTTGAACCCTTATGCTCCTGACAGATGGAATTACCTTCAGACTAAAACTGGAGCGATTGGTCTCAATTGAGAAGTTCAAGGGGATTATATCGCATTGAATGAGGATTGCTTGTGTTTTTAATGTTATCCCATTGTATTGTATTATTTGTGTATTGCAGGGTTGTTCTGGTTGTTCGACCGACTGATCTTATCTGTTGTGCGTTTTTACATGTTGGAATCAGGGCATCAGTGGATAAGAGCGCCTGGCCTTTTCCTGAATAAATAAACGCAAAAAAATACATATAGCCAAAGCAAAGAATGGAATGGGATAGAAGAAGGTTGGATTTGGTAAACTATCCGCTCCTTTTAAAACACTCAGTACCAAATAGGAACGAGCTTCTTTAGTTCACCTCGTGGTTCTTCAAAGAAGTTTCAAGCAACGTTTACATGAATGATGAAATTCTGTAGCTTCTGTATTGGTTATAGATGGAAGTTATTTACGACAAAAGCGAAAGATTACTCCTTGAGGTCTTACGTTGTCTGCATTCATTGGAACGACAAAGTATACCGAGATTCAGGACGTAGTATCCCATCTTCAGGATGATGATAAACGGCTCTTCTATATAGAATAATATTCTGGGAACCATTGTGTTTATGTGGATTTGTTTTTACGCGATGGATTCAGACACAGAGCGGCTGGGAGGCGGCAGCTGTTGTCTGCCGGACCGGAGAGCATCCCGCACACACACACACACGTATCTCCAAACATCATGAACCTGTGGGCCATGTTTGTGTTATGTGTGTGTGACATACCAAATGTGCTTGTAGACACGTACACACACACACATGCGCAAACGACCACACACACACACACACACACACACACACACACACACACACACACACACACACACACACACACACTCTGAATTCCCAACAAAAGCCACAAGTCAGAGTGGAATTCAAGAGTAAACAGTGGTGAATTCAAGATGACGGCCCCTCCACAGCTGTGAGGCCCCTCAGACAACATCAGCCCAGTGCAGACAGGGACTCTGTCCGTCTGCAACATTAGTCTTGTCATATACCAACATATATCAGATTTTATATACCTCCTCTAAGTTCCATCTTATATTAACCTTGCCAAGCATTGTACATAGTGATATACTCCTTAGCATGGGTGGCCTCGAACCTCTAAACCTGTCTAATGTATTAATGCCCGGCTCTACCATCTGAGCTGGACAGAAAGAAACATTTGTGGTAGAATATTGCTCTGGTCATATTGTAACGTTGTTACTTTATGTGTTAGTTTCGTTATATATTAGTCTTGTTATACATGGTGTCCTGTTTTATATTTATCATTGCTCAAATTTAACAGTCAATGTTAAAAAATTGGGATAGATAAGATGACCACCACCACCATCACCACCACCTACACCAACACCCAGTCAAGCTCTGAGTTGGAATTTGGCGCATTAACAGAAGGAAGAGACAAAGAGTTTAATGTCATCATTTTCACCTTTTCAAGGCTCTGTTCCATTTCGAAACAGAACTTATTTATCTCTAGGCTATCTGTGAGACACCACTCACTTTGTTTCATAGTTTTACAACAATATTCGCAAAAGCAATGTTTTATTATTCAAATAAACAAGGCATTTCCAAAGCAAAGACACACTCGTTCCCATCACTTGTGAGCTTGTTGTTTTCCAAAGGAGCCGTGGCAATGTCTGAACATCAAGGATGTTTACGGGTAGAAACTGATTAGTAGAACACTCATAAAATATGAGGCCAAACAGAGAGGTGAGAGGAACATATGAAAATAGGCAGGTGTGTGTGTGTGTGTGTGTGTGTGTGTGTGTGTGTGTGTGTGTGTGTGTGTGTGTGTGTGTGTGTGTGTCCGTCCTTGTATGCCCATTTATCATCACGTAGTTAATGACACGCTTACCTCATGCCAACTCATAAAATGTTATCGTACAAAATGTGCACACACACACACACACACACACACACACACACACACACACACACACACACACACACACACACACACACACACACACACACACACACACACACACACACACACACACTATAAGCGAGTGAGAGCTCTGTTAACACCTATGATATCAGAATCAGAATCCAATAACGATGTTTATGTTCAATGTCTTACACCACACTTGGACACTTGGAGGCACCAGTACTGGCCACAAACACACACACACACACCAACTCTGCGGAAAGAACTGAGTCCCCTTGATTCGCTCTCTGCTCCCACTAGTTAAACTATTCAGGCAGAGAGAGACTTCCTGCTGTGTGCGGTCCTTCAAGCCTCAAGGATGAGAGATAACACATGAAGGTTTGCATGGTACACACACACACACACACACACACACACACACACACACACACACACACACACACACACACACACACACACACACACACACACACACACACACACACACACACACACACACACACAAATACGTCATTGGAGAGCCACAGACCACCATGAGTGCGGCATAGTCCAAAAAAGGTTTGTTAGATTTGGAAAATACATTCAGGTATCAAAGAATAGCAAATCCTTAAGTCTCACAAATCAGACTTTAGATTAAGATTCAAAGTCTGAGGCCAAACAAGCTCAATTCTGGTGGACGGGGGATTTCACTTAATATAGTATTGAATATTATATTTGTTACCTCCAATCGTGTTGCAGGTGGCGAGGATTTTTAGGCGAGCAATTGACAGACACAAACTCGGCCATGAGTAGTAAAGAGTAACAAAATGTTCTCAAAGGCTTGAAATCAACACTGTGTAGAACGGACAATTCTATAAATATACCTCATCTATCGAAATATCGAAATCCCCTTCAGACTGCTTCATCCAATCACGTGAATGAGAATCTCTTCGCTAGATTACCTCTGCAATGAAAGACCTACGTCCCTTGCAGTGTGGCCTCCCCACAGAAGGTCTGCTGTGACACAGTAGGGTCACTGGTCCGAGATTAAGAGGGGTTATTTGTCTCTTCTGACATCACAAGTAGGCGTGTCCACCTAGATGTTTGCTGGATAGATCAGTTTAGCAGCCTTACCAGTGGAATTTGTCAAACGTTGCTCATCCATCCGTCATACATCTAGGTGGACACGCCAACTAGTGATGTCAGAAGAGACCGATTTTCAAAACGGCTTCTAACGGCTTATCACACTCACATCTGGTGGTGTAATTAATCCTGGGACCTTTAGTCGACCGTCCATGTACTTCGATTTGGAAAACAACAGGTAGATTGAGGTGGCTGTGGATTTGCATCCCTTACCATAGCGTCATAAGTTCGCTGCGTAGCCATTGGCTGATCCGTTGTAGGCAAATGTTCCTGGGTTGTGGTGAAGGAAGAGAACGCCATCACAGGGAACCAAACAGAGGTATGGAAATGTACTAGTGGTAAAACACACACACACACACACACACACACACACACACACACACACACACACACACACACACACACATAAACAAACAATAAGGATGGAGCGTGTGGGTTGGACACCTGAGACCCTGAACAAGAGCCCAGGTAAACATAATCAGTATCAACACACAGGTGTTCGGAATTTCACAAACGAGGACAGACAGGGAAAGGAGGAGAGGCTGCCAGTCGGGGCGGGATTGTGTCCAGCTAACGTTTGACTAAACATACAGAATGAAGGTATACAGAGGGTTACTTTTCACCCTTGTCACCGTTTTATGTTTAGAGCTGTCAAGCGATTAAAATATTTAATCGTGATTAATCGCATTAATGTCATAGTTAACTCACGATTAATCGCGATTAATCGCAAATTATTTTTGTATGCTAAATATCCCTTGATTTTTTTGTCCCATAATTCTTCTCATTTTAATTCTCTTATCAACATGGTGAAGTGCATCGGCTTGTCTTGTGCAAATGATTTTTTATTGATAACAACATTGGCATATACTGATCAAAACAGGACGATACAAAAAAAGAGCCTATAGTGCAATTAAACGACTGCTTTGAACAAATCTCATTTGAACATAGCAGTCAGGCTACTGCTTCTTTGTTTTGAGCCAAAGAAAAAGAAAAATATATATATATTTTTTTTTTGTAAATAAAATATTTGCGTTAATCGCGCGATCATTTTTTTAACGCCGTTAAAATTGGTTTGCGTTAACGCCGTTAATAACGCGTTTAACTGACAGCTCAAGTTTTTACAACACTTTGGGTCATTAAAAAATGACGGCCATCGGTCCATCTGGGAGGCCTCAGAATGGCCCTTTGGTGAACTATGAGCCGGGCCCCCAGGCAATAGGACCCCCCCTAAACGGATGGCTCCATTGAGCCGATAGCAGCTTGGGGCGGCTCTTCTGCTGCCCGCAGAGAACTGTCGACGTGAGCTAAGAGGGTCATTAAGAAGTAATCAGGACTGGCCCCCCACTGATCTGGGGAGTGTGTGTGTGTGTGTGTGTGTGTGTGTGTGTGTGTGTGTGTGTGTGTGTGTGTGTGTGTGTGTGTGTGTGTGTGTGTGTGTGTGTGTGTGTGTGTGTGTGTGTGTGTGTGTGTGTGTGTGTGTGTGTGTGTGTGTGTGTGGGTGGGTGCAACAGACTCTGTTTTTTTGTTGTTGCATTATTAAGAAGTCAAAGGAACAAATGTTAACAATGTTTTAGATTAAATACAAATGAAGTAACATATAAGTTAATATATATTTTAAATGTTAAAACTTTTAAATAAAAGAACTTGGTGGTTTATTTCAAAGCAACTTTATAAGGTTGAAGTTTTCCTGAAGTACGGCCTACAACTGAAATGTTCACAACAGTGGTCAACGCAAACACAACACAATGAGCGGAAACATGGCCTTCCTTTGGCCTCTTCTGATCTGTCACTCACTGCCCTCCAGTCCCAAAGGTCTCCTATCAGAAGGAAACTACGCAAACCGTGGATGGCACCAGGAAATGGATATCTTTTTCCTCGTCAAGGAGCAAAAACCGATAGACGTTTTCCAGTTGTAATTTTGCGGAACACAGAGACGGACTGATTGACATGGCGGCAGCGAGGTCTGCCCGTAAGACATAAAGGAAAGGGAGACTTTAAACAACGGGACGAGGGAAAAGAGGGATCCTTCAGAAGGAGAAGGAGGAGGAGAAGGAGTAACAGAGGGTTAAACAAAAGGAGAGTGAAGAAAGAAGAGAGGGAAGGGAGGGGGGGACAGAGGCAAGGGAAGCCAGCCTAGGACAGAGTCCTGGAGGGCAATTCCTCTTGAGACTGAGTGTATGTGTTAATGCATGTATATGTGTGTGTTAATGTATGTGTGTGCGAGTGTGTGTGCGTGTCAAAGCAGATGGCAGCTGAACAGTATACTTCAGGCGAGTGCCCTGTCATTGCCCTGCCCCCCCCCCCCTAACACACACATAAACACCTCCTCTTGTTGCCCCTCCCTCATCAATATAAAACTCCTCCAACTTGTTATTTTCCTCCCCCTCCCCCTGACCTATTCAGCCCACCACACAAACACACACACACACACACACACACACACACACACACACACACAAACACACACACAAATGCATACACTCACTCTTCGTCTTTCAGTCACTGCCTTAAAACAAAAGAGGTCCACTTTAGGAGCTTATCTAATCTCGGGGTAAATCTTCATGGTTTGCAGAAAAGGCTTTGCCCACATGGAAGCCCCCCCCCCCCTCATACCACACAAACACACACATATATAATCAACCACACTAACACTGACGCTCATACAGTATGCACAGTACAGGCAACCACACACACACACACCATACACTTATCCATACAATATACCCATGCAAATAAAGAAACACACTACCACAAATGACTGTTAATGTCTTATTGGCCTGGATGAGGTGAGGCACTGAACTCATCATAGTGTAACTTCAAATAGTTCATGGTTCAAAAGAAAGTCTACAGACACAGGGCAGATGACTTCATCAGTTGGTAGTTTTTATTGTTCATTAGCAATGACACCAAATGTACTCTATTTCAACTTTGCTTGCTACCTTAGGAGACATGTCTTCCATTGTAAACAGTGAAAATGATGAAACTGTAGTCCATATAACTCCTTACAAGCTGTGTTTTTGACCGTGGCCGCACCAACGTACCAGCCACCTTGTGTTGTTGTCATGGTTATTCATGACAACATCCTGTTATCTTATCGTATTTCAGCCAGGCCCCACGCTCACGACATGTCAAGACCTATTGTTTTGTTTTTTTGTCGATTTCTTTTTTTAAAACAAACTTTTTCTCTCGTCCGTTTTCTTAAAGAATTATATTTACATCGGTAACGTCCCCGGCTGCCTGCTGCCAGAGATCACACACGCACAGTTAATAATAATAATGCAGTAAAACTCAAAACTACTTCACACTCCTTTTTACGTTTTAAGTCCTTATGGTCAACCTTATAGCTCTAAGTTATGTGTCGTTTTTCTCTTAACAAATAGTTGTATTTATATAGAGCTTAAGCTGTTTTATATCCCACCCCCCCCCGCCCTCGTAAAAATAAAAACAAAAAGAACGCACCAAAGAAATATATAAATATTGCACTTAAAGTTCGGGTCTGCACGTGACCTGTTTCGTAGTTTGTGGTTTTAAAGAGGAAGAGAACGAACTCTGAGCTGAAGGAAGTGATATCGGGAGATAGAGAAAGCAGTTCTGCAACGTTATCTAAATAAATAGGCAAACTTTATGCAAACTTTATACAATAAACACAAATTTGTTACTTCTTCCTTTAACCGTGTCTATGACAAATAAATGAGCAAGATCTACTTAGTGCCCGGTATACTTATGGAGTGCAGATATTATACCTAACGCAGATATAAAAAAAATAAGAGGAAAAAATATACACGTAAAAAAACAGAAGAAAACGGCAGAAGACATTTCCAAACAAGTTTAAACAGAGCGGTGAACATCAAACGTGGAGCGCTTTAATGTCCTGAGAAGGCTTCCTCGAGGAGCCCTGGAGCAGCTACAGTGGAAAAACGCCTTGTGTGTTTTTGGCTCGTGCGAACATTTTGCAAGCGTTTGCTTCCGTTCTTTTCGTCTCGTCGTCCGCTGCGAACAGTCTTTGAAGACGGGCAGAAAGTCTCTTTTAGCCCGTTTCTTTTTTTTCGTCTGTTTGTTGTGATCTACGCAACGGACACGCACACCCGCGTTGGGTGCCAGGCGCGTGTTTGTGCGTTCCTGGTTACGCTTGTGTTGTTGCTGTTTTTTTTGTTCCTCCCTCGCGGTGGCGTCACTTGGCATAATGTTGTTTGTGATGAATTCAAACCAAGCAGGAACTCTTTTTCTCTTTTTTGTACACAGAGAGGCCTGTGGTCGCCACCTTCCGTCAGGCGCGAATGTGTGATTGTTTCTCGTTTGGGTTCTTGCGTTGTCGTGCACTGCGGCGCTACAGCGTGCGGAATATCGAACTGAAGTTCTAGTTAGTCCGACACGTCGACTGTCATGAGCCCACTCTCCCCCATGCCCCCCCCTACACCCACCCACCCACCCACCCATGTCTTAGACAGCGTTGACGTTCAAACAGGGAAAAAGAAACAAAACACAGGATCGTACCAAAAACAAAACAGCTTCACACTGGCTTCCCGAGGAGGAGGTGGAGGAGTTCGGAAAAAAACGGGGAAAAGAACAGGAGGGTGGGGGTGGGGGTGTGACCGGACAGTACCGGACTGTCTTCATGTCAGCAAGGGGGCTTGTGTCCATACCCCCTCCGCCTCCTTTGTCCAACCGGAACAACAACTTAAATACACAGAAATAACATTAAAGTCTGGACTGTGAAACCAAAAACAGTACAGCGATCAGAGAAGAATCCAGCTCCTGTTTTGGCCCCCTCATTGGCCACAATATCTTTTTTTTTTTACTATCCATCCACCCACACGTCCTACCCACCCATTCATCCATCCATCCATCCATCCATCCATCCATCCATCCATCCGTCCACACATCCATCCATCCACGCGGCTTCGTTGAGTAAACATCGTTTCTTTGCAGTGCCATAGCTTGGTCATCTCTCTCTCTCTCTCTCTCTCTCTCACCGTAACCACCAAAAAAACTAAAATCAAAAAAACACACATCACGGTGGCCGGGTGGTGTGGCTACCGCGACACCAAAACAAAAAGCCCCAAAAACAAAAAAGGCAAATAAGGAGACGTAAACCGAAACCCACTCAAAGTGTCTGTGTTTCTCTCTTCCTCTTTCTCTCTCTCTCTCTCTCTCTCTCTGAGTATCTGCCCCCTCCACCCTCCTCCGCTCTCATCGTCCGTGGCTCCTTTTAGTTTCTCCGCCCGCCCCCGTCTTCTCCTACGAGGACGAGGACGTGGAGGTGCCGCTGGATTTCTTCTGGTTGACCAAGTCCAGGTAGAGCTCGGAGCGCAGGAAGCGGGGGTACGAGTCCTTCTCCATCAGGCCGTATATCCGGCGCTGGGCCAGGTCGAAGCAGGAGCGCGCCACACTCTGGAGGTTGTCCTTGGTGTGTTCCCGTGTGTACGAGTCCAAGTTCACCTGGGAGGAAGAGAGGGAGAGAGGGAGAGAGAGGGGGGGGGAGAGAGGTTATTATGGAGGCAGGGACAGTGGGAGGGCTAACGATTCAACCATTCATATTTAGTAAGTCCAAGTATTCATATCTATTGCTTCAAGTATTCATAGTTAGTCAGTAGAAGTATTCAGAGCTATTGGTTCAACGATAAATATTTAGTCTGGCAAAGTATTCATATGTAACGGTTCAATGATTCATATTTAGAATATATTTTTGGCTAAATGTGATGTTGGCGGAGTCATGTTGAAAAAGTGTGGGTGAAACAAAAAGCGCCTATTAAACTCCTTGGCCCCATCCTGCACTATATTTAGGAGGTGATGTGACATCCTCTCCACCCCATTCATTCCATGGTCGGCCCAAGGAGCCATAATGACAGCACCACATTCGATGACATCAGCGCTCAAAGGCTGTGGCTGTTCTATTCAATGACAGCAGGGACTGCTTTGTCAACCATATTAGCTCCCTTCAAAGGGAATTATTTTACTTTTTTTCCGCTCTCTCTTCCTCTTTACATGACTGACTCCTGAGTTATTGGAGGGGAATGTCTTTTAGCTGGCTTTCCTCACTCCATGAGTCAGTAGCAGGCAGTCGATCGCGTTTTCGTAGACGTTGTGTGTTATCCATAATCCGATGTTATGTAGACGCATAACATGTGAGGTAAGGTAAGCTAAGTGGAGCCTTTGTCTCTGTCCTTTAAAGGGGACATATTATACCACCAGGGGTGAGTGTGATTAGCCGTTACAAGCCGTTTTGAAAATCTGCCTCTTCTGACATCACAAGTGGGCGTGTCCACCTAGATGTATGACGGATTGTAATGGGTAATCACACTCACGCCTGGTGGTATAATATGTCACCATCAGTGGTTTTAAATGTGCATATTTTCTCTTTCCTTCTTCCTACTATAATCAATCTCCTACTGTGTCCCATATCTTCTCCCATCTCTTCCGTGTATCCACTGAACAGCACGTTCTCTTGGGTCCACTCACCTCTTTACATGACTGGATGGCGATGTACTCGGCGAAGATCTTCTTGGCCTTGGACGCCATCTTGGACTGGGACTTGACCTTCTTGTAGTCCTCGCAGGCCAACCAGAACTCCAGGTTCTCCTCGCTGAACTCGGTGCGCAGGAACGCTCGGAACGCTGCCAGGCCATCTGAGAGGAGAGGAGGAGGAGGAAACGGGAGACTGTCAGACTACCAGAACACCATGGCAACGGCACAGCGAAAGCTTTTGTTTTGGAGGTGTGGGGGGGGGGGGGCAGAGCAGCCTCAAAATTGCACTGGCGAAAATGTGAGTCATGCAGTTGGAATAGAAGGCAGAGAAGGCACAACATCGAAGTGTGTGTGTCTGTGTGTCCCTAATGCACCATGTGTGTGTTCTTAATGCGCACCATGTGTGTGTTCCTACTGCACAATGTGTGTGTTCTTAATGCACAATGTGTGTGTTCTTAATGCACCATGTGTGTGTGTGTGTGTGTGTGTGTGTGTGTGTGTGTGTGTGTGTGTGTGTGTGTGTGTGTGTGTTCCTAGTGAAGCTTGTGTGTACTCCTAATACACTGTGTGTGTGTGTGTGTGTGTGTGTTCCTGCTGAAGCATGTGCGTTCCTAATTCACCATATGTGTGTGTGTGTGTGTGTGTGTGTGTGTGTGTGTGTGTGTGTGTGTGTGTGTGTGTGTGTGTGTGTGTGTGTGTGTTTCGACTGAAGCATGTGTGTGTTCCGACAGCACCAGGGGCTGAAGCCCAGCGAATCACCCTGGCATGTCCAAAAAGGATGCCTAGCCACCGGCCTCCACCCCTCCTCTCCTACTCACTGCCCCCCTCCCTCCTCCATGACAACATCGACCACTTCCTGTATTCTAGCACCATGGGTGAACAAAGGGGATGACTGTCCCTCTCTCTGCGGCTGTAATGGTTAACATGGTGGGGGGTCACGGTGGTGAGGGCGCTGGAGGCTAGCGTGGGTCTGATTCATGGCAGAAACAGCCAGCCAGAGGCACGTGATTGGTCGGATTTAGAGGATCCGCTAATGGCTGGCGGAGGAAGGAGGAGAAGAAAAGGCGTCCTGAGGTATGAATGGCAGGAAGCCGCTTCCCACCCACCCCTTCTGGCCCACACCTTTCCGTTCCCACACGCTTGCACGGCCCCACGTGCACACACACACACACACACACACACACACACACACACACACACACACACACACACACACACACACACACACACACACACACACACACACACACACACACACACACACACACACACACACACACGGGCCCGAGAGGCCAACGCAGACACTTTAAGAGGCTAAAGAGAAGAGAGGACAATGCCAGACGTGGATGAGGGGAAAACCTGCAATGTGAAAGTAATGGAGTATTGTTGGCTCTACTGTAGTCGTTTCCTCTCAGACCCCTCGAGCCCCCTAGCTTTAGCCTAACTCTTAGCATTGACAGACACATGCCATTGCTTTAGGCTGTTGTAGTCTCCTATTTGCAATAGCAAAAGGTAGAATGCAAGTCCAGCAAAATAAATATAATCAACTCGCTTGATAAGAGTTTGCCCGTTGGTTTATCCCTCCTCCTCTGTGTGTGTGTGTGTGTGTGCGTGTGTGTGTGTGTGTCTCTCTGTCTTAGGCCTACGCTTCTATTTTTATGTCGATGCGATTACTGCAAGGAGAGCATGGTTGCATACACACCGTCCGTTCATCAGTCAGACTTCATACACAAACACCACCAGCTTACACTAAACCCTCCAAGTCAAAACAAGAGCATGCGTGCATGCATCCCGATTCTCCCCGGGCCAAGAGCTTATGTGTTTATACTGTACGGTCGCCCGGCTCGCACTGGGGAGGGCTGGCGCTGCGCAGCCAAAACCCCTTCACAATTTCCCTTAATCCACACCATATGGCAGTCACTTAATCCCAAACCAAACAGCGTGGATTTTTTTTTTGTCGTTTCATGTGTTCCCAGACATGCATGCATGCAAAGGTGAGGGATGAGGAAAGGCTGGAGGGGGGGAAACAGTGTAAATTATCCTAAAAGAGGGGAACTTACATTTGTGCACCAGCAGCTTGTCCAGCGACTCGCCCCACTTCAGTGCCTCCTCTGGCGTGGGCCTGCAGATGAAAGCGGAGCGATTCTTTAGCAAGCCCATCTCAGCAAGGTTCCTCATTGTGTGACCCATCCGAAAGATCCTGCTCACTGTGGCGCCGCAGACTACAGTCGGACAGGACGGGGCTTCGGCTAAAGTGTGAGACGGATGGACCCTCAGGGCTGCGCTGAAACTGCGGCAGATATATAATCGTGTGTTCTTCGCTAAAGTCTTCAAAGTAGTCCACTGTTTGGCTTGTGTCCTTGGCTTGGCTCCTCTCTCCTTCTCGCTGGCTGTCTCTCTCTGCCCCGTGTGCCTCTGAGCGTGTGTCTCAGTGAGGCGGCTGTGTTGCTCTAGGCGCGTGCACGTCACCGGAGGCAGCGAGAGTGTGTGTATGACTCAAGAGGAGGTGGTGGACAGCTCTTATACTCCCCCCCTTGCTCACTGCACCTAGTGGAGGGGCGGGGAGAGGGGGAGGGCCGGAGGAGCTGACCAATGGCAGCGTGTTGGCACACATACGCTCCACCTCCCTATTTGACTCCGCCCCCCTCCCCCCTCCTCCCCCCTCCTCCCCCCTCCTCTCCAACTCCATGCCATTGTGATTCTCTGCCCGTTCTATTGAGTGGTGAGCCTTTTTCTAAATGCAATCCACGTTGCAGGCCTCGGTGCAATACACATCTGGAGGGCTCATACACATCTGGAGGGCTCGTTCACGCCACCAGATCATTGTTTGGGTTTTTTCCATTTTCTCCTTTGACAATTCTTTCCTCTCTGTTGATCCTGCATGCGCTATTTTTAGCCCCCCCCGCACCGCGCTGAAAAAGTATGTAAAGGTGACCGACACGCACACCAGCCAGAAGCAAACAGTGTGTTTTTGACTCTTGACATATATTCTTGCTCACTCGGTCAAGGTCAACATATACCTAAAAGATATTTACTAACAATGCACCGACTCAAATATTCTTGCGTTTGCACACTAAAAGGGATAGATTTACGGAAAATGTTAAGACAATTACGTATTATGTTAATTACTCGGATGTCCTTAACCAAATGCATGCACCATTGAACCGATTAATCTTCATGAAGCGTTTTCTACCAAAGTCCTAATTAAAGCGTTACTTTTTCCACTACCTCTAACACCTTTAGGGTATCGTGAGGTATAATGGCGGCAATAGTGGCTCTCCTGTCCCTGCAGGCCCAGCAGATCACAATCAACATTGCAACCATCCCCCCCCGTCCCCCGTCCCCTACCCCCCCCTCCTCAACCTTTGCTTGAACCTCATTTGAATTCCCCTAATCCCTTGTATTCTTCCTGGCCTTCCTTCCCTGCTCCCGTTCCGTGAACTCAATCCCAGCCTTTTACGAGCCTCCTCCTCTCACCTCCCCTCCACCGCTGCCCACTCTGTCTGTCTGGGGCACACCGCAGCCACCCAGAGTCCACACACGCCCGCACACCAGCGGGCCAGCCCTCGCCACAGAAAGGCATGCAGCGCCGTGTGAGTGAGTGTCCAGCCTGGCACAGCCCAGCACAGCGTGGCTCGTACAACAGGGCAGGGGGGGGCGGCGGCAGCGGCGGGGCGGGGTCACGGAGCGGTTCCGGTGGTTTCAGGAGTCCCGGCCAACAGAGGTGCACTGAGGTGGGTCCCGCCCCCGTGTCTGCGGTCTAACCTGGAGGCGTCTTTGAGGCGGGACGACCCCCTAAACATGGACCTGCCTGCTTGTTCAGCACGGCGGTGTCTCCACGTTGACATTTAGACTTTTCCGGTGTACATGGTCTCTGTAGTTTAGATATTATACGATTTAATAATAGACTATCGGTTTTTATTTTTAAGCATTAAAGTTTGTGTGAATCCGTTTTCATGCTGCTACTTCTTGACGTGACACCCTAATTCGATTTTCCTTCTGGCACGGATAAAGTACATCACCGTGCATTGCTCGGGATTAAAGCGTCTGCTAAGTGACTACATTGTTATGAGTACTTCAAATAATGGAGGTAATAGTGTAGTTATTGAAGTAAAAGCAATGCAATTGTTAAAGTAATAGTAGAAAACGTAATAATTTCAGTAGTAGTAACAGTAATTGAAGTAATAGCAATGTCATTGTCATAGTAAAGTAGATCAAGTTAAATAAATTGGAGTTACAGCAATAGTCATAGTTATAGTAGATAAAGTAATAATTATCGGAGTTAAAGTTATAGTCATAGAAAGTGAAGAAATAGTAATAGTAATTGAAGCAATAGCAATTGAAGTAATAGTAATATCAACAGTAAAAGCTATAGCAATAGTGATAACATTGGCAGAGGTAAGAGTAAAGACTTACTTGACTGACTTCATGGTCTTGTCCAGCTTGCTAGCAGGGCTGCTTCCTGGAGACTCATTCCTTCTCCGCAGGAACGCCAGGCGGTTCTTCATATCTTTGGCCCTGAGAGACAAAGCGACAGACAGAAAGAGAGCGAGACAGAAAGGAGGGGAGACAGGGGGAGGAGATAAAGAAAATGGGGAGAAAGATGGGAGAGGCAAAGAGAGAAGGATGGAGAGAGAGACAGATGGATTAGACATGGGAACAGGATGATTGTTTGGTAAAGAGCACATGAATTGAATCAACACATGGTTGAGTGATGGAGAGAAGAGGAGAAGGAAACACAACAGAGAAAAGGTAGGAGAAGGGGAAAGAGAGAGACAGAGGAGGGGAACGGGACGATTTGAGACCGATTCATCATTGATGAAGAAAGACATGATTGAGAGAAACGGACAGAATAGGGAGAAAAGGAATAGAGAAACGCAGATGAGTTTCCGATCCATAACCCAATGAAACCAGTCCAGCGGCGACGGAAGACACCGTGAAAAGGTTGTCCACAGCGCCGAATACAATCCACAAGAAACGGAACCAAAAAAACAACAACAACACAGGCCAACAGGGCCAGGGGCCCTGAAAAAACAACACTATTTATCATACATTTTTTGAGTCTTCAAATTGTGACGATATACTGGACGTCCCGCTTCCCAAAGAGCTGTAACTCTGTCGCCACCGCTCCGAGCGCTTTGCTCGTGTGTCACCGCTACTCTGTCAATCTAAATCGCGCTCTATCACTCACTCTCTCTCCCCTCATTCAGGGACCTGTCTCTGAGGGACAGAGAGAGAGAGAGAGAGAGAGAGAGAGAGAGAGAGAGAGAGAGAGAGAGAGAGAGAGAGTCCTCCGGAGAGCTCCCTCCTCTGTTTCTCCTCCCTCCATCCTCCAGGGTGGGGGCGGCTGGGTAGGTGGAGCTCTAGGGTGGGATCCTGGTTAGGAAGCCGTGTGACTTGGGAGCGCCCTCACCCCCAA
>NC_079430.1:9632967-9637967 GCF_026213295.1 Gadus chalcogrammus
CTTCAAATAGATTCCTATTATTCATACGTACAAATTAGATTAACATAGACACACATTATACAGTTCATGATCCAAACTGCATGCTTACATGTTAATATGTAATTATAATATATATCACGTAACATTGTCATAATTCGTGTGGAATTCTCTTAACAACGTAAAGAAAAACACATTGAGTAAACTAGGTGAAGTATAACCTAGTGCTAGGAGCACCAATGTATGGTGAGATCCAGTAGGCAGAAAGTACAAGTCCAGTCATGATAATGAATGGGTGTGAGGGTTGGACTGTATGAGCGATGCACCATGATGGGCTCTTTGATCAGCCGTCACCCTTCCAAGACAACAGACCTCCGGTTAAGCGGGGGGGAGGGGAGAGTAGAGAAGAAAGTGGACTTCAGAGACCCCTGAGCGCTTTGTGTGTGTATTTGTGTGTGTATGGGGGGGGGGGGGGGGATTTAGAAACACCTGGACCGTGTCACAACAAGCCAACAACGATGATCAACGAGAGGGAATGGGTAGGGGAAGGTGTGTAACGTGGATGGTACCCCCTCCCCCATCCGTGGAAAACAGCTGTTCTACATACAGGCAACATGGGGGGAGGGGGCAACAGAGAGAGAGACCGACATAGACAGAGACAGAGACAGAGACAGAGACAGAGACAGAGTGAGAGAGAGAGAGAGAGAGAGAGAGAGAGAGAGAGAGAGAGAGAGAGAGAGAGAGAGAGAGAGAGAGAGAGAGAGAGACCGAGACAGAGGTAGAGAGAGAGACAGAGACAGAGGCAGAGAGAGAGACAGAGTGAGAGAGAGAGAGAGAGAGAGAGAGAGAGGCATAGACAGAGAGAGAGAGAGAGAGAGAGAGAGAGAGAGAGAGAGAGAGAGAGAGAGACACATAGACAGAGAGAGAGAGAGAGAGAGAGAGAGAGAGAGAGACACATAGACAGAGAGAGAGAGACCGAGACAGAGGCAGAGAGAGAGACAGAGACAGAGACAGAGGGACTGACTGTATATTCACACCAAAAGCTGTAAAAGATGCAAAATCGCCGAATAGATCAAAACGCAACGCTGTCAAAAATATTTACAGCTCATATCGCTCTTGCGCGTATGTTTACTGGGACCCACGCCGGCGAGATATCTACATTCCGATTGGCTGGCGGTCATTTACAGCCGAAACGCTACTGGCTCATTTGCATAGAGTTGAGGTGATTTCAACTCTCATTTACAGCTTTATAGCTTTATAGGTTTTGGTGTGAACGTACAGTGAGGGAGGGGGAGAGAGAGAGAGTCAGAGAGAAAGAGCGACAGAGAAAAGCAGAAGTATAACAAGACAAGTGGCATAGAGGGGTCGTAATGGCACAAATAATCTGCAATGATGCACCATTAAGACTTTCATGAACAGGAAGTTTGGTCCGACTTCACCCCAACCCCTGAGGCTCCTAAACACCACCAACAAAGTCTTCCCCTCACTCTTAAGTGTTAAATAGCTGGGCCCGTATCGGAGTCCAGCAACCAATTACAACTAAGCCGTGGTCTAAGTCGCCGTCTGCATTGCTCAGATTTCTTATTGAGACTGATATCCCCGGCCCGTACTCACCCTTTTAATAATGTCTGTCGTAATTATGTGCACGTCACTGCAGAACAAGTGAGGTTAATCTTATTAACTCCAGGGAATTTTATGAAGCGGCATTTAGAGCTCAGGTTGAAATGTTAGGTCACAGTATCAGCAGTCATTTCTAAGTTTTGCGATGCATGAGGCATGCCCTTAGTACTACCTTAAGAAATGATGTGTTTGATATAAATAATTTGCAAAGTTCCAAATTAATAGCTATAGATGAGGCTCATAATGGAATCTAAATAACTCTATCTCATCATCTCATCATCTTTATTTACTCCATATTGATGCCATTGGGTTAACATAGTGACAGTATTTAACAGTATTCCAAGGGACAAATCCTCGACAGTTTCATCATTTCGGTTCCTGCTAGCTCTCTTGCAATGCGCCTCTAGTCTGGCAACTGGTAGCAATCGCTAATCTAGCAACCACTAATCTAGCAACCGCTATTCTAGCAACCGTTACTCTAACACATCTAGTCTAACAACATCTAGTCTAGCAACCGCTAATCTAGCAACCATTACTCTAACACATCTAGTCTAACAACATCTAGTCTAGCAACCGCTAATCTAGCAACCGCTATTCTAACATCTAATCTAGCAACCACTAGTCTAGCAACCGCTAATCTAGCAACCGCTAATCTAGCAACCTCTAATCTAGCAACCGTTACTCTAACACATCTAGTCTAACAACATCTAGTCTAGCAACCGCTAATCTAGCAACCGCTATTCTAACATCTAATCTAGCAACCACTAGTCTAGCAACCGCTAATCTAGCAACCGCTAATCTAGCAACCGTTACTCTAACACATCTAGTCTAACAACATCTAGTCTAGCAACCGCTAATCTAGCAACCGCTATTCTAACATCTAATCTAGCAACCACTAGTCTAGCAACCGCTAATCTAGCAACCGCTAATCTAGCAACCGTTACTCTAACACATCTAGTCTAACAACATCTAGTCTAGCAACCGCTAATCTAGCAACCATTACTCTAACACACCCGGTGTGTTCGAAACCGCCTACTTGCTTACTGCTTACTACCTACTAAATATTTGGCTTACTTCTCGAATCCTTAAATAATGATTGAGTAATCCATTTGAGTAATCGACGTTCAGAAGACCGTCCTTACTTAACCACCTCAGATGACGTGAATCAAATGACGTGTCAATAACCTACCGGCCGGGCGCCGTTAATAAATATTATAAATAAATATATAAACGTCACAGTACACCTTCAACCTAAGGATTTGCGGTGATATGTTAAAACAATTATTAAACAATTATTAAAAGCACTGCTGCTGCGGCTCCCCGTTTAGCGCCATTGCTTCCACTGTTCTTTTGAATAGACGCAGTGCATTCTGGGGCGGTTGAGTACGTCTAGTAAGCTAGCGATGCTTACTCAAAATCTTTCCGGAAGTAGAAGACATTCGGATACTACTCGCTTACCTAAACTCGCTTACTAAATTCTCGCTTACTCAATTTGACGTCATAGTTAGTAGGAGTAGTAAGCAAGTACGCGGTTTCGAACACACCCATCTAGTCTAACAACATCTAGTCCAGCAACCGCTAATCTAGCAACCGCTAATCTAGCAACCGTTACTCTAGCAACCGTTACTCTAACACATCTGGTCTAACAACATCTAGTCTAGCAACCGCTAATCTAGCAACCGTTACTCTAACACATCTAGTCTAACAACATCTAGTCTAGCAACCGCTAATCTAATAACCGTTACTCTAACACATCTAGTCTAACAACATCTAGTCTAGCATCCTCTAGTCTAGCAACCGCTACTCTAACAATCGCTAGTCTTGCAACCGCTAGCAATACCTCAGCGCATGTCATCGCTTGTGGGTCAGTACCAAAAACCAGACACTTGAAGGTTGTCTAAGAGACATAACATTAGATCTTAACCACGGCATTAGCCTTGGAGCTGTTGACTCCATTGAGCCATGCCTAGAACCAAATTACAAGTGCTTTTCAACAGTGTGAGTTTGAATGGTGAAAGATCCTATACCTTTATCGATAAATCGGTCTCTCATTTATTCCGATTGGTATTCATTGAACCTTGAAAACATTCTTTGTGTGCTATTGGAAAAAGCACAATTGCAGACATTTTGCCCTGCAATTATGTTTCAAAGAGCTAACCAACAAAGGTTGTGCTAAGAAATTACAAAAGGGGTTCTTAGTACAGAGAAATTGTTTTTAACCATGCTATGTTTTATAAGCATGGATTCATATTTAAGGCAGATTTAGAGTATTGATGGAAGTGCGGGGGGGGGGCTATCAGTGTTCGATAGAAAGGAGGGGGGCCCTCTCTGAAAGGATAATGGCCTTAATGACTGAAAGAGAAAGATGTAGCTGTAACTTTTATTCTGCTTTAACGAAACATGTATCCAACATTATAAAGTGTTATTGTTTAAAAGGACACTGGTCATACTACCCCAACTTCGCCAACCCAAAAAAGTGAAACCACGAATGTACAAGTCTAAAAAGCATAATCGATCATCCAGCAAGGAAACAGTGAGAGGAACTGTGTTCGTAGAGCCTAAAAGCTTTGTATTGGATCCCATCTGCTGCATGCACTGATGAAATCAGTAATACAATGCCAGCATATAACATTACCGAGAATGCAATTTCCTGTCAATATCACAGACTCTTGACTCTTTCAGCCATCAATCTGTTGTCCATCAATCAATTTCTTTAAATCAATGAAATCATAATGATGATTATACTTCCAGATGTGTCCAGATGACTGCATTATGATTCTGGACATTCATTCATTCAGGTCCACAAAAAACGGAAGTGTTACTGTTTTTCCAGCGAGGGAAATATTATTATTTCCACTCACCATGATCATCAGAGATATTCCTGCGTCATCGAACCTCTAATAGCTGAAGATAGCTTCCTGAAACCATGCAAAAATAGAAAGATACAGCCACAATAGAGCCACTTCTACTGGCTTACAAAGTAAACAAACCCTGGAATCTTAATCACATAATCCCGGGGTTTGATTAAACCAAACACAAACGCAGGCTCTGAAGAACCAATCTCTTAAGAGAGCAGTCCTGAATGGAGAGGAAAAGGCCAAAAAGAGAAGAGTTTGTTTTTCCTGGAGGTGTCAACTGAGCCTGTGCCCTGAGACACAGGAGCACAGAATAGGCTCAATCGACAGCTGATAAAGCGAGCCAGGTGTCAACAGACATCTCTGAAGAAACACTCTCGCTCACACAAAACCACACACAAACACACAATGTACAGGCTCACACACACACAAATACATACACAGACACACGTGTGCATGCACATATGGCACAACCAGGGACAAACAGATACACATAAAACATACTACATTTCACATACTCACATACGCGTGTAGACAAACAAATACACA
>NC_079430.1:9642967-9667967 GCF_026213295.1 Gadus chalcogrammus
ATTTTCGTTTTTAAAGTGATGCCAACCGATATGCCCTGCCCGAACTCCAGTCCCATAGTATGTTAAGTGTTTAGGAATATTCAGTTGTTGTTGTTGATGAAATCACCAAAGAGTAGTGCTCTCTGGTCCAGGGCATGAATGTTAATGCCCGTACAGAAAATGGCAAAAGGGCTTTTGTGTATTCTGCAACCAAGGCATGTAATACGTTGCAGGAAAAGTTCAAACTGAACAAATGTATTCCATTAAATGCTTTTAGAACCAAAATGAAAGAATCAGAGGCAGCTTCTTAAATTCTCTAATTTCAGAGGTTACGAGTTCCCTATGCTGACTTCTAGTTCTTCTTGAATGTGGTCTTCTGTCGCTTGCTGTGTGTAATGTCTGCTTTGTATGCTGCTGCCTCTCTTGGCCCGATCTCCCTTGAAAAATAGATTTTTAATCTCAATGGGACTTTCCTTGTTCAATAAAATTGTAATAAATAAAAAATGAAGGCCCTGTCATCCAAGGCTGTTGTGATGGCATGTATGAGAGGTTTTATTCGGTTCACGGGACCAACATTATGAATAGCTTCTTAGCATCAATAGATGAAGAGTCATTCATAATGATCAAACTGTTATTACCGAGAAATGTTTTCCCCTAGAGCTTTCTTGGAAAGCATCAGGAGAAAGTGTTACCCTAATTGCGAGCTGTTCGGTAATGATACATTCTTACACTCTCGGCACTCCATGGTGGCTTTTAATGTCTCACTCCAAACAAAACGCAAAACAGGAGAAAAAGAGAACAGGGCCTCCAGCATTCGGGGAGATTTTACCTGAAATGCTGTCAATTTATTTCAACACAAAGCCAAATTAAGGTGAGGATTTAATGAAATAAACTAGGGCTGCAGGATATATCGGCTATGTACGATATATCGATATAATTTCCAAGGGGATACAAGATTTGACAATATCGTTTATATCGATAAGCGTTAAAATGGTCAGTTTCCCGCTCAAGCGTCTACAGCGCTTGCCTTGGAGACTGTGAGCGCGACCCCTCCCCCTCTCACTCTGTCTTTCCGAACGTGCCGTGTGCAAAGACGCCTCATTCCCGCCCCCGCCGCCCCCTCACAACACAACAAGCATGGATGATACCCGTAAAGAAAACGAGACGGCGGCGGGAGACGAAATTGTTTCAAAGAGGAGAAACAACGGCTCTATAATGTGGAAATAGTTTGGGTTTAAAAAAAACAGATGAGCAGCAGCTGCAGGTCAACTGTAGAGTGTAGCAAAACCGTTGCGACTAAAAGTGGAAGCACGACAAATCTGTTCCACCATTTACAGCAGCGGCACAAAGTGCAGTATGAGGAATGCGTAAAACTCCGTGGCTGTGCTGCTGCATCACCGGCCGCGACAGCTTCTTCTGCCCCGAAACCAGGGCCGGCGATCGGCAAATGTGTTGGGGGCGCCCTCTGGTGACGCTCTTAATTAATTAATTAAAATATACGAAACAAGCGAAATGAAACCAAACATGTTCCCAAATGGAACGGAGAAGGGAGGGGGCGGGGGATTAAAGTTACGGCGCACTGAAACCCTCACCGTAGTACGCAGGACAATGCGACGAAGCCAATGCTCTTAATGGTAGCTAATGTGTGTAACCTACAGCTTTATATTGTTTTGCATAGGTGATTATTTTGTGAAGAAGGTGAAAAACATCCCTTTTTTTTTTTTACATGTTCATTGAATTCTGTTGAAAATAACGATACAAAATCACATGTTGCAGTCATATGGACCTATGTTTTAATATAAGTGCTTGCAACATCTCACATGTGGTTTTTGACTTGCATAAAACATCTAACCCACTCTATAGAAAATATCGAGATATATATCGTATATCGCCATTCAGCCAAAAAATATCGGGATATCATATTTTGCCCATATCGTGCAGCCCTAAAATAAACCTTATTCCCCATTATCTGTTACTTTAGATTCCCATGACGTATGACCGAGAAAGAGGCTACTGTCCACTGGTGAAGTGAATGTAGCTTTAATGGCATTCATAAAAACATGACTGGTTGAAGTATTCATCATTGTGCAATTGTTATTAGCAAAGAATATATATTTATTTATATGTATTAAAATTGGACTAGTGCTTTTTGTGTTTCTCGCTTTAGTGATTGCAAGTATTTTTATTTTTATTTTCCTGAACGATTGTGTGTTGAACTTTGGCTACAGATTATCAGAGACAAGGATACACACACGGATATACAAACTCACTTGCTCACACACAAACGCAAATAACGGTAATCAGGAATAGGAAAGACAGGAAACCTGGGAGACAGACAGTAGACTGAGTCACTCCATAATTAAAGCACATTATGCACACATTGACAAAAAGGCATTGTTGTGTGTGTCTGAATACACTGCGCTGTGTGTGTGCGTGTATGCGTGGTGTGTTTCTTCCCTTAGCCAGGCTCAAGGGACAGCTTCCGGCTTCCTGTCTTAACTACTTCCTGTGTGAGTGAACAATGCTCAGACTAATTCTCACCTCTCCCTGACTTAGTATTTATGATTCCCTTTCAATGTTACACAATGTACAACTTTCAATGTCAATTTGCACTGTACTTCTGACACACACCAATATCATTTAGTACAAGGGTAATAAATGGGGTAAGTACATATTAAATTGTAAATATAAAGATACCGGGATTTTCTTTATGTATCTATGCATTAATGTATTTCTATTTGTACTTATTATTTTACTTGTATTATATATTCTATTGTGATCTTATTCAACACATCTCTTCTAAATCTTCTCTTGACCTTGCAGAAGGCCAGAGTGTTCCCCACCCCGAGTGATAACCGGCCCTCGGGCCTCCCCGGAGGTCGGACCTTAGGCCTGGGGTCCCTTCCACAGCCAGCATGTTGTCGTCAACACCGAGCTCTAACTTAAGGGCCTTGCGATGTGTGCTCACGACACAGTGGAAAAGGTAATGACTGAGGGCCCCCCTCCCCACTGGGGGCTGCGTATTGTTAATTTTAGCCTTTGAGTATTCTCCCTCTCTCTCTCTCTCTCTTTCTGAGGGCTTAATGCATGGGGGCTGTCCCCCGGTGTTATAAGACAGGGTGCCAGAGGGGTGCAGACCATGGGTACACGGAAAGATGTGTTGTTGTGTGTGTGTGTGTGTGTGTGTGTGGGGGGGGGTGCAAGCACAAGTGTGAATGTGTGTGTGTGTGTGTGTGTGTGTGTGTGTGTGTGTGTGTGTGTGTGTGTGTGTGTGTGTGTGTGTGTGTGTGTGTGTGTGTGTGTGTGTGTGTGTGTGTGTGTGTGTGTGTGCGTGTGTGTGTGTGTGTCAGCGAGGGGGTGGAAAGGCATGTAATAGTGCATGAAGTGTGTTCCACAGGGAAAGTAGGGGGTGGTGGTGGTGGGGCTATGTGTTTAGGTGTCTAGGTGTGAACACAGCCTCAGTGAGCCATGGACCGTGTGTGGACCTGTCTATTACCAGGCCTGAATGTCTGCCTATATGGCAGAGCTCCATCCGTAAGCTAAATAAATACAGGGGGTGGGAGCCGGTTTATGGAAAGCGGGATAAAAAAGCCCCCCCTCCATTACCGGGAAACCATGGAGAGGGGCATGGCGGCACGCGGGGAGTGACGGAGGGAGGGAGGCGGAGTGGGGGCGGCAGCCAGGGACCTCTGGGGTAACGGGCCAGGAAGGGAGGCGGTTTATATAACGGCAGATGAAGGGTCATCAGAGGTCCTGGTTGGGCCGGCCGCAGCAAGTAAACAACCCAGGAGAAATTGGCTTCACCGCCCATCTCATAATTGGCTGACTGATGGAGAAAGGTACAGCACCCGTTCTTAGATGGGTTCCGAGAACAGAACGAGTAGTCCGAAGCACCAAATTGGTATGAAATTGATTATATTTAAAGGGTTATTAACTTGAGCCAATTGGGGGTTTCAGGTTGCCCTTGTGAACATGTTTTTTATTCAGACTTATTTTTGGAAGTCTTTTCAAAAAACCTCCCTCTCTTTAATAATTTCGAACCACCAATGAGTCTCCAACCAGGTTCTGTTGTTTAAAGGGTTCCGCTTTTGATCCCCCCTTTCACCCCAAAAAAACCTACTCCTCAAAATACGACCAAACCCATCTCTGTTTCATTTACTTGCACAACAAAATGTTCCAAAACGGCCCCTCTGCATTTGCACAGATAAATTTGATTTCGACGATGATTCGATTAAATGCTCCTATCTATTTTGGACTTGGGTTTTGTTTTTTCTTCTGTCTAAATCAGTTAACAAGGGAGTCTTTGATACGCTCTCGACAGTGTGCAAGCGCTCTTGCATCATTCCAATGTCTCTCTCTCTCTCTCTCTCTCCCTTTATAAACACAAAGCCATGGTAACATTTAAGTCGGTGTCCTTCGAGAATTCCCGCCTTTCTCCTCACAATGCACATGTTTTTCAAACCTCAAGCTCAACAAAAGAATGAAAATGCCTCAGTTTTGCCTTCTTAGGTTTCTGAAGCGTTGTGAGTCACACCTCTTTCATTAACTTTCCAGAACAATGGTGTTCTCGTCAGGACTTGCTGTGAAACTACATGAGGAGGAGAGGAAGTGGGTATGAAAGGTCTTTTAAAACGTACTGTGTTTGGGGGAAATGCAATGTGCACACTGCACACACAGCATAACACCCTGTTCACATCCTGAGGACAGCATGTATACTGCTACTACATTGCAGCACCCACTCGCTTGACATTGTGTGTGTGTGTGTGTGTGTGTGTGTGTGTGTGTGTGTGTGTGTGTGTGTGTGTGTGTGTGTGTGTGTGTGTGTGTGTGTGTGTGTGTGTGTGTGTGTGTGTGTGTGCGTGCGTGCGTGCGTGTGTCTCTCTGTGTGTCTCTGTGTGTCTGTTTGTGTGTGTAGGAGTGTGACAGATATAGATAGGTAGTGTTAAAGCATTGGCATGTGGCTATCTTTCTTTATTTATGTACGGCTACAGCACTCGGATCTCCAACTAGGGGTATTTCTCCATGTGGTAGAACACATCGTTTGCATACAGTCCAAGTACACTGTGCTCTTGTTAAAGGTCCCCCTCAATCTCTCTCTTGCCTGCCCTCCCAGGGAGAGGTACACAGCAGGACTGCTGATCCTTGTGAGATTCAAGTCACAGGTTAGCTTAGATTCATCAACCGCCCACCCACACACACACAAACAGTCAAACACACTTGCACACACAAAATGACACCCACACACACACACACACACAATGACACCCACACACACACACACACACACACACACACACACACAATGACACACATCAGTACACACAAACATAAGCACACACAGAGATACACCTATGAATGCAGAAACACACTCACAATTTTCAGGCACAATTCTCAGTGCCTGGTTTATCTCAGATGTCCTTGTAATCAAAGGCTTCGTACCATTCAAACTGGGATCTATGATTAACATATTAGGATAAACCTTTCACTATGGTCTTAAGCTCACCCCGAGGCAGCAGCAGGCTATCGTTCCTCTCTTCTCCTCTGGGACAGGACTCAGTGGTTTCTGAAAGTCCCCTTTGAGTCTGCGAGACGCATGCTCATCCTGAAGCAGTGTACATATGGCATTGCAGTTGGGACTGACCTGAGCTGAACCGAGTGCTTGTGTTTGGTTATTTGGTGTAATTGTTTGTGGCTGTGGATCCCAGTGTTATCCCAGAACACATGGCTGTCAAACAATAGCTTGTCTGATTCTGCCCCGCATGAGTTCCTGTCTTGCTCCTCTGGCGGAGCTGATTACTTCTGTCTAGGAGGTCGCGCGGAGCGTGGGTCACCCCCAGTGAAGATGCAGTCCTTCGGGCCCACAGAATACTTTACACATTAAAATATATGCAATGCATAAAAAAAAAGAAAAAACAAGCTAATTAACATTCCTCAATATTCATCCATACAGTACTCCTCTTTTCATTCTTAAAACTAATTAAATGTAGGCAATAGACATGCATATATATTTTGGATAACCTTTGGTTAACCCTATCCTTATGCTAACCCACACCCGATTCTAAAAAAAAATGAAAATAATAAAAATATTTATTACTGCATGAACTCATGTTAATTAGTGGTTAATTATTGTACCTCATGTTTACCGTACTCATCCCACGGCCCTTCTACGGTCCCCTTCTACGACCCACTCAAAGGTTCGTGACCCACAGTTTGAAAACCCCCAGGTTGAACTCATCAGTAGGGATGCTGGCTGCATCGTTATGCTGATGAAACGCAGCTGTGCACAAGCCTTTCAGTTGGCACCTGGCCACCTTCCTCGAGGAGTATGAACATGATGGAGCCCGGTTCCTGCCTGACTTACAACAGCAGACCAACAGATGCTGTGGTGGTGTTGTTGTTGGGGCTCCAAACCTGGGCTCCTCTGTCTCAACTTCAAGGCCAGGCCCTGCTTTTTTGTTTCTTATCTAGGGCTCTCGTCTGCGTGTAGAGATCAAGAGCCACTTAAAATTTGTCTTTCGTCGACCACGGCGTGAAAACTGAGCGCGGTGTGAGTTTGGCAATCCAAAAAAGATCTCTCTAAATAGCCTCTTGATGTGTTGAACTGTTCTGACAATTCACACATGCTTCTTAAGAATCTGCAGCAGTTAGAATTAGTTTGAGTTTGAATTATAATATCATTTTTAATATACAAGTAGTATTCTTAGCATAAGTAGTAGTAGAAACAGCAGTAATAGTAGTAGTAGTGGTATCTTATATTCATACTCTCTGTAGTATAGTTAACGTTTAAAATTTTCCAACAGTTAGCGGGCTGCTTGCGTTTCCAATTGGCTGCGCCTATGTAAAAGAAGCTAGCTCTCGCTGTTGTTGAATGACTCATTGAAGACACTGCTATGGCAACCGCCTCCATACACAACATGAAGAGTAACGCGCGCGCCACGTAAACATGAAACAACTGGCTTCTGGACTGTGTCTGGCCATGTCTGGACGTCAGTGCGATGCTCTGTTGTGTTAGTCTTGCTATGGACACCATGTGAAGCGCCGAGCCAGCCCATAATACTCACTGATGCTGTAAAGGTTGGCGGAGAGCATGGTCTCCCTGCATGAAGACATTTCTATGCATTGGCAAATGCAAAATGATCTTATGGTTTCTGTAGACTTGTGTGGATTGAAACATTGACCCATCTTTTAAATGAAGTATTTCGTCATTGAGCTGTAATGGCATGCATAGATTAGATGTGATACAAGCACCATTTAAAGTTAGTTAAAGTTGTATTATCAGCCATATCTACTTATTTCCCAATTTTTTTCCACAAATCCTTCCAGAGGTTGTTTCATGATTTGATTTACTAATGTCACATTTTTAATTTGCACTCAAGACGGCAAATGCATGCATCCTTATTTTTCTTGGTCTTGCACTTTAGCAAGCGGCAATAGAGCCAAATGGAAAACCTTTCAGCATTTATCATATGAATTAGACGTCTGTCATTCTGTGTTTGAAAAACACCATAACAAAGGTCCCTCCTTCACTCCTACGCAACACCTCGGCTGCTCTCGCACCGAGACTCACTATGTTCCCAGCGTTGGCTTTTCCCAGCTCCGACGCATTAACCTCGCTGGCCAACGGCGACTTTTACCGGCAGCAATTATTATACGGAGGGTGAGTCAACGTTAGGCTGGTGTCGGCACTACGACAACGTCAGGACGCTGAGAACCAAACGCAGGGCTTGTTCTAGTTCAGCTCTTTAATTGTCCGATGCACAGAACAACACAGAGTCAGAGTTGGCATTGACGTTCTTCCCCGGCAAGTACCTCTTTAGGGCATAAATAGGTCATAATAACCCCAACGAAAACAGCAACTTTAAAGGCCAACGAAAAGGTCCCAACTTTAACTATTGGGGCCTTCTGCAATCATTATTTGATAATGATGATAGCAATTATTAAATGTTCTGTTCAGCGGACATGATGAATGTGCTGCTATTGGTCCTATTTTTCAGCGCACGTTTGAGTGGAAAAAATGAGAGAAAATGCGTCAAAATGGCTGATAATACAGCTTTTATTAACTTTTAATCATAGTCCATAAATACTTGGTTCATGCAATGTTGACAAAGTGTGTGTTTGTTTGTATGAATCATTATGACTTTGTGTGTGTGTGTGTGTGTGTGTGTGTGCGTGTGCGTGTGCGTGTGCGTGTGTGTTTGTGGCTGCGCTTGCGTCTGTTTGTGTGTGTGTGTATATCTGTTTGTATGTTAACATTTGCATGTGTATGTCTGTGCGGGTGCGTCTGTCTACACCACTGAGTGTTTGCGTGAGCATCATAGTTCATATCCCTAATAACATGTTGTCTAGACTAGTCGGGCCGGCATAATAAATAGAGCGGGAACAGCAGCGGAGGAGGGTCTGGGGCTGACAGTGGTGGAAAGGGAATCAACTGGCCTCAAATGGGTTCCTCAGAAATGTGTTGAGTAGACACATGTCTGTCGTAGTGTCGCGCCAAACGGCTCCCCACAAGCCACCGATAGTTTACATCGCTATACCCCAATCAGTGTTACATAACCGTTCTGACTGGATTTGGGTAGTTGTGTTAGCAAGTTGGAATTGTGAATGTCTAGCATTTGGTGTCGTACAATTTGACTACACCTAATTTGACTAACAATACTGTATGGGCCCAGTTGGAATAGTGGGAATGTTGATGCCATGTTGATCTCGACAGGCCCACGATGTGCATGTGTGTTTGTGTGTGTGTGTGTGTGTGTGTGTGTGTGTGTGTGTGTGTGTGTGTGTGTGTGTGTGGGTGTGTGTGTGTGTGTGTGTGTGTGTGTGTGTGTGTGGTTGTGTGTGTGTGTGTGTGTGTGTGCACATGTGCATGTGCGTGTATGTGTCTGCAGGAATGCATCACTTTATGTGTATGTGTGTCATTTTTATATTTCCTCACTATGCTTCTGAGGCTTCATAATATCGTGTCATATAACACATGATGGCTGCAGCATGCTTAAAGAGCTAATGTGCTTAGCAGACCGTGAGTGGATTCACATTAAACTGTGAGGCAGTGCTGCCACAGCGTATTTCTGTTTATCAGGACCCCTTACACTAGCCTTTTGGCACCTGAATTAATATGGCCAAAATTTCCCTACCAGAGACAAATCCTTTCCAGAATAAGTGGACGGGTTCTAATGTCATGTTGCTTTGTTTGTCTGTCATAGTATCATAGATACGTGTAATGATATAATGTAGGTTATGTAAGTTACAATCTGATTTGTATCATTTATAGGTTATGGGAGTGTGTGTGGATGATGGCTTCTTAAACCAGCCATCATCCACACACACTCCCACGTAGGTCTTGTTACTTTTCTGCACAAGATTCACGAACACACTCGCACACACAAACACAAAACACATCTATCTATTTCAGCTTGGTAGCGTGAATGAATGAGTTCACACGATTTCCATTGACGGGAGAGAGCTTGTGTTTCAGGGGAATGTTTGGTCCATCTGAGACTATTTCCCTATCCATAAACAAACAAAAACATTTTCCCGTTCAAACACTTCCGTGAAAACAGCTTCTTGAATGTTACCGGACATCGGCGTAAATGTCTGGACGAGACTAATGGAGTAAATATTTACTCGCTCTGTTTAGATGTATTAACTGGTTTGGATGGTCGTGTCCAACCGAATTGATAACCCTCCTCCCTGTCTGGGCCCGACCGCCACAGTCCAACTGGACATATCACCTTCATTATAATTGGTGGGCATTTTATCCCCGACCTCGGCCTTGTCCAAAACAACAGCATGCTACTGCAAAAACCAACACTTGTTCTCATTTGTGTATGCTTATCACAGACAAATCGCTGTCTGCATTCTCTGGGCACTCAGCCAAACACAAGAGACATTCATTCTGTGTAACTAGTGAAGAAGCTGATAGGAGGCAGTTTTTTTTGTTCAAACATTGCTCACAGCGAGTCATCCTCAATGCCATTAAACTTTCATTAAGTCAGCCGTTTTTTCAGTGTCCTATCGGTGTAGATTGATCCCTGTGCTCGATTACAGTGTTGACCACCGTGGGCGAGAGAAGAACATTGCTATCGAGGGAAGAATTGCCATGAGGGCTAATCTGGACGGATTTCAGTGGAGAAAACCCTAGCGAGTACATGCCCCCCGGTGCACCAACATGAGAGTAAACATATAAAATCAGTTATAAATAGTTGTGGCAACAGTTCAAGGCCTGTTAGGCATACACCTTTCTGACCTATAACTGGCCAATCTGTACCTTTACTAATATAAACCGTGTATACAGACATATATTGTCTATTACTACACAGTTTGACTCAATTTGAGACAAATTAGATATGAACTGAATGGGCAATGGCATTTACATAACAGGTTTATGGAAAAGTACTGGGTCTTTTCTACATCCTAACCTCAGTTTTCATGCAGTCATCTATTTCAGCAGTGAGGTGTCTTCCGCTTTCCTTTTGGGGAGTAGGTACACAGACTGGGCAGTCCTGAATGTCCTGCATTAATGCACACTTCAACCCTGAACCTTACACCCTACACACACACACAAATACATTGGGCTGTGAAATACAAAGGTACCGTCCATAGAAAATGCCCTGTGAAGCACTTGAAAAGCTAAGGCAACGTAATTCAAATAAAACTATTTTTGTTGTGTAATATCGTCTTTTGTGTGTGTCTTATTAGTAACACTGCCATGAGCGTGTTGCTGTAATCAAAACATGCCTGTATTATAAATTCATTTAAGAATGCGATCGCCCACGCTCGCTACGCACACTGCGGTTTACGCCGGGTCTTTGTGGTGAATTCATTACAGGAAGGTTCTTAGCCGTTAAAAATACCCCAAACAAAGTACCTTCCTAAGACACCTGGGAATGACAACAAATATTTACTCTGATTAAAGAGTCAACAATTTATTCCACCTGCGGTGATTCACAGATGAGACATACACTCTGTGGATATAACTCTCTCAACATAGACCCACGGGGACACTTAACACAATGTACTGTGTGGAAAGCAAGGCTATGTAAATGAGGCATACCAATTACAGACCTCATCTGGGTAGAAAAGTGAGAAATATGTGAGTTTCATTTCTTGGAACTTTGAATTTAATGATATTTGCAATAATTATTTTGTATCCTGTTATTGTTCCATTAACCTGCCTCTGGAAACGACAGAATGCTATCATCTCAATCCTCTATATAGAACACAGACGCATTTCAATTTAGTTTTTGTTTGCATAGATGTATATATGTATATATAAGTGTGTAATTTTGATAAAATCTTCATCGTTTCAGTATATAAAGTCTAAACATACTACTTTATTACTGTACCTGGACCTTGTGCAACCTTGCACTATCTGGCTTGATGCTAAATTAATTTAATTGTGTGTTGTGTGGGCAATGAATATAAATATAAAGGTCACATTGAAAAATCACATCCAATCTAATCTTGTCTGCTAGGTATTTGTTCTACAAATATACTCTACTGTACGTGAAGAAAGACAGAAGGACAGATTGACATAATATATATATATATATATAAACATATTCATATATTCACTATATAGGCAGATACATATAGACAGGCAGACAAGAAGAGCAACAACAAAAATGATAGTGTATCATCCCACTAAAAACGTTGCAGCCATCACGAGAATCATCATCATTTCTTGCCATTTACTTTATTGTACACAGAACTGTCACAACAACACTGCCCGATGGCTATAAAAAGATTGCTGTGTGCGTCTGTTTCCTCTCATCCTGTGCTGTCCACATCTGCATCTCTTTAGACAAACATATTGTCAGTGTGTGTCCTCTTTTGGCATCGGTGGACAAGGCACGGTCAGGGTTCCAGCAAAAGAGCACTCGACACAAGGCCCACTTCAAGAGCCAGCCCACGAGGGGATGAGGGGAAAGGACTTTAATTACATACATTCATTGTTTCCTAGGACGCCCTTTCTTCCAAAAATATATATGCACGACTTATTTTGGATTTACGATAGGTAATGTCATTTTGACTCCGGGAGGGCTACTCTGTTCGGGTCCCTGACTCTTGGGGAAGTGTTGTTTTTTTGTGTGTGATTTTGTGGCTTGGCATGCATTGTGTTGTGTAGCCAGCAGTGATTGTGTAGCTCTAGGCTGTTTGTGTAATCTGAGAAGTCATTGACCTCGAAGCATTGCAGGGGCCTTGGTACATACCATGGTCTTTTTATGAGCTGTGTACAATTGTGAATGGGTATATAATATGTCAAATATTTGACCGCCCTGGGCCTGAACTAGGGTGACCAGATTTGAGTTTGTGAAAAAGAGGACACTTCGTCGCGGGGGGGGGGGGGGGGGGGGGCGAAAACATGGGTATTTTTTCTTTAGTTCGTCCGTGAACTTACATTTACGTTTAGACATGGCTGCAGATAGTGGCGATCCTAGGTCCAATTGCGCCCCGGGCAAGATTGTTGACGGGGGGGGGGGGGGGGGGGGGGGGGGGGGGGGGGGGTTTGTATCGTGAGCCTACGTACTTCAGTGGGGGTTTCATTCCGTCTATACACGGCACCTTCTCAACGAGCACATGAGATCGGTCGCCCAATGACAGACTCTCTCTACAGTCAGCTCGCGCAAGAAGGTGGAACGTAAGGGAGATACCATTTACAGAACTTGGAAGGCCGTAATAACCATAGACATATACAATGGTAATAACTAGTAGGTTATGTGAAAGACCCAGAAACACAAATATGCGACGAGGCAAAAAAAATAAAAAGATAATAATAACAATAATATATATATATTTTTTTTTTGGCGACGAGGCAAAATACCGGACGTTTTTGGAATCCCTGCCGGACGCATTTTTTAGGTCTCGAAAAGAGGACATGTCCGGGAAAAAGAGGACGTCTGGTCACCCTACCTGAACCATGTATATATATAAATCAGATCTGACAATAATAGTTGTGGGAGCAGTAGAAGCAGCAGTATAAGTATTTAAAGTATTCACAGTAGCAGTAGTAATAGTAGTTTGCAGTCCATTAAATCAGTAAAGTTCCGCTGACTCGTTACCCTTTTCACCAGTTTAAAAAAATCTCAAGTTTAAGACAACATACACACACACACACACGCACACACAGACACACACACAATTATCTATACCACAGAGAATGACTAATACACATAATTACACACACGCACGGACAAATACAAACAGACACACACATTCACACACACAAACAATTACACACACGCACTATCAGAGGAGAGAAGCGGGGGGAGGGGTGGAGGGTGGATGGACTGGTGAAGGTGGAGCTTGAGGTGATGAAGATCTTTTGGGAATCATGGAAGCTAGGGCCCCTGAGAAGAAGGGGGGCCTGACGCCAATAGGTAGTAAAATCCCCATTTAATCTGCCAAGACCAATACACGCCACAGCACCGTCTACACAGCATTCCTTCCTCTGCTCTCTCTCTCACACACACACACACACACACACACACACACACACACACACACACACACACACACACACACACACACACACACACACACACACACACGTACACACACACACACACACACACACACACACACACACACACACACACACACACACACACACACACACACACACATACACACACACATACACACACATACACACACTACCTTTTAAGGCTACCTAGTGCAACTGACTGATTGTTGGGCCTGCTGGAATAAAACGAATACAAGCTATGATGAAGAGCAGCACATTTATGATCTGTTTCTGGTCTCTTTAGCGGTTGATAGGTGGTGACTGCGGGCTGCAGTAAACACTCTGAGTCATCTAATTAAATACCCTCGCCTGTCATCTCTTTAGTTGATGATGTCACACACACACACTTAATCTTAACGATGGTTAAATGAGTGAAGGTGACTGTGTGTGTCAAGGTGTCCTTTTGCAGGTTGTATGACCAACATGTTTGTTATTGTTGTTCTGTGTACGTGTTTGACTTAAAGCCAAAAGGTCCTTGGCTTAAACCAAATGGATCTCTACAGTCTAATGTACCGTTTCACTGTGTATCAGATAGCCTTATCCCTAACCCGTCCTTCATCATGTTTCTAAAGAAAGTAACTGGACGTGGCTTTGGATAGAAACAGCCTGCTAAATGAGCGAATGCTAAATGGTGTGCGCTCAGCAAACGTGGCTGAGCTAATATTTCACTTGGCCTAATGGTCTCTCTTGACAGGTGAATTGAGTGGTGCGAGGCGAGGAGCCCTTACATCAAGTGTGGAGGGGGTTTTATGGCTCTACTGAGGAGAGGCAACAGAGGGCGCTCCCTGGCTCCCTCTAGTGGTCATTTCCTCTATTTGTAAATTTGTATATCTAACTTTCTTTGAAATGAATGACGTTCCCTCAAAGTAAATTGTTGCACCTGAAATTTTTATGTTATATAAATATATATATATAGACAATTTTGTAATTAAAACGCTTAAAATAGGCATAATGCAACAGTTATTTTCTTATTTTCAACATTTTCAGTAGCAACTACAGCTAGAGGGATATCTGTACTAGAGACAGACATGAGCAAGAGATGGGCATAGCTCGTTCTGGGGGGACACTGTAGTCATGCGGCCCTATCCGCTGATGGCTAACGTGATCCAATCAAACGCTGCACTGACGGGCGGTCGATTTAGGACCTTCCATCTCAAACTGCTCTGTCATTCCTGACAGAGCATTGTTTACGGAATCATAACCATTATTCCAGTAGTTGGTTTTAAACAGGCTAAACTACAATTCTAAGTCATTCACATATCTGGTATATCACGGTAATAAAAACGTCCAATACAATCTCAGTTCATAGATAATAACCAACATTTGATTTTCCAAATCATGCCAAGCTTATTCCTCAAGTGCACTTCCTCACTTGACCACGAGGTGTCCCCACACAAAGGGAAAACGTCTATACTGAGCTGATCTAGATGCAATCACCTGACTTTTAAGTTAGGCACGTGCGTGGCCAAACATAGAACACACACACTATATACACAATATACACAACTGTTTCTGTGAATTTCCCCCAATGGTTTGCTTCAGTTTTGAGTCATCTAAAATGGTGACCCTT
The DNA here is from genome assembly GCF_026213295.1 of Gadus chalcogrammus. Taxonomy (NCBI): domain Eukaryota; kingdom Metazoa; phylum Chordata; class Actinopteri; order Gadiformes; family Gadidae; genus Gadus; species Gadus chalcogrammus. The sequence continues at coordinate 9,658,039 of NC_079430.1, forward strand.
GCGTTCTGACCATTCTGTAGCTGTGTGTGAGCGAATCCTCCCTGAGGTGGATTTAATGACGGCCATATTGATCGACATTCAATCGCGCTGCTAACTGCATCCTTAAGCGATGCTAAGCAGCTTACTGGTGATTTGAGACCTTTGAGTTGTTTTTTTTCCCCTTGTCTTCCTGGAAGACGATAAATCTGTTATTGAAACATCAGATCCCACGGCCGACAACATCAGTGTGGTGAACGTGTCTTGGATCTCAGGGGGGGGGGAACAAGCCCGGCTTTGTTGATTAAATAACTGGTGTTAAGAGTTCGATATTCCTCAGAAGAGGCTTCGCATGTGACCGGTGTGGCCGCCAAGTCATGAGTTTTCATGTGATGGCTAAAAAAAGAGCAGCGGGGACCGATATAGACATGGTCACCGTGCATGTGCAAGCGTGCATGTGTGTGTGCATGGCATGCGTCTGTGTGAGTGTGTGTGCGTGTCCAACTATTTCCAGCATTTGCTCAGCCATTAGAGGTTTCTCCTAACTGGATTTAACTAACATCGTGAACTCTTTTACCAGGGGGTCTAATAAAATCATAGACAAAAATTGACATTTGCAAATAATATCAGACTCATGTGGTTTGTTTGGTCTTTTTTTTAGTGTGTTTTGAACGCCTGACAAACTAACGCATACTTTTCTTTAACTTTACATTAGAATGCATTTAGGTGAAATGTACTTCAATATAATTTGTACTTAAAATAACTAACTATTATCCACTAAAACCTTGTCCTTCTGATTCCTATGTCTACTCCCCACTTGGTTGTTTTTTGTTAGAAACTAGGTCGTTAAGCAATTTACTCTAATTATGATTGTATTCTTTGATTGTACGACTCACTTGTAAGTAACTTATCAAAAAACGTTGATACAATTATAAATCTTAAATGTTGTGTGTGTGTGTGTGTGTGTGTGTGTGTGTGTGTGTGTGTGTGTGTGTGTGTGTGTGTGTGTGTGTGTGTGTGTGTGTGTGTGCCAGAGTTATAAATGAACAGGGGCTTTGGGGAACAGGGGCTAAAAAAACTGTAATTAGCCTTAAATTTGTGATGATGGGGATCTTAAATGCCATAATAAAACATAGATCCCTTCTGTATTCCACTCAGTATGTAATCGGTTAAATGTTTAATGGTGCTTGTGAATTTATCTAAACACAATATGACCAAATAAGAGGGTCACTGGAGTCATTGAACTCTAGTTTTTCATGTTACCTAGAATAACCAAGGTGTATCCCATCCTTTAATTCAATTAGCCTGTCAACTATCTATACCCCCCCCCCCCCATCCCCCCTGTACCAATCGCACAGGCATGCGTTGCCTACCCCACCACCAACCCCACCCCCACCCCCACCCCCACCAACACACGGCCGCGCTTACCTTGCGGCCGGAGAAGAGCATGCACAGCTGGTGCATGGAGCCCCCGTTCTTGGTCAGGGTCTTGGGCGACGGCAGGGTCCAGCCGCCGCCCTTGTGGTGGCCCCCGCCGTCGCCGCCGCCGCCGCCGCCCTCCAGGCAGTGGATGGCGTTGTTGGAGTTGAAGCAGGTGGTGCGCGGCTCCTGCAGGAGGCTGCCCTCGCTGTGGGTGCGTCGGCGCAGGGAGTTCTGCACGCTCAGCCGGCACGCGCCGCCGCCGCCGCCCGCGCCGTGCTTCTCGCAGGTGGAGGAGGTGGCCTCCACCATGCTGCGCCGCTTGCTGTCGCTGCGCTGGAGGCAGGTGTCGTCGCTGTCGTCCTCCTCCTCCTCCTCCTCCTCCTCGTCTTCGGAGTCTTCGTCCTCATCTTCCTCTTCGTCCTCGTCGTCTTCGTCCTCGCCCTCCTCCTCCTCGCCCTCGACGCTGCACGGGGAGGAGAGGGCGTCGGCGCTGAAGGTGCGGTCCAGCCGGAGCTCGGGGATGACGAAGGAGGAGGAGGAGGAGGGAGGTGCGGTGGCGTCCGGCGGCTCGGAGGCGGTCTCCTCCTCCCCCTCCTCCTCCTCACCGGCGTTCTCGTTCGGGGCCGGCTCCTCCCCTTCTCCCGCCTCCCCCGGCGATCTCTCGCCGTCCCCTCCTTCGTCGTCGGGATCTCCTCTGATCTCCTCACTTTCAGTACTCTTCACACTTTCTCCCACCTCCCCCTCCTCCCCCTCATAGTCTCCCTCCAGTCCGCTCCTCACCTCCTCCTCCTCCGTCATCTCGCTCTTCTCCACCTTCCAGATCTCCAGCTCCGAGCTGCCCATGCTCTTGCAGTCCTCCCCCTCCGTGGAGGGCGGTGGGGTGGGGGGCACCCTGTGTCGGTCGGCGGAGCCCCCCAGCGGGGTGTAGATGTCCTCCAGGGGGGTGAGGGGCGAGGAGGTGCGGGGGCTGCCCAGGTTGTGGGGCTCCGAGGGGCTGGACGGGTACAGGCTGCTCTCCTCCCCTTCCGAGTGATGGAAGCCGGGCGGGCGGGGCATCCCCAGCTCCACCCCCATCACCCCCTCCAGGTCCGCCCCGCCCAGGACCCCTCCGCCCAGCTCACAGGGGGGGACGTCCACCTTCGGCTCCAACATCTGGGGTAGAAGAGGAAAAGCACAGGTACACAAGAGAGACGTTAGCTAGGGATTATTGTCGTAGCGGGTCAAAAATGGGAAAAATGGATTTCAAGTATCCAAAATGAGTTACAAAAAGATTGGAAGGCCTGATGTAAACAGGAAAATACATTTTCTCATAAAAGTATTTCAGTAAGAAAAGGAGTCAAGCTTTGGAAATTTTAGCATGAATTTGAGAATTCAAACTATTTCTCGGCCTTTTCCTTTTTTTCGATGTGTTTTTTTAATGTTCATCTGCGGTTTGGCTGGCTCTCTGTTTTGGAATGCGTTGCCAAGCCCAAATATACAAAACGCAATGCAACCAAACATTGTGACATTCTTTTGGTTTCGGAGAATCCTGTTGAGAACTGTGTTTTGGGAAGGGTTGTAAGTTGACATAACACACATCGGGAACAGATGGGACGGAGGTAACAGATACAGGAAGTACTTCAGCTGCAGGTACTATGAAAAGTTTCCTTTTTTTATAGCAAGTTGAAAGAGGAAACCAGGGACTTTAAAAGGGACACAGATGACACACACACATCAACTATGTAAGCTATTCAACTTGAACTGCTTACTTTCAGTCTATTCTCTCACTGGGTTTGTGAATGAGTGTCAGAGGTATTTACTTTGTTGCAAAGCATTTTCTTAAAAATGAATAGTTTGAGGTAGTTTTAGTGAACTTGAAACCATAAATACAAATTCAGATACGAATGTGGTTTGAATAAAACTAAATCATCAAACAAAAAATTAAAACAAATCAAACATTATAGTGTCTGAAAAAAATAGGTGTAGGCTAAAGCCTTTGCTTATTGAGCCTACCCTTAAGCATTATACTTGCAATACTTCAATTTATTACAAGTAAATTGAAACAATTGTAAACAATATAACTTAATAAATTAACTAATGAATGTAATAGAAACAGTAATAGTTAACAAATCTAATAAAGATAATGATAAAAAGCATTCCCAGTTCCATTCATAATCATGCATTGTCGTCTCTACCACTAAATAATAGAAAGGTGTCGATGGAGTATCGACAAGTACCAGAATTGTAAAGCAGTCTCAACAATGGTATCATTATTAATAAATATGAAGGATGTCCATCCCTACCATCGGTATCAACTAATGTAATCCATCACAAGGTTATTAAATGTATGATTGTTTGTTTGTCAGAGTGCGCGCGTGGATGTTTCTCTGTGTGAAGTGTGTGTGATTACACAACAGTTTGTGAACTTCCTGCTTGTTGCTTTGTTTTTTTCTTCTGAATATATTGCAACATCCTTGTTCAACACAATGTCCTACCATTATACAATTATCTAAAATTTAAATCCTAAGAACAAACACAGAAACAATAATAAAAATGATAATAATAATATATTATACAACACAGACTACACTGCGGATAAATTCAACCAAACGTCGTGTTGGGCACCACGGGTGAAAGATATTGATTTTCTGTGTCTCACACAACATTTGTTTATGTGCTGCGCCTTTGGAGCAGTATGTTCCACTCATCTGGACAATGGACATCACAGAAAACAACACAGCCGCCACAAGACAATTGTCTAAAACATTAATGGCCTCAGCAAACACCATCTCCAGTCTTTCCCCGCACTCAACCGACAAAAGGATGTACACTTATAGTAGCTTTCAAAGTCGACATAAAGGCTGCACACAAATATATCTTGAAAACACTCAACATGAAAGAATGCACATACAATTTAATACACTTCTACACACACACACACACACACGCACACGCACATACCAAACAAACAACGGTGCCTGCAAAGCAAGCTAAATACATTTAGCCATTTAGTGTACATGTAGGGCTTCTAAGCAATATCATATAAATGTCATTTTTTCTGTTGGGCTAGATATTCTAGAACTGTATGCATTTATATAATAATTACTATGATAACTTGGAGTCAGAGGTTGTTCAAACGTTGTTCACTAAACTCAACCCTCACTATAGAACAACAGGGAGTGTGAGTTCTTGGATCTCCAAACTATCATTTCAATATCATAGGCAAGCCAACAACATACATACAACAAAGCTCACAATCAAATTCACTCTACCTTAACCCATCTTTTCTTAGCCGTTATGAGAAAACAATAAATATAAAAAATGACACAAAGTTGGAGAAAGTGCCTTTCTGTTTCGATACACACACACCAAGCACACACACACAAACATGCGCACACACACAAACATGCGCGCACACACACACACGCACACGCACACACACACACACACACACACACACACACACACACACACACACCACACATAGACACACACACTTATGGTTTCTGACCTTTACCCACTGCCTTGCTAGTGTTCAATCTGTCAATGTTTTCAATTCGGCAAATTACTGACCACTTACTGGAAGACACTGTAATAATAAAGTACCTCTGAAGAAGACTACTATATAAATTAGTCAATTATACAGACCATTATATAACATAGACATGTATACAGATTACAACATCACATTGACACTTATAAAGACTTCAATATCATAAACTCACCGATACAGACTAAAATTTCACATTAATACTTACATAGACTACATATCATGTTCTCACTGATACGGATCACAATATCTCATAAACACTACATAATCACATTAACACTTAGAAAGACTACAATAATATCAAATAAATATTACTTCAAATACCCATTTAAACAAATCTTCTTAAACATATTCACTTCAGTGCGACGTCAAACATAAGTACTACAATACTGGTTGTACCCAAAATAGGAAGTCTTGGAGTCAATCTAAGACATGTCTATTCTATGTGTATTTGCAGCATGGAATGTCTTGTGACAGGCATGTGCTATTTTCCTGGGATGAATGCAGGAAACATGGTTTTCCTCCATTTTCTCGGTCTTAACCCTGCCATGACCTCCTCTTAAACAAACCACCATGGCAGAAATATGTCCATGTAAGAACGAACAAGAACGCAAAGAAAAACACCAAAATGATCCATGCATCAGAAGCCCTCCAATCAAACAGCACCCCAACAAGCTATTTCTTGTTCTATTGTTTTATTACATTATCTTTCATTTCTCTTTTTCTGTCTGTCTTGTGATTCTTCTTGTCAAACATTTCTTTGAACCATTCCGACCTGCATCTCTTTCAATGTTGTACCGGTGTGATGTCATTGGAATCACATGGTGTTCCTAGGGCATCTGTGCTCTAATTTTATACCCATTCACACCGCATTAAGCAGGTACATGCAACGGCCTATTTCTACCACCTTTTATGGGGTGTGCAAACGCCCCATACCCTTTCATCCCCTCTTTGCATCTCCAAGCTCTGACAGAAACGCTCCTCTCTCTCTCTCTCTCTCTCTCTCTCTCTCTCTCTCTCTCTCTCTCTCTCTCTCTCTCTCTCTCTCTCTCTCTCTGTATGCTTGGTTATGCACACACCTATTGATCAATGAAGATATGACTATGGAATAGGACTGTGGAATGGACTATGTTAGATTGATTCTATGGAACCACTTGCCCTGTCAGATACACTTGGTCACACTCACCGTCACAACACTGCTATCTACTGCGCTGGATAGCCACACAAGCATCTAAAACAAAACGCACCCACACACAAAGCCACACAAACACACATAAACACGCATGTACAGACAGTCACACTGGGCATACTGACATAAACAAACACACAAACACACAATCACCCTGACACACACAAACACAACCTTTCACACACACACACACACACACACACATACATACACGCGTCTGTTTCTTCAAGGGTTTTGGTGTCTTTGTGAATATGTGTATGTCATCTCTCTCTCTCTCTCTCTCTCTCTCTCTCTCTCTCTCTCTCTCTCTCTCTCTCTCTCTCTCTCTCTCTCTCTCTCTCTCTCTCTCTCTCTCTCTCTCTCTCTCTCTCACACACACACAAATAAATGCCTAACAACAAAAAGGATACAACAGGAACCGAACATAAAATGCATATTAGAGCAGCCATTAAACAATAAACAGCATCCTCTGCCCGAGCAAGCCGCAGAACCACCAGACATTCAATTGTACTTCCATTCGTGCTCATCATATATTCATCCTTTGCACTCCTGCCTGTAAGTCTTAATTCTCCACTTCTTTCCGTACCGGTGACGTTTGTGTACTTGTACATGCACGTACTGGTGTACTTGCGCGTGGTCTCTTGGAAACCCGCATGTGTGTTTCCGTGTGTGTGTGTATGTGTGTGTATGTGTGTGTGTGTGTGGTGTTTGATGTGTGGTATGAGCAGGTGTGCGCATGTGTGTGTGTGTGTGCAATGTGCTTATGCCGCACCTTTGAGTGGACCTCGGGTGCGCTACATCTTTACTCAACGGCTTTAGGTCATCAATGATTCAACAGCATCCCAGACGCAGCCTCCATTATGCAAGGAAAACAACGACAAAGCTAAAGGGATGGGGGGAGAGGACCATCAACCACAAAGAGAGAGAGAGAGAGAGAGAGAGAGAGAGAGAGAGAGAGAGAGAGAGCGCGTAAGGATGGATAATTAATCCCTGGAGAGAGGAAGGAGCGAATACTGTACACAGAGGTCAAGCAAGCAGGAGGGATGGAGGGCTGACGACTGGAAGATAACAGATGATAAACTGGAGAGAACAGAAGAAAGACTGGAGAGAACAGAAGAGACTGGAGAGAAAAGAAGAGACTGGAGAGAAAGAAGAGGGACTGGAGAGACAATGGCAGAAATCAGAAAGGTAGGAGACGTGAAGGAGCTGACAGGAAATGGGGTGGTGTGTGTGTGCGGGCGTGTGTGTGTGTGTGTGTGTGTGTGTGTGTGTGTGTGTGTGTGTGTGTGTGTGTGTGTGTGTGTGTGTGTCTGTGTGTGTGTGTGTGTGTGTGTGTGTGTGTCTGTGTGTGTGTGTGTATGAATGGTTGGGGGGTTAGAGGGGATGCAGGGGTGCCCTTCTCACCTAACCTCTCCTATGGGCAGAACTGCTTACCTCAGTGTAATTGACATCCCAGCTAATCACGGCTTGGTTTGACATGTAACACACACACACACACACACACACACACACAGACTAAGTGGACGTGGGGAATGGGTGGGTGACGTTGGAGGTTATGGGTAACCACTCAAACAGGAGCCGTCACCCAAGGGCAACCGATGAACTCTGCCCTTACGGTTGCCTTGGCAATAGCAGACCTAGTGCGCGCCGTCTTGAACCTAAATCACAAACACTATCCTACTCTGGACCACTGGACCATACGGAGACGCTCTCTTTCCTTCGCTCTCACCCATGCACTCGCCCAATCAATCCTACGTAACTCAATCAGTGGTGCTGGCCGAACAGAAAGCCACTGCTTCCCTCTTTGAGTCTGCTCTGCTCTCCTCTGACCTTCCTCGTCCTCTTGAGCGTGTGCGATCAAGGTGTGTGGACAGCCTGCCGACGTGATGCAACACGCCCCTTCAGACCAACCAGGAACAGAACCTAAACCTGGCCAACACAAGTCCCTCCGCGGCGGTTGATTTACTCCTGCGATGTGAGCCAAACGCCGCTCAGAGCATTTTTTTCGAGGCTTGTTTACAATCACAACTGTTATGAAGTCATTGAGTAGAGAGTGTGATTTAAGATGCAGTTTATTAAGGAGAAGGTAGGGGTGAGGGTATCTTGCTCCTGGACTACCTGCATACACCATAGCTTCTACACACTAGCCTGCCCCACGTGTTCATATTAAAGTTGAAGTTCTTACAATGTTTATTTGTTATGGAAGTTCAATTCTACCATTTGCTTCTGTAAAGGCCAACCCCACAGAAACGTTAGTTGAGGTTGTATCACTATCTCAGGGGAATTGAATTGAAACTATCTTTTTAGAGGAATTGATTTAGCGCACCGGTTTTTTTCTATTCAGCTGTGTTGGTGAGGTGAACTCCGTCCCAATGGGAGATAATCGTGATATCCAACATGACAAAGGAGGTGTATATTGAAAAGGGAGAAGCACGATTCCTACGGAAATCAAAGGGAGGAAGGGAACACAATCGGTGGGGATTTGAAAGGGCTGAGAATAGCATGTTATGCCATTTACTGACCATTCAAAGGCTGCAGCCAGAGCACCCGGAGTGCATTGGATAACAAATCACTTTGGAACATAAATCACTGCACTGATTTGTGTTCCAATGCCGTCACTGTGACTGTTGTTCCGACGTGGTGATTGGTGTTTGAATGCAGTGATTCGGGTTCCAATGAAGTGATTGGTGTTCAAACGCAGTGCTTGGTGTGCTAATGTAGTGATTGGTGTTCCAATGTCGTGATTGGGGTTTAAATGTATTGATTGGTGTCCCAATGTATTGATTGGTGTTCCAAATCATCCAAAATGAAACCTTAATTCACCAGATGTTTTTGCAAGAATCCATCCTACCATCAGTGTATAGTAACATGTTCAATCCATTTGCATTATAATAGACTGTGGGTAGGGTGTGTCCGTTTCAAGGCTGATGTTCCACCACATTACCCATCCTGATCGCTTTCTGACCCTTTCGTACAACGCTCTTCGAGTGGAAATCATTTGGAAGATTCAGGGACAATGCAGCCAGCGCCCCAATGGAAACCGATGAGGTTATTATCTTGTGATTACCGAAATCAATGGGTGACAGCATCCCAATGTGTGTGTGTGTGTGTGTGTGTGTGTGTGTGTGTGTGTGTGTGTGTGTGTGTGTGTGTGTGTGTGTGTGTGTGTGTGTGTGTGTGTGTGTGTGTGTGTGTGTGTTTACACACAATGCATCCATCTATTTACGGAAAAAAACATACATTGTCATTGATATCCTCATCTAAATGTCCTCCAAGACGGTGTGGCTGATGAACCTCTGAGTGAACTTATTACATGTACTGTCATGCACAGTCTAGACTGATAGCATAGCCTGGAGAATAAAGTAACCAAAAATGAAAGAAAAAAAAAAGCACGTCAGGCACAACCTATTGGAAGAGGGGTCACGGATAGCAGTTAATACACCGGATAACAATAAATATCTTGCGGTGCGAAGGAACAGGCGGCAAAACAGAACGGCAATATCCAAGGCTTTGGAAAAACCTACCGCAATTTATTACACATAGTCAACGTAGTCAACACATTAAAATTCAGAGAATTTTCATAATAAGAATGAAAAGCAGCCTCCGTGTATGTGATTGGGTGTGTTTGTGTGCGTGTGTTGGAGTGTGTGTGTATGTGTGTGAGTGTGTGTCCATGTATGTGTGCGCTTGCGTGCGTGTGTGTGTGCTGGGGGGGTGGGGAACCTTTATGGAAGGAGCAGAGGGCCCAAGATGAAAATGTCACTGACGTGGCTGCGACCATGTGACCAGCCAAAGACAATGTGACCACTGAAT
>NC_079430.1:9672967-9722967 GCF_026213295.1 Gadus chalcogrammus
ACTGTATCGGATTTACCAATATTGGGGTCGATTCGTGTTATGTTTGCTAATTCTATGGTGGCGTCCGAAAGTCTTTCTTTCATAATTAACCTCCAATCTTTGGATTCATTTTGGGAACCAGTTTCCGGCATAATTGTCAAAGTGTAGGGTACCCAGTTAAACAACGAACCCTGCTTCAATGTGGTGTAGCCCTGAAGACGCTAAATGGACTAACCGTTTAATGACTACAATTAACAACATCATTAAAGCGGACCGTATGAGGCAGAATTATATGTGTAATTGGACTGTGTGTTACCTAAACTGATGTAGAGGAGTTGGTATATTGTATAACAATGAAGAGGGCAACCCAGTTCTATCAAAGGATGAAAAGAATAATTAATATTTAAGCGGAAAGGCCTTGATAATAACTCCACAGCATTGGCTCTGTGTTTAAGCTAACGTGCGCGTGTGCTGGTGCTTGTACGAGTGTATGTTATCTACCCTTTCGCATGTGCGCACGTGACCATGTGTTTGGAAGCATGTACGTAGCAGTGTGTGCACGTGTTATTGTGTGTGCATGTATGTGTGAGTCCATGTGTGTGTGAGTGTTTGTTTGTGTATGTGATTGTTTTTGAGTGTGTGTGTGTGCATGTTTATGCATGCTTGTGCGTATGCGTGTGTGTGTGCATGTGTGCGTGTGTATGCGTTAGTATGTATGTGTGTGTGTGTGTGCATGCTCGGACATAAAGGCAGACATAAAGACGGAGTGAGATGATAAGGGTGGACGCGGGGGGAGACAGAGACAGGAGGCAGGGAGCCTTGGGGCTTCAACAGGTGACAGGCCCACAGATTAAAGAGCAGGGGGGGGGAAATAGACAGGTGGAGGTGGACCGTGTCCTACAAGCAGACGGCAACGAATGAGAAAGGACAAGTGCCAAGATAACGTGTGTCCCACATCAAAGAGAGAGGACTAAAGGAAATGAAATAGGGGGGGGGGGGGGGGGGGGGTTAGAGAGGCAGAGGGTGTGAAGACGGGACGGACACGCGTATGAGGGAAGGATGAGAAAGAAAGAAAGATCATCCTAAATTCATTTCAGACTCATAAATAGGATTGGAGCAGTTGTTTGGGATCAGCATTAATTAGTAGTTGCCTTATAGATACCAACAGGCTGATGATAGACATCCAAGTTTATGATTGTATGGTGCTTTCAAAATGGCTACATTAATCTCATGGATGGGAGTAACTACATTATTATAATCCAACTAGTTACTTGCATATACCCATTTATTTTAGATTGACTTGGCCACCCTAATGCATTACATTTTGAATACTGGGTCAGAGGTAGCCCATTGTAATGTAAGGCCACTTAACTTCTCACTATTGTGCATGCAGAAAGGTAGTGACCAGAGAAGAAGCCATTTTCAGCGGCTTGTGGCGTTGGCTCTATGCCAGTCAGAGCTCAACCTGAATGTCACAGACGGTAGAACACTGCTGACATAGCCTGTGCGTGCAGATTTGTGTGTGTGTGTGTGTGTGTGTGTGTGTGTGTGTGTGTGTGTGTGTGTGTGTGTGTGTGTGTGTGTGTGTGTGTGTGTGTGTGTGTGTGTTTGCAGATGTGTGTGTGTGTGTGTGTGTTTGCGTGTGTGTGTGTGTGTGTGTGTGTGTGTGTGTGTGTGTGTGTGTGTGTGTGTGTGTGTGTGTGTGTGCGGGCAGATTTGTGTGTGTGAGTGTGTGTGTGTGTGCTTGTGTGTCTGTGCACGGGTGAGAGTGTGTGTCAGTGTGAGAGATTGACACACACACACACACACACACACACACACACACACACACACACACACACACACACACACACACACACACACACACACACACACACACACACATGGGGTTTGTTATCAGAGACAATGCACAGCGAAGCAGCTAATGTTTGTGTCTTAGACAAACATTAGCTGCATAGATGCAAAATGAGAATGCAAACTACAGACTTTTGGATTCAAATGACCATTTAAGATCCTCATCAATTATTCAAACGTAAGCCACACTAAAGCCTTACCACGCTAATACAATGTATTATCTTCAGAGTAAAAAAGGTCTTGGTCGGAATACATACATTTGTGTCGACACACCACACCATAAATCGGACACCACACAATTAAAAACTTGCGGTCGGGTGTGTTACTGTAGAGTTTATTGGTTTGCTGAATCTTTGGCAGTTTTGGCCTGGCTATTCCAATGATCATAAACACAACAACAACCGACACAGAGAAATCTGATTCAAAGTGGTTCAAAGTGGTTCAAACTGGTTCACTCAACTTTTGAGATTGGGAGTACTGGGTCAAACCACAGTGTGCGATATGAAGCGCTAAATTCAGGTCACATTGTCATGCCTAATAACAAAATATTATCAGGCTGAAGATTAAGCTCCTTGACATTCAAACCTGGGAGAGGACCCAACGGCTTTCCAGACGCACAGCTGTTACAACACAGTCAATACAAATCATCGGTCCCAAGTTCCCTAACCCCAACACTGCACTAGCACCTAAGTTCGGCTCGTTCAATCCTCTTCTCCTCTGTTCCATTCCCTCATTTAATATTCCTTTGCCTTCAACTCCATCACAATCTCCTCATTTAGCAGACAATTAGCCATTTCGTTCTATTCGAATACAAGTGACTAAGATACTAACTAAAAGCCTAAGCACACATTGAACTTGAGTTGAGAAACAGCAAGCTGACACTGCCACCAACGTGTGGGTGCACTGCAACAGCAGAGGCTTATTTCTGGCTACAAAAGGAAACATGTGTTTAAAATTGAACAATCGAAACCAATGTACATTTCCCCTAAATGTAAATTCCTCCTTTAACAATGAAGCAGGAAATGTCGACACCATTGTTCGTGTGTGTGCAGGTGTGTGTTTTGTATTGCATGAACATACAATTGGATTAACAATAAATTAAAATACACACAAAGTGCACTGCAGTAACAATACCGATTTTGGGACCACGCAGTGCTGTATTTTGTGTTAAACGTCTACATTTGAAACTAAAAAACATACAAATGAGCCTCCTGCCTCTCTCTCCATCTCCCCATAATGGCGTCTTGCAATGCTCCACACACTGGCAGTGTCAGATTTAGTCTCTGTGTGTGCTCACCAATGGATTAGGGGATTACAGACCCACTCTGTGTCTGTGAATGGCAGTAGCAGGAAGCTGCCCTCTGAAACACACCGTGTACAGTTCTGACTCATTTCCTAAATTAATTTATGACCAGGGTAGTACGCCGGTTCCCTGCTTGCTATTAGTTTTTACTTTCATTAGGATGACATAGTACATTATTATGACCTACGTTTATTATCTACGATCCAACTATTGATCACCTGCACCGCGGCGATGGAGTAAAGTAGGAGCACCGTTTCACAGGCACTATAATAATCAGTCAATACATGGGGAGTGTTTTATTGGTGATGTTTATTAGGGGTATCTGTAATGCAGGTCGCACTGCAGTAGTCTGAAGCTCGGCGAAAAGAATGCTCAGAGTTGTGACAATGAATGAATGAATGGCCATCCCATAGTGTAAGAATTCGGGCTCCTTGGATTGAAGATCGCTAACTGAAATGAATCCTCAACCCGTACCCCAGCCATTGTTGAAATGGCCCCCGCGTGTGAAGAAAAACATATGCAATATTCAAGACATAATAAATCCCTTTCGCATAATTAAAGATGTTTTTGAAAGGATGATGATAACGCTGACGACCAGGAATATTAACTTGGTGCCTCTGAGGTATTCATTATTCCCCCGAAAAAACGCAATCAAAAGTGAACCAATTCATCGGGCAACATTCCCGTGATTAAGTGTCTGTTTTGCATGCCTTCAGGACAGTGGGGATTCTATTACGGCGGAGCCCGAGTTAATAGCCTTCTATGAACACATAGCGGCCACGTCAAGCCTCGCTGTTATCCGTTGTTGGGAATCTTGTTTATGAGGATACATGCATTGTGGCTAAATAATAGTAATTATAGACACAATTTATAAGAGGGGTCACCAAGTAAACCTGTGATTTGAGTGAGCAAGCTATTTAATGAGTGGGTGTTTGAGACTGTGAGGGGAAGGAGAAGGATTGATGGAGGTAAAGAGAGGGAGGGAGACAGAGAGAGAGACAAAGGACTGTGTGTTATCTATTGCTCTATCAACCTAATGCATGTCCTCATATGAGCCATCCATCAATTAGAAGAGGTTATGGCGGTGACGCAAGCAAGACGCACATACACATATGACGCACCCACACACACACACACACACACATACACAGATGCACACACAGCTCCCAGCAAAAACATGCACACACACACACATACATACATACACCTACACACAGCCCCCCTGCAAGCACACACACACACACACACACACACACACACACACACACACACACACACACACACACACACACACACACACACACACACACTCAAAGTTCAAATATTGAACATGGTGCAAATATATTCAGATATCGATCTACTTTTCATTTGCACTGCTGGGTAAAAAATGGCTCATATTGAATCCCTTCGGCAAATACACAAACATTCTGGCAGAGTGGCTCACTCCCTCCCTCGTGTTCTGCAGGAATAAACCCGAGGAGCATTAAATACACACACAGACTGTGAATATATCACACACAAAGACCGAATTCATTTTCTAATCACCTTTCACCTCAACACACAAAGTGCAGATTCCTAGCAAAGAAGAAGAACCAAAGCAGACCCGACCCCATCCTGTGCCCGTTCTGCCTAAGCCAGGAAGGGACCCATCCCATTGGCTGCATTCATGGGCCCGACCCTGGTTTAAAAAAACTCAACTATTCAAAGTGGGTTGGCTGTTAAGAAGCAAACTAATTCGGGGGTTGTTTGAAAGACAAAAGTCTGTCATGATTTTCGTGCAGCAGGATCCTACTGAATAGCATATCCCCGCTCGCTAAGTGCTTTCAAAGTGGCCGACATTAGCAGCAGTGTTCTCCCTGGGACGACACGTTCCTCTAAATACAGAGTAAAAAAAAACAACCTCGGAAACTAAAAAAGCCTCCACCACAACACCTAATTACAAAGGCAACCCGGGTCCCCTGGGGAGCACTTGGCGCTTGGGATTTTCCTCAGGTAGCGTTTTGGAAAAACATCACGAAGATTCAAAAGTGGCACGCTCCATGTCATCCCCTCCCCGTCTCCCCCCTGGTAACCCTGCCGGTGGAAGGACGGGTATTGTTGACTTCCTACGGGTCCCCGTGCCCTGCTCCTAGTGAGCACCCACGGGAGACAGCGTGAGGGCGGGGAGCCTCAGAGAACTACAAGGGTTAATTTGGTTGTAGCTGCATGCAAAGTAATCCCCGGCCCGGTATGCAAGGAGGTGAACTGTTGTGGGATAGGACGGTGTATTGTGTCTGGTTTTTAGACCGGGCCTATATCTGTACCTAGTCTTGCATCACACCTGTGAGTGTAGTTTTAGAACAGGCGTGTAAAATGAAGTTGTATCCAATAATATGAAACAGTTGGTGCGAACCAAGTGCATAAATGCCTAAAACAAACGTGTAGATCTAGTTCAGAACTTGACATGTATATCTAGTTTGAAGCCAAATGTGACTAGATCTAGTTTTAAACCAAGGCTGTATATTTAATTGTATACCAAGTGGTTATATTTAGTTTAAAAAGAATATATGGTTTAAAGATAGGGTAAGCAGTATATATCAGAAGCTTTTTTTGTCATATTTGTTGAGATTCTTGCATCCAGCAATCAGTAAATCGATTGCTCTGACAAAAAATAAATCTAAACCTGTATCTGTGGCAGTTGCTGATCTGTAATAAGCTTATTCAATCATTTCCTTCAGCCCAAATTCAATTATTGGTTGGCCTACCTACATACCCGGCTACCTGCACTCTCTCATTGTGCATGATCGGAGTCGAGCTGGTCATGTGTTTTGGAGGGAGAGCCAAAGGGAGGGGTGGGACTTTTTCTGTTTGATACTTTCAAAATGTCGCCTACTCTGGCATGTTTCTTCAAATTGCCTATCCTAGCTGTAAAACCAAACGATTTAGAATTAAACCAAATTCTAAATTGTACACACTCGTTAGGAAAATGTATTTAACTTTTTCTGTTTTAAAGCAAATGTGAATATCTCGTTTTAAATCAAACGTATAGATCTAGTTTTAAACCAACTGAATAGCTAGTTTCAAACCCAACATGTAAATGTATTCACGAAAAGTTTAATTTAGACCAAATGTTGAATAATAATAGTATTTTAGTATAATAGACTCAACCCTCTAATGCAAAACCCGGGGCAAAAAAACACGTAGAAGGCGTGTATGAAACAAGTGCGTCCAACACTCTGTACGTTTCCCCATAACGTCAGTTGCCTCAAGGGGGCGTGGCCTAGCACACAGGGTGTGGCTGCAAGCGGAAAAGAAACAAAAACATAAACAAGCCAATCGCTGCCCAGGGAGAGGCTCCCCGGAGAGGCTCGTCGTGGGGAGATAAGGGGGAGCACTATAGGGAGTGTTCACCTACCTGCTCAAAGTGCGTGGCCACGGGCTCCCTTCTCTGGAGCTGGATCTGCTTGTCGATGTTTTCCTTCAGGCACTGGCACACGCGGCGCTTCTGGTCCACCGAGTAGGCTTCCAGGCTGAGCAGGCAGTCACACTTCTACCCGGGGTGAGTTAGAGAGAGGGGAGAGAGAGAGAGAGAGAGAGGGGAGAGAGAGAGGGGAGGGAGAGAGGAAGGGATGGACAGTGGGTTGATTAGTTATCTTCTGTCACGCTAAAGACAAGTGCTGTTGAGGGGGAGGGTGTTGGGCGAGGGGGAGAAGTGAGGGAAGTTGGGAATGTACCGCACTGATTTTATGGACGAGCAAACAGTGAGCAAGAGGCATGGCATTAGGCTCTGTGGCTTATGCCAGTTGTGTGTGTTTGTGTGTGTGTGTGTGTGTGTGTGTGTGTGTGTGTGTGTGTGTGTGTGTGTGTGTGTGTGTGTGTGTGTGTGTGTGTGTGTGTGTGTGTGTGTGTGTGTGTGCCAGAGTGAGAGGGAGAAATAGAGTTGGGGGGTGAGGCAGAGAGACAGAGAAACAGCATGATGAAGGGAGGGAGAGGGGAGAGATAGTAAAAGGAGAGAGATAGTGAGAGATAGGACGAGAAGGGTGTGAGAGAAGAGAGATGCACAGTAGGGAGGTGTGGAGTGGATTTATGATAGAACAGATAAGAAAGCGCAGGTGCAGCACTTGAACATGGCAGACATTATTGTAGTCCTTGTCGGAATAAAGGACCTAAGGATCATAATTCTGTCCCATATTATCGATTGTAGTAAACCCAAACAGCTAAAACACTGTCTATTCACAAAGGCATTAGGAAAATGTAGAGCAAGACAAGGAGGAATTTTTTGAATTTGTTTTTTATTTAGTAACCTGTTAAAGTTGTTTGACATTTATATTTGATGACCTGTTTATAGAAAAGTTATTTTCCTGTACCGACAATGAGCCAATATGAACAAAATTAATGTCTTTATCAAAAGTTTTTTGAATAAAAACTATGAAAGATGAATATTAAGGAACTGAAAAGGAAACTTACCCGAACCCCAGAATTAGACTAAACATTCCCCATCCATCAATATGTATATATATATATAGTACATATATTTACATTTTATTTTGTTGTGTTAAATATGCACATTTGAGTTCCGGACGTTTACAGCATGGGTTATAAACAGAAAAGCGTTTTTATTCCATTTAGTTCAAGTCTTCTGGGACGGCTTGGTGTTTGTCCACCAAACAAGCTTTCTCAAGTTATTTTTCTCTCGCCATTGACTACTGTTTACATTTTTTCCCAAACAAGGTCCCTTGGGGGCAGCGCCGGGGGCTTGAACAAGGCTCTCTACAACAAAGACCCAATCTGTGATATGAACACGAGTGTGTGCGGGACAAAGTTCAGTTTATGCAGAGGGCATGCATTTGATGTAATTACCACTATAATGTGAGACACTCACAGCGTACTGGGGTAAAGAAGAGATGCATAAATCTCACTAAACATGTATCTGTGTCTTTTCTAAACAGGAAAATAAATGGATTTTGTTCTTGGTACTAAACAGACTTTTGGATGGGTTTCAGCCGGCGGAGGAGATGGTCAAATACATCCCATAATATGATTTATGGGATGAGCAGAGAAGATTCGATAGCAATGCACTCTCTTATTCATCATGTTGAATTAAAAGAATAGTTTATAAAGGGATAGTGGGTCTTGGAGTCATCACACACATCCATACACGCACACACACACACACGCACACACACACACACACACACACACACACACACACACACACACACACACACACACACACACACACACACACACACACACGTGCACACACACGTGCACACACACGTCACACACACACACACACACACACACATGAATATTCAAAGACAGTAGTGAATGAATACCCTCAGTATCTTGTTATTAAAAAACAAATTAATAACTAAAACATTTTCTTATCAAAGTGGTGCAAAGACATTGCGACAAATGTGACGGTACTAACATGGGGTCATTCGTGGCGTATTATTAGCTGGTAGATACTGAATTGGAGATAGTAATCTCGCAGAATAAATAAAAAGAACTGCTACCAGCTGGGCTCTGCAAGCCGTACTAATAAGAAATGGGCCCGCGACATGCAATATGTGGTGTGGCAGATACACTATCTTACATTCCTCATCTGGCAGAGGAAGTGGGTTTGTTTATGTAATCTGGGTGTACAAATATGTCACACAGTGACGATGGGGGGGATGTGACCATATGGCATCATCGTACGTCTCTGCATTACAACTCATGTAGGAACTGATCATCATACACGTCTGCATTATGTGTAGAAAAAGAGGGCAGGAGAGTGCTGTTGCGTAGTGGATAGTGATCCAACTACTACCCGGAAGGTACCAGGGCTGCGCCAAATCCAGATTAATTGGATACCAAATTTCCACAGGAGGTATCGCGTGACGCAAGGCATCCTACTCAAGAGATGACCACTGCGGAAATTAGGGATCGAACCCAATTTGGATTTGGAATTTGGATTTGGACGCGATTAATGAGTAGGTTAATCACGTCCAAATCCAAATTCACTGTAAGTGCTTTGGAAAAAAGCTAAAATAAGACCCCACAGCACACAGGAAATATATCTCATCTAGTATCATGATTGTGCAAAGCAGAACCCAAATGCAAAATGGCCTTTCGTTTTATTTGGTTTGTTTTTTGTAGTTGTGATGCTACAATTATGTCTGGCAGATCCAGGCACCATTACAATGGAGTGAGTGTGTAACGGCATCGCCGGCATCTCGTCGGCATTGCCTCAATGCCTTCTTTTGTGAAGAAATATTGAGTTTAGATAGCTCAGTAATTTATTTCAGAATTGGCTTGAACATGACATCACATCTGTGACAAATTGCTTTTCCCTTTTATTGGAGATTAATTCAATTTCCCCGATCCATGGTCTACTTGAGCCTAGATCTTTGACGGGACACAATATCACTTTGACTTTTGGCCCCGCTCCCAGGGAGAGCACTTTGGACTGTTTGACATGGAGCCATTGAAATTGAAAGAATTATAGGAAGTAAGTCAATGGAGATGTTGATGTAACTACCATTTTGTTTCTATTATAGAAAATCTGACGGAAGAGGCGATTCTTCAACTGTAATATACTAAGTGCCTTTCTACTCAAGACCAGTCACGAAGTGGGCTATTGTTCTAGAATTTGATCCGGGTAGAGATGACAAGACCACTCTTGTGTAATGATGATTTGGTATAGACTACCTAAAATACTACCTTTTTAATCATGATGCTTTATTAACCTAATGGAAAATGTATTGAAGTTAATAGAGACAAAACATGTACCCTAATACTAGCAATAGCTGCAAGAGCTACTTTAACATATAGCCCTACTATATCTCCTGTAATGGCTAGAGCTACTTTAGCTACCGTCAGCGCTATAGCTACTATTGCCAATGTTATTGCTGGAACTTCTATAGCTACCAAAGCTAACATATAGTGTTGTCGCTACAGTTACTAATAACTTGTGACATAGCTATGGCCAGTAAAGCTAGTGTTATCTCTATAGATAAAATAACTACTGTTTATCCATATAGCTATACAGCTAGTATAGCTATGGCTACTATCTTGAGTTCACGTGCTGTGTACGAATACAACCACCCGGGAGATAAACACGACCGCTTATTAGATGAAAGTCAATGAATTGCCACTGGACTGCCATGGAGAGGCTAAAAATACAGACAGCATTTCCCCATAATCAGATTGATTAAAGTGTTCCCCGGCCGAAGCCCTCCTCTTGCCCCCCCCCCCAAAGCCATCTGGCAGACAGGTTTCTCACTGGGTTGCTGTCAACATAGCCCACCTTAGCTGCAGGAATCAGCATGCTAATGCTAACGGTGACAGCTATGCCATTCTAATGACTGAGTATGAATGCCGACGTACATATATAATGGCAGAGGCAAGGTGCTCGACGTCAAGAAGAATGTCATTTAAATGGATGATTATTTTTCTTTCTTTAATTTCTCTCTTTGATTTAATAATGATTAAATAAAGGTATAATGGGGCAAATGCTTTTTTGTGACTTTGGAGTGTTTTAGAACGGAACATCAACACACATTGTTACTGACAACCGTTGTGTTGACACAACATGACCTCTCGCTAGCATTCCAATGATGATCATAAAAACAGAACCCTGGGTTCGTGTGACTTAAAAAGAGGTATTGCAATTAGGTTATACATGGCTGAAAATGTAATTTTTTTGGTGTTTTTCAATAGGAAATTGGAAAAATACATCTATGTTTCTGTATAATTGTAACCCATTTTGGAAATACCAGTCGGTAGTACTTGGTACTATTATGCACCTACATTTTCAATTTGGCCCATTTTAATTGAGTTGAGAAGCAACAAAGACCATTGAAGCCGGCTACCCGAGATTTTGGTTTGAAATAGCTCCAGGAAGAGGACATGGCAACCAACAAGGATTTTACATAACTACAGCTAAATTAATATATTTTCTTCGTTATGAGACAGTAAAGTGTGACTCCAAGCCGAAAAGTTCCATCACCAAGGTTCGATCCCCAGTGTCCTCGGCCAGCCTGTAGCTCTCGTTGAGAAAAGGTCCTAACCCCTATCCACAGCATCCAGAATTAACTTTAAAAGTATGTTTTTTGGTAAACCCTATCTAGGTCAAAACAATCTTCCATTAGCTGGTGGAAGGTCTTAATTGTAGACCCTGCCCACCTGCTCCTTATTAGTCATTGAGCACAGTTTAAATTCAGCTTTTGTCTTCAGTACTAGAAGCATTCCGTTTTACACAAAAAAAAACGCAAATGTTAATGATCGTTATTTTCGTAATATTTGCTTGATGTTAGAACAAAACGTAAGAAACTCACATTACACCCAACGCTGGACTCAACCAACTCCGCTGGCACTCTCCTCAAAGCTCCAGTGGTCATATCCATGAACAGCCTGCCGTACGCCAACACGCCAAACGCTGTCATACTCAATTAGCACCAGCCAGCTACACTGGTGCTACACAACGCTTTCATACTTACAACTCACGGGTTGTTAGCAATCTATCAAAATACACACAACTGCCATTCCGTCAGCACTTCCGTTTGCTAATGTCGCTCTCTCTCTGTTATGGAGGCAGAGGCTTACAGGTTGGCACTGCTTATTGCTTTCGAAGGGCTAGCGTTTAATTGACTTAGCACTGCAAATAGACGACGTGTAAGCAGCTGTTAATGAGGCTTAGGCAGTTGGCAGACTTGAACCCTTCTACGTCACATGTACACCTCAGAGATCACTAGGTCCTGATCTCGCTGGGCTAAAACAACACACACATTGTGACCATGGGCTGCTCGATTATGGAAAAAATCATAATCATGATTATTTTGGTCAATATTGAACTCACGATTGTTCAAACGATTATTTTTGAGTTTGAAAGCATGATGCATTTATTCAGCATTTCTCTCCAAATGAACACTGTAACATAGAAGTTAGAAAATTCCCCTCACCATTTTGTTTTCGAAAATAAAAGTCGAAAATAATAAACAAATATGTATCAAGCTGTTTTGCGATATCTATCAAATAAAATAAATAAATAATAATACAGTTCAACCCGATTATATTAGTTGGAGATAGTTTGACACAAAAATCGAATTCGCGATTAAAATTTGATTAATTGCACAGCTCAATGTAACCACTTTCCCCTATTTGTTTTCTGGCAATGAATACTGCTACAGCTCTTTCCATTTTCAGGCTGTCCTGTTGATTTTAACAACTTCTCCCTTTTTCCCGTTATTGAGTCGTGTTGTGCTGACAACATTTTTCTTGTTGTCCTGACAACCTCTTCCCCTTCGCTTGTTCTTTGGCCATCGTCTTGTCCAGACAACCTCGGCCTGTTTTCTGGCTGTATTGTTGCCTTGAAAACATCTTTATTTATAAGGTAGCAGGTCAGGGAGGTAGCGTAGTTCAACTGGGCAGATAGGGCTTAAGTGCAACTCCAGCTCTTAGTCGTATTGGTCATCATTCATCTCACTGTGTCTGACCAGTCAGTTTGAGTCAACCTTTCTGAAATGTCTTTATGCACCATTCAACAGGAAGACACCTGACCCTCTCATTCTTCAATGCAAACATTACAGTAAAAGTACTTCTGCATTCTGCATACAGCGCAGTTTTAATCTTTTTAACTAGGTTGTCACAGCGGTACCCTCTTTTGCAGCTACTTCACTTTAGATTTCTATTGATTGTGTGCTGGACTGAAGGTGTAAGTCGCATTGGGTAAAAGTGTCTGTTAAATTGCTCAATGTACTTGCTTATTTAATAGGGTAAAATCCCACATGTGTACTTATATTTAGATTTTGTTGTGATCTCCCTCTTGGTCAAACACTGGCGCCATCTTGTACATGGCAGACAGTATTTATTTGTTGTTTCTGCTTTATAAAGATATTTCTCAGAATCTAATCTATTTCCGATTTATTGGTCAGCAAGCCTCTCTGACGGCTTGCAATTGAGGGAATAAGCCCTGGAGGTAGCAGTGGTGTTGAAAGAGCTGTAGTGTTGGGTGGCTATTGTGGTTTCCGCTTAGCACTGTCCCATGACTATAGACTGAGAACAGAAACAAACCCAAGCCACCGGTTCAAAAACGAGGTGCCATTATGCAGTGGATGTGTGTCTGTGTGTGTGTGTGTGTACACACGTGTGTGCGTGTATTTATGTGTATGTGCATGCATGCTAGCCTGCAATACGTGCCTCTGTGCATGCGTGCGTGCAGTTGTGTGTGTGCGTGCATGCGTGCCGTGCGCTCGTGTATTTGTGTACATGCATGCTTGTGTGAGGGCGTGGGTGTGTATGTGTGCGTGCTCTCATGTATGTTTGTGTGTGGGAAGCAAGTACAGTATGTGAGATAACATCAGAAGTGAACCAACCTTTTAAAACGCGATAGATAAGAAAGCTCAAACTATTCTGCAATGGTTTTGTTGGGGGGGCTTGTTTTGATCTCATGAAGTCAGAAGCTTGACCGATCCGGCAAACGTATCAACAAACTAAGATTCTCATGTTTGTGGATGTCCAAAAAAAGAAGCACCTAGTAAATAGGACTTCCTTCTTTGGTCTCAATGCGTTTCCCACCGGTTGTATCTATTTCTGTCCTGTTTTTGGTCTCATCCTCAAGGTTCCCCTGTGCTCGGCCCTGATGAGGACTCTGTGGTGGAACGAGGAGGAATGCGAGAAGTGAAGCAGCTCCCGGCCCTGAAGGCATTTCATCTGCCACTCGGGATTATGCCTCGTCCCCCCCCCCCCCCCCCCCTCGTCCCCTCCCCCGACCCCAACCCTTAACCCTTCCAGATAAAACATGCAGGAGACAGAAGACAGGAACGCATCCTTCGGTGAGACCCGTGTGTCATTTGACTTGCGTTGCGGCGTTGCCACACTGAAGAAACATTTTGGGTTAGACAACTTCTATGAGGGATAAGAGGAAGATGAGGATGAAGGGGGGCCAGGTGCTCCACCCCCCAGGGCTGTTCAGTGTTCCATCCCCCCGCTGCGTTTAAACTGAACAAGGTTCTGCTCCTCCCACGTCTCTTCCACTAAACTCCTCACATTTGCAGATGACACAATACTGGCAGCTGGATTCACCAAACCGACAGGGGGGCCGTGCCTCTGTAGGGTCTACGCGACACACACACACACACACACACACACATACCCGCAGAACGAGGGAGGAAAAAGGCAGGTCGATTTCAATAAGCATCCTTCTACCTGACCTTATTTATAATCAATCATTTGTATTGTATTTTATTGCATTGTGTGTCTGTAGTGTTGTTTATGTCCAAATGTTAAATGGTAAATGTAGATACCGATTTTGAGTGATACAAGTGAATTGACATTGCTTTGTTTTTGCCACCTCCATTGTGTGGCCTGATGTTTCTCTGTAACAACAAGCAACGTTGGTGTACATCTCAACGCAGCCGCTGCACAGTGTGATTTGCTTTCAACCAGATCAGGGTTTAATCAGCACCGAGGGAGGCTAGCATATCAGCCCACCGAATGAATTGCTAGCATAAAGTAAGTAGGTTTCACGGACAAGGATCGATAGGCACCTACATATCACACACTGGCCTCAGCCTGGAGTGACAAGCTGTGGGGTTATTTTTTCTTATGGCCAGTCAATAGTGACGTTGGCCCAGAGCGTGTTATTTCCAACACACGTGCACATTCACACACACACACACACACACATATACGTAGATGCACGCAAACACATGCTCACATTCTCACAGACTCACACACATTCTCTCACACACCCACACACATATGCACAATCACACATGCATGGCAACACACAAACAAACCTCTACACAAGCACAGACCTACACAAGTGCACACACACAGACCTATCTGCACGCAAACTCCCACACCCATGCAAACACACATACCTACACAAGTAAACACACTCAGAGTTTTATGGCATCATCTATATCCTTTACTTGAACCAGAGACAAAATCTTTCCGCTTAAATCTATTTAACGGAAATTCCTGTGTCGTCTACCGTATCAACAAACCCGCTGCACCCGAAACTGAGAAATAATCTGACCTCCTACACCACAAACACCATGGAGGAAAAACAGTGGAGGGAAGTGATCCTAAACAGTATGTTCACAGGCTTATGTACACACGAACACTACCGCGCCTGAGGGTTGAGCCCCTGGGACTGCTTTTATAACTGGCTCCTTCTCAATCTGTCACGGTCATGTGATCCTTACGTTCCTCTGAGCACGACTGAGCGGATGAGACTACGGGCCGACACATCGGGGCTAAATAATGCTGAAAGTGGACCGACGTGTTGATGGAAGGAAAAAGCGGTGGCATGTCAGCGCTATAAAAAGCGAACCAAGAGTTGCCTGGCGTGTCTGTGCTATAAAAAGCAAACCGAAAGATGACTGACATGTCGGCACCATAAAAAAGTGAACTGAAAGTAAACAGAGATGTTGAGCTCTGTTAGTTTCAAAACATCCGAAGGTGCTGTTATGGTAAGTGGTCTGAATACACAATGTCATGAGATATGACAGGGAGGGGGGCTGGGGGGGTATTAATCATTGTAACTGCTGTGCTTGGGCAAGTGGTGATTATTCTGGATTGCTGGCTCATCCATGAAGAAGGGCATCGTGGCAATTAGACGTTAATGGCGGCCACTGACAAGACGTCTTAATGGAGACAGAGGTAAATGGCCTACAGTGAGAGAAGGAGGAAGAGTACACCTTTATCCTCCTCGTGTGTGTGGCCCCGTTCTATAGCGAGTGCTCTAAAAATAAAGTAATCCATACTGCACAACATGGTGGATGCCGCTGCCATATCACTATGGCCGGTTAAAATGTAATTGTAGCGCGCGCTAACATTATTATCTACAGTGCCATCTCATTGAGCTGAAGCACCGAAACGATAGACATCAATCACATATAGTATAAACTGTTATTAAATGTAGACGGTCCTCACTATTCAGGGATGTGAAGATATATATAAAAAAACGAATTAGTAGACTCCCACATACAATCCCACTATTACAAGAAACATCTATTAATCCTCACTGGACGTCCATTTTATTAATCAAAAATATGTATTACCACACTTTATACAGATAATACATTCTAACAAGTGTTTGTTTATATAGATGAACATTCATTGACTCTAAACGAAGAGAGCTTACATATAATACTACAAACACTAAAGTTGTAAATCAACACTTCCAAAGAATACACCGTCTCTAACCTACGACAACTCACATCTTCGGTGTCAGAGAGCAGGCGTTGTTCCAGGGACCCTGCCTCCCTGTTCAACCTCCGCCTGGTACCAGCCCGCTGGGACAAGTTGCCCATGACTAGGTCGGCACTACGCGCAATCCAGCCACGGGAGATATAACAGAAAAAGGAATCGGACTCAAACGTGACGAGAAAGCGAACAAACTAGGTGCCCTGTCAACGTTCCGATGGCCGTGAGATGAAGCCCCTTGCCTGTTCCTTCTTTCTTCAGTTCGACTATTCACCGACACTCGCTGCTTAAACTTAATTTCTCAAGACACACACACACACGTGCACAGCACACACACCCCCACCCCTTCACACACACACACACACACACACACACACACACACACACACACACACACACACACACACACACACACACACACACACACACACACACACACACACACACTCCTTCCACTCAAATCTGGGTTGGATTGGTTTCCTTTTAGAGTGCATGCTGCTAAAATAAGACAACCTCCATTAACATGCGGGGGGAAGGACAGTCCAAGTGCTCACGACTTCGAGTTGTGAATGCTCTCAAACAGACAGCACAGTGGGTGGGATGGGTGTGGACCACTGTCTAGACAGTTGAACCTTAATCACCTTGAATTGGATAATTCCCTTATGAGAAATTATACACATAAATGATGGAGTCCAATGCCATATCTATAACTAGTAACTAGTGTGTGTGTGTGTGTGTGTGTGTGTGTGTGTGTGTGTGTGTGTGTGTGTGTGTGTGTGTGTGTGTGTGTGTGTGTGTGTGTGTGTGTGTGTGAAAAGCATCATAACACCCTAAAAATGCAAGGTCATGCCATTTCCTTGACGTTGCAATGACACTTCACCTGAAGATTCTCAGCATTTAAACCACCTCTGGCCATTTCAGAATCACCCAGGGTCCTAGCTAGGATTTGAGGACATTCTGGGCTTAGGCCTCTGTAGGAGAGTCTGTAAGAAGTGACCACTCGACTATTGATTGTGTAACTGCTTCTTGACCTTACATCACTTGTTGAATCGAGGAGGAAAGGAGAAGGCAAGAGAGGGAGCGAAGTATGTAAAAGAGGAGAGGAAAGCAGAGAAGAGGCAAGGAGAAGACTAGAAGAGAGGATGGGAGGAGAGGAGGGGAGAGGAGAGGAGGGGAGGGGAGAGAAGAGGAGAGGAGAGGAGAAGAGAGGAGAGCAGGGGAGAACAGAGAATAGGAAGAGATTCGAAAGGAGGGAGAGGAAAGGAGGGGAGGGGGAGAGAAGGTAAGTGAGGAGAGGAGAGCTTAGAGGAAAGGAGAAAGGAAGAGGAGAGGAGAGATAGAGAGGAGACAAGAGGAGATAGTGCAGATAAGAGCAAAAAAGAGGAAGGGAGAGGGGAGCACAGGAGATGAGAAGAGAAGGATGAAAACAGAAGAGTAAATAGGATTAAAAAAAGTAAGGAAAACAAAATAGTTAAGACAAATATAGGATGAGAGGAAAGCGGAGAAGAGAATAAATAGAAAACAGTCGTTTGGGTAAAAGGTGGCTGCGCAGCCTTTTCTTTGGGCTGACTCGAATGTTGACTCTGATTTAATTTTGCCTCACCCAGAAGGAGCTTTGAAAACGAGCATCTGTTAAAGGACCAAATCTAAATGTGTTTGTTTCATGGGCTACAAATGTGCAGTGCTAACTCCCTCGAGTAGATACAAACTAAATTGCTGACAGGTTAATCGTGAATAATTGATGACGGATTTCAGGTTTGGGGTATAAGAGTGTATGTGTGTGTACCTGTGTGTGTGTGTCTGTGTTTTTGTGTCTGTGTTTTTTAATGATTTTTTTATGAAAAGTATGCATACGTGATGAAGGTAGAAATCCAAAGTTGGAGGAATAAATATGTATGAAGAAGTCACATCCTGTCCATAGCATAGTTTACCAGTGATCCACTTAATCACTATCCATTCATATCTTCTTTCTCGCTTTCTCTCGCAACCCTTTCCCATTCTTTGACATTCTATGACGTGAAGCTACGCCGGCGATTTCTCTTGTCGGCAAAATGCATCGTCTGTTATGGACTTGACCGGACAACGAAAGTAATATAATCCACCCAGCATGTCAAGAGGTTGCGGGCATGATCTCTTAAAACTCTGTCCTTCTCTTACGTAACCTTTCTATTTATATGCTCTTTAATTGAATGTGCTTTATCCTTTGTCCTGTCAATTTAGCCTTAAGGAAATATATCAGGAGTCTTTTTATATAACTGCTTGCTCCGTTTCGTCGGGAGCAAGCCAGTTTTTTGCTCACTGCTAGTGCCCCCAAAAAAAGGCACGTTAAAAATTCATAAGCTGCTAATGAAGCGACGAAGCACACTTTCAAAGTGTGTGTGTGTGTGTGTGTGAGGGGGAAATGACATTATGTGGAATAATAGAGATGAAGGGCTTTGGGAAGTCTTTGGGGTTTGAAGGTAAGAATAGAATGAATTGATTTTGACCTTTGCCTGGTAAAGAGAGGCTGGTTTGATGAAGAAGCGGAGGAGGAGAAAGAAAGGAGGAAAGGAGGAGAACACAGCTCTGTTGTGAGGGCCATGGTAGGGGGCGGGCGGTCAGCTGTTGACCACACGTGTTAAAAAAAAACACATGGCTGAGATAAAAAGAGAGACAGAAGGAGGGGGAGAGAAAGAGATAAAGAGAGAGGAGAGAGAAGGAGGGAGAAAGAGGGGAAGGCCGACAGAGAATAGAGAAAGGGAGGGTTATATATATATTAAAAAAGAGAGAGAGAGAGAGAGAGAGAGAGAGAGAGAGAGAGAGAGAGAGAGAGAGAGAGAGAGGAAGATAGGGGGAGAAATAAAGGATGGCAGAGAGTGAAATAGGGATAGCGGGAGATGGAGAGGGAAGGAGAGGGAGCAGCAGAGAGCAAAGGCGTGAGAGAGAGAGGGAGGAAGACGACGAGTGTACGAGGCGGAATAGAGAATGGAGAAGATTTTCATTAAAGCTTTCTGCTCGCCCTCGTGTCTGGCACCTAATGTGATTTCCCCCGGAGACGATGGGCCCTGCGGCGAGGACACACGAGGCCTTCCTTCAGCGTCCCTCTCTCTCTTACTGTTCGTGGCTCACTGTACCATCGATAAAGCCAACAAGCACACCGCATGTAATGGACCTACTTGTGGTGTGTGTGCGTGCAGAGAGAGAACCATTAGGGGATGGTGTGTTGCTGGGATTGAATGCCGCGATGTAATGCGATCGTATTCAATGATAGTTTCGCCAATGTGAATGTTACTTCTTTCTTCTCATCGCTCAAACAGGTATACAGTTTGAGCAGCAAGCAACTACAAATATCGGGACGCCAATGTGAATTCACGCCAATCCCACATGCATGTATGTAATACCAGCTATTCTGTTGTTTCATTGGTTAACAGTGGTGTAGAAGGAAGTCAAACCATGAGGCCTAGATGCTTCCATCCATCTCCCTTCAGCTCAGCCACTTCGGCTCATGCTACGAACACGCTCGTACTAAGTGCTACACCGCAAATGCACTGCGCAGAAATTCAACACTCAACAACTTTACCCCACTGCTAACCGTCGGCTTACGTACATATTTATGACACACAAATCCATTTTACCTCTTGACCTGCACACTTGCGTGTAGAGCAACCCTTGCAATAACAAACGACTTGATTTACTCGTCCAAGCCGGATCCTTCTCCGTACCTCACACACGTAGCTCAAGGCGGTATGACTAAATAAATGTTATTCAATACACATCTCCAGCCAATAAACATATCTGCTGCTTAGCAGGGTCCCATCTGTGGCGCTGCATGTTCAACGACCCAGCTCGTAAACATGCTTCCCACCCTGGGGCTCCGGCCCCGGGGTGAGGATGCTCAGTAGGATGCTGTGCGGATGGAACGTCAGAAAGGCGCGGACACAAGCGGGCCAGTGTTCCCTTACCTCCGTCATGTGAATAATGTAGAATCTGAGTTCCTCCGCGTGATCTGCAAACACAAAGAGACACAGAGAAAGTCAAACATGTGCAAGTCATCCGCAGTTTCCGCTTAAAGTGGGGATTGGTTGCTTGTGTGGTGATATAATGACTTCTGGAGCACTTTCTCTGTTGGGCAAATGTGTAATGAGATCACATTTTTCGTTCCCGTTTTGTCATTAGGCAGACGCTTTTATCTGAATCAACTTAAAAGCGAGGCTGAGAATGATCAAAGCCTACAACATTGGGGGAACTACAAAACCTTTTTTAATGGCTGCTTAATTGTATGTAATTAACTTTAACTTGTTGAAAGTAATGTACCTGTATATGGCATTAGGTGGATACAAGTGATTAGATCTGCTTGTCTTCACTGGGGGAAAGGTTTGCAGTCATGAAAAATCATGTTCATTAGACAGCCCCTAAGGAGCTGTGTGTCTTATTGTCAACACACAGACACACACACACACACTGTGTTTAGCCACTGGGGTGTTAAGCGGCACGCATGTTTGCAAGCATGTATCGGCTAGAATCACACACACACACACACACACACACACACACACACACACACACACACACACACACACACACACACACACACACACACACACACACACACACACACACACACACACACACACACAAATGAACACAGACACGCAGAGACTGATGCAAAAACAAGCCTAAAAATAATGTTTAATGCAAACACACAAATACACACACACACACAATCATGCACACACGCATACGGGTAGAAAATCACACATGCATAGGCAAACACACACAAAGACAGCCACATACATACACTGTCAAATACAGGGACAGGGCAGACACACACGCAGGCAAACACACACATGGGGAACACACCAAAATAAATACATGAATCAGTGCTACAATGAACAGCTCTGCATTGTTCTTCACAGGAGAGAGACCCTGGGGTCCGATCTAAATAATTTGGCCATGTTTCACAATGGCAAAATGGAGGCTACAATGGTGCATCCATGTTCTCTCTCTCTCTCTCTCTCTCTCTCTCTCTCTCTCTCTCTCTCTCTCTCTCTCTCTCTCTCTCTCTCTCCCCCTCCCTCCCTCTCTCTCTCCCCCTCCCTCCCTCTCTCTCCCTTCTACCTCTCAAGGCTGGGCGAACGACAGAAGGCCGCCACGAGGGACCAATAAGCTTTTAGACGCTCATTGACAGTTATTGATGGAGGTAACATACGGGCGGGGAGCCGAATCACGATCCAACCTCACACACTCATATGCACACACATACACACACACACACACATGCACACAAACAGGATATTGATTGAAGATGGATGTATATGTACGTCACTTGGAAAAGTTAATGATAGCAAAATATAGGCGCACACGATATAACAGAGCATCCATAAATCAGTGTTGTGTAACATGTTGTTGTATTAACAGGTTCCACGTAGCTCACGGTATCACAGTTTAGTCATTTGGCAGATACAGAGCCACATCGACTTATTGTGAATTACTGTGGATTTCATTGATATTAGGTTTTGTACCTAGAAACTTTAGGCTGGGAGTCAAACCTTCTAATGACTACACTGGCCTAGAGCTTAGGTCAGGCCCAAAAAAACGTCTGACCCGACCCAATGTACGTTCTGTCTGATCCCGGCATTGGCCCCTTCCATTCGCTGCATTTATGTGCCCGACCCGACTAAAATCAAAATATTCTTAGAAATTTGACAGTTCATAAATTAACTAATTCCGAGTTCTTCTACTGACAGAAAATTAAATGTATGGCTCAGAGTGATTTCAGTGTGTAATATTTTCATTTATATTATGCTTGCTTCCTGATGTTTAGCTGAGTACATTTTTAAAACAAAATCCTATGCCTATAAAATGTGTCTCTGGCTATTAATCCAAACAAGGGACATAAAGACATGCATGTGCGTAATCCATATATGCAACTCTGCATTTCCTACAGCAGAGGTCACTCTTGTAATTTTTTCAGAACCTACATCAGAAGTGAAAGCAAAACATAAGATGACCCAATGGAACCATTTGAAGGGTTTATTCAGTCAATCAAAACAGAGGTCTTGTCATTTTATATTATATAATCAATCGACAATCAAAATTAACCTTGACTGATTGTGTGTGTGTGTGTGTGTGTGTGTGTGTGTGTGTGTGTGTGTGTGTGTGTGTGTGTGTGTGTGTGTGTGTGTGTGTGTGCGTGTGTGTGTGTGTGTGTCTGTCTGTCTGTATGGGTGTGATGCTCGATGCTCTTTCCCACGCTCCACACCTCAGTGTCCATCAGGGGTCAGAAGTCACACAGGAAGCCCCTCGTAGTGCACTTGTATCAGGCGCCCGCACACACACACACTCACACACACACACACACACACACACACACAAACACACACACACACACACACACACGCATTACAGTCATACACTCCCTGGGCTGAAACAAACACAATCTCCCGGAACCTCTTTCCTGAGTGACGCTACTGCAGCAGAATAACAATGGCAACAGGGTGTGTATGTAGCCTTCACTAATTACACTCACACACACACACACACACACAAAGACACACACACACACACACACACACACACACACACACACACAGTTGCAAAGGCTCCAATCTCGACTACTAATGCACACAAACCTACACGCACACACACACACACACACAAACGCACACACACACGCACACACAAACAAGCAATGCCCTGGGTCTAAGGTCGTGCCTGGTGGGCAATAGAATCGTGCATTTGTGTTTGTGTGTGTTTGAGGGTGGAGACCGCCATGCAGCTAAAACGGGCAGAAGAGACCAAATTTAGGAAGCCCTGTCCGTCTCCTCCCTGTTACAACGTAGCATCAAAATAAACTGAACTCCGGATGTTTGATCCAGATTTACGAGTCGCTTTAACAAATGTGTGTGTGCGTGTGTGTGTGTGTGTGTGGGGGGGGGGGGCTCTTCCACGCTTATTAAGGAGATCCCTCAGACGTGTATTAGCAACGTTTTAAGTCGCTGGTGCAGCCCTTAACAATCTGTGTGGTTAAATCAATCAGGATCGTAGGTCTCAACTGTCATCGGCCCCTGTTCCTCGTCGCGTTGATAAAACAGTTCTCAGGAAACAAATGTAAATTGTAAACGTCCACTTAACACACTACACAGACCCAGCATCATCAAAGTCTATATGTTTATTTATGTTATGTATTTACTCGTGACATGTTTAGATTTGGACAGGGGCAGGTGATTACACACATTAGGTGTCTGCGTTGTACAATACAGTGAGTGCGTACACTCTAAAATTCTTCAGACCCCTCAGCCCATCAGTGTGCCATGCTCTACCAGTTGATCTACGCAATTACATGGACAATTTATGAATATGTTTTGGATAATGTATTGATAGTGTATTGAACATGTAATGAACATGTATTGAACACTGATCATGTATTGAACTTGAATGGAACATGTGTCGAACATGTATCGAACATGTAAGGAACTGTATTTGTAAATGAAATGAACTGTATTGCTGCACTAGATACCCACCTTCCTGTAATCGCAGCTGTCGGAGGAACAGAGGGCTCTGGAGCACATTGCACCTGCCTGGCTCGTCTTCCCTGGTCACCAGCATCAGGTCCGTGTAGACAAATACTGTCACCTAGAGGCCGGGAGGGGAACCACGGGTGAAAAAGAAGAGACACTTAAAAACCCTTGGCATTTATTTTTCATCATCTTTTGCATCATTTAGCATTTAGCCTCACCAACAGCCATTAGTGTGACAACAGCACACGCTCACACAGTTAACGATGTCTTTTGAACTAGTTTTGTTATTGTCACAGCATTCTCCATTCCTCTTTATCATTTATTATTATCATTGCTGTAAGAAAAACCTTCAGATTCAAGGAATTGAGATGGTACAATCACACACGCATACAAATAGAGAAACAATGGCAGATACTCAAACTCACACAAGCATGGACATGTGCACACACACACACACACACACACACACACACACACACACACACACACGCACAAAAAACACACACAAACACACACACACACTGCCAAGTCTTAGGTTGTCTCTGGACAATGGTGGTCAATAGAATCATGCAAGTGTGTGCGTGTGTGGGGTGGAGACCCATACACAGCTAAAATAAGCTGAAGGGACCAGACTGAGGAAACTCAATCCGTCTCCTCCCTGGAACAAATTCAACGCAACGTCAAAATAAACAGAAATCTGGATATTTTAGTATCAATCTGTGCGTGTGTGTGTGTCCGGCGTGTGTGTGTGTGTGTGTGTGTGTGTGTGTGTGTGTGTGTGTGTGTGTGTGTGTGTGTGCTTGGCGTGTTTGTGTGTGCGTGGTGTGTGCATGTGTGTTTGCGTGTGCATGTGTGTGTGGGTGGGTGTATGTGATGTGAGTCTCTTGGGTCATATCTGAACACAAGAGACTTGCATCAAATCCAGTCCTCTGAGCCGCGCCTGCATCAAAGGCTCCTTCCGCAGCAAGGGACATGCAGCCCCCACACAGGAGACGTGGGGGCCCGCTTCTGCTGTAGGATCACTGAAGGATCAATTTGTTTACTATTGAAACTCACAATGCAAAAGAGAAAACGCCAAACTTCATCTGAACTGCTCTCACCCCCTGTGGGCGGCAAAGAGAAACAGGTCCGCCCAACCGCACATAATAAATGGTCTCAGGGTGGGTAGCCTTTGAGATGAATTATGTGTGAGTTGTGCGCAGCGTGCAAGACAGCCTCATGTTTATTCGCAGGGCACTGACTCAGAGGCTAGATTTTATTCTTCCATTATGCATCTGTGTTTTCCTGTATTTCTTTATGCCCTCTTCTGTGGAGCTGTTCATTCATTTTTCAGGCAAGCCCTTTGTGTGTGTGCGTGTGCGTGTGCGTGTGTGTGTTTGTGTGTGTGTGTTTGTGTGTGTGCGTATGTGTGTGTGTGTGTGTGTGTGTGTGTGTGTGTGTGTGTGTGTGTGTGTGTGTGTGTGTGTGTGTGTGTGTGTGTGTGTGTGCCTCAAACAATAGCAGGTAACAACATCAGCTCCTGGGAGAGAGTGTGACTGCAACTCTATGAAACAATAGGTTGGTCACGAGCAACGAGAAGCCTTTGCTGTGTGG
Organism: Gadus chalcogrammus; assembly: GCF_026213295.1. NCBI lineage: Eukaryota > Metazoa > Chordata > Actinopteri > Gadiformes > Gadidae > Gadus > Gadus chalcogrammus. The sequence goes on from NC_079430.1 coordinate 9,698,375, forward strand.
CGACATTCGAAAGGTGCGTAAACGCCCGGTTACAGCTGGAGAACTTCCTCCTACGAGCAAGTGCCAGGGGCTTGTCCAAACCCACGTAATAACATAGAGATGAACACTAACACTATCTGAGACCCAAACGGGAAAGTTTTCAACTGAAAAAAAACTTTCAAACGGTTGGATTGTGTTTTGCCTGACTGTTATTCATTGACTCAGTCTATGTCAATTGGCTGCTCAATGTTAACACTGGCTAGGTCATGATTAAGACTGCCCTCTTGTTATTGGACACAAAATGTCACATGTAATGCCAACGAAGCCTATGTGTAGTTGTGTCTATTTCTTTATGTGTGTGTGTGTGTGTGTGTGTGTGTGTGTGTGTGTGTGTGTGTGTGTGGTGTGTGTGTGTGTGTGGGTGTGTGTGTGTGTGTGTGTGTCTGTGTGTGTTTCTGAGCTACATTTTCTCTCAATACAACCCAGATGAAATGATAAAAAACCCTTTCCGTATTAATTGAATCCAGTCCCTTTCCCTTTGTTTGATACAACCAAGAGATAAGGCAGTCATCAATGTCTGCCAACAAACGTATTCCACTACGTCCATCTAGGGCGCACAGGACACTTCCTGAGGACTCCTGTGGACCACAGCATTCTAGAGCCCATGGGTCCCTCTGGTTATAACTGCGAGTGGTGGCTGAGTTTCCCCTCAAACAGACAGAGAGTGTCAAAAAGGATTTGTTCAAGTGAAAGTTAGAGACGTGGGTGTTGTCTTTTTCAACCCTTTGATACGATTCGACGTGTCATGCCATGCGTATATCAGAAAGACATTTACTAACTGTGTGTGTGTGTGTGTGTGTGTGTGTGTGTGTGTGTGTGTGTGTGTGTGTGTGTGTGTGTGTGTGTGTGTGTGTGTGTGTGTGTGTGTGTGCATGTACGCACATGTGCTAGAGAGGTGCAACTAAATCACATCAGAATGGCTTCTCCCTAAAATCATAAATCTACATCTTCCGTGTTCACAATGCGGGCAGACACACACACACACACACACACACACACACACACACACACACACACACACACACACACACACACACACACACACACGCAGAGACACACACTTCCTTTAGCCAATATTATTACAACAACTTGCCCGGCTTCCTGATTCCATACACTTTCCCAGAGAAAAAAACAAATAAGGCATATAACTTTCACAGCATATTATTAATGGCAGTACCGTATGATAAATGACCCATTAAGAGACGATAACGCATGATAACACACACAACTTGTTTGCATACGAAACAAATTAATTAAAAACATATATACTACTTTATGAGATATAGGATGTCGTAAAAAATTGACTACAGCTACTGGAGCTATGTGTTTAGACAAGCATGTTTTGGTAAATTATTAACAAACTTTCACTGGGGAAAGGATGCAATCATAAACAAAAGCCTTCTTTTGTTCAAACCATATGCTAAGGGGATTAAGATGGCCTATGAATAATTGAGAGGAGGAGGGAACCATTATGATGTGAAATACGAAACATTAAGAAGAATACTTTAACAAGAAGCCTGCGGTCGCTTGCTTCCCTCTTCACAGAGGGGAGCATGATACCACAGAAACTGTGCCCCGTATTACACACACACGCAGACACACACAGCACACAGAACACCTGGAACATGCACGCACACACACACTCAGCACACACACAAGCATACACTCTCAACACACACCACACACCAACGACTCAAACAACAAATGTTGCCCACGTACACATACACACACAAATGCACACACATGCAAACACCAAAAAACCAAAACAGATACACACATTGAAACAAACAGACATAGACAAACAAACACACAGACACCCACAGACAGCAAACACACACACACACACACACACACACACACACACACACACACACACACCAACACACACACACCACACACACACACACACACACACACCACACACACACACAAACCTCGCAGCCACACTCGTACAAATGCACCCAAACCCTCACACAAACACACCAATAGATGGATGTAATTTACCTTGAGTGAATGGTGCTGACTCTCGTGTAACACCATCTCCTCTGTGATAATGAGGGCCCGACTGCAAAGGTCCAGCGGCTGGGGGAACCCATTATACACCCATTAGATCATGACAACATTTTAAATCCTCCCAGATTTACTACCGATCACATCCACATAAATAGAAAATACAAAACAAAGTAAAAAAAGAATGAAGGCAAATCCCAAAGCACTTTAAATAATCATATATTTTGGATTGGATGATCGCCAATTAAACTTGACGTAGCCTACTGCTCGGGGGAAATCTGATGTCCAAAAGGGCTTAGCTTTTATAAGGCAAAGTACCTTAATAACAAACGTAATCAAATAAGGACAGTGACGCTGATGTTACATTACCCGATCCGCTTTAGCTGCAGTATCCATCCAACCGCCAAAAAAGTGAAAAGCTAACAGTTACAGTTGTTTGATAGAAGAAAGTCGCAGATAACATCAGCCTGAGTACAGCTGTGAGAGAACACGGATGTTTTTACGGAGGGTCAGGTTAGTAAACCTGAGAAACGATATCGCACATAGGCAGGCCTAAATACATCCCTGGTACAGAGGTGTGATGTTGATGTTGTTCTCGATAGCAGTCGCAGGAAGTGCCTTTTCTTTACCGACCGTTAGCGTCCAAAATGACTAATTCAACGCCTATATATTCATGAGGTAAAACGCTATTTTAAATGTCTTCCAGGAAACCCAAAAATGAATTTCCTATTCGGTGATGTAATGCAAATGATGGAGCATTTGGGCAATTATTGAGAAACCTGTAAACGACTATACTTGCTTGGGGGGGGGACTTGCACGTGTACACTGAAAATATCCTCCGAAATTAAAATTGGAAAACGTTAAAAGTAACGGTGTGATAACGTTGAAATACATATCAACGTTATTTATCAGTGTTTTTCCCCCATCACACAGCCTAGTTACACTAATAACCCACCTGAACAAATATTGGGAAAATGAGGATCTTCGGCGCTACTTTGACGTAGCCGTAGTTAGCGTGGGACGTGTGGGAGCGGACGATGGTGCAGTTCTGGTAGTTGGCGAAGTTGGCATTGTGCGGCTGGTAGTTGGCGTTAGCGTTCGTGGTAGAACTGTTCTTGGTTTTCGAGTTGCCAGATCGGCGAAGGAAGTTGGTTCGGCTGGAGAGACCACCTCCACCACCGCCACCGCCACCACCGCCGCCCGCCGAAATTACTAGCAGCACCGCCAGCAAAGGTGCCACCAGCGCCCCCTTGTGGCGGTGGCGCAGGTGGCTGTCTTGTGGGGTACAGCCTTGAGGCAATGCTGGAGGCTGAACAGGAGAAAGAGTGCAAAATGATAGGACATAAATCATACGTTGAGGACATTTATTGTGTTTACTCTGCACAAACATGGTACAAAATATGACTTTTTATATTGTCATAATAATTGTGAGAGGCTGTTTTCTTTATTTAAAACACTTCATGAATAATGTATAAAACAGAAAACAAAATAAATCTTACCCAACGTGCCCTGATTATCTGGGTAGACAGGCCTTAAAATCTAAAATAAAGGACAAAGGGAAAGAGAAGAGAGGAGAAAAATGGAATTGTTAGTAGGCATGTGGAGTAACCATTACTGTATTTAAAGCTGGATAAATCTAACTTCTACCCTTTATCAGTAAATCCTTTGAGACGTTAATGCAGTCATAGTGTTAACGTAGTTTGTTGCATGTTTGTATTATATAATGTTGTAACCCGGTAATTACAGCCACCCAGGTTTCTTTTGTCTTATCTTCATCCGACATTTCCCCACCTCTCACTTGGTCTCCTACTCTCCTCATCTGTATTTAATAGGTTGAGAACCCTCCTTTTTTATTCATATACTCTTCAGATAATTCCTAACAAGTGATGTTCACGTCCATGTAAGCTCTTAAACTTAGCCTGAAGTCTCCTCATATTATGTTACAGCAGTGAGCTGTAATAAACCAAGAAGGATTGGCTGAAGATCCGTCGTGAAACATGATTCCAATTAAAGCTCAGACGATTAACTTGCTCCTCTCCCAGGTTTATTATGTTTAATTATTGTTTCCATTTAGCTGTTGCTTTATGAGCGAATATGATTTCTCAATAGCGCTTCCTGTAATCTGCGTTTTATTACAACGCGGTAATATAACACAATACTATCACACAACAAGCATTAGAATTAATAATAAATATTGATTTTAATCGTGGCTGCGTTCTAAGCCCTGCTCAAGTGGAGTCGGTCTGTGCTATTGTCCTCCGTTGGCCTTCAGCTGTCAACGGTGTTTCTGCTAAGCGTCTCGCTTCTAATAAAAAACACTAAGAAGTGCTCTTCCTGTTTAGAACACTGGTCTAAGTGGAACATGACAAGTGCAGAGTTGCTCACCATACACACACACATGTACGCACACACACGCTTATGCACACACACACACACACACACACACACACACACACACACACACACACACACACACAAGCACAAATGTGCACACACAAACACAGGATCACATGCACCCACGCATCACACCTACTCACACGCACACACACGGATGCACCCCCACACACATGCATTTAACACACTCAACACATACACATACAAAATGTATCCCAACCTGCAGACAAACACGACTTACACATTTAGACTCAAGCACAGCTTTTAAACTGGCTATAGCAGTGACTCCGATCAGAACAGGGAGATTAAGCGATCTTGGCAACATACATCTAATCTATTATCAGAAAATACTTCTCTTTTCAATCCTAAAAGCCAGTGGTTCTGGAAGATTATAATAACTGAATGAAGTAGATAGGATTGATACTGCAGGGGGCAATGCATCAACCATGCATCATGGTGTGGCTGGGTGATAGGTTAGTATGATATATAATTCATGCAGGGTTAGCTGAGGAATTCATTTCAGAGCCTTGACTTTAATCCATACAGTGTGCTTTATTGTGCTGTTGTCACAATGTCTTCCTGACCCACATACACGATGTCATTGGATCAAGACATCTTTTTATCACCATGTCTTCCTGACCCACATACATGATGTCATCGGATCCCGCACACAAGTCACATGGTCTTGGTAGGTTTGTAGGTAGGATAACATTGGTTTTCCTTTTGCAATAATTCTTTATTTTTTTACCATATTACCTCTTTGGGAGTGCTTAAGAAAGGCCAACTTAAGGTTTAAATAGGTATACTTTATCAAGTTTATATTATCATTATTGGCAAAAGGAATGGAAATGGCACTTATTTGTCCATTAAGAGCAACAATATTGCTTGCATGAACTTAATGGCGGAAGATGCACAAAATGACAAAACAAAAAAAAATGAAAGGGTTGTCTCTAAAAAATCAACTGGGAAATACCTCACTATCAAATGCGTTATTTGATTACTCTACCGGCGCACACAGGCGTACAAGCGCAGCATAACGCAAGTGTGACCACGCGACCATGTCTTTTTTTTTTGGCACCACGTGACGGGCCGGCGTCCAGTCCGGTCTAACTAGTGGCGTCGGGGAGGTACGGCAGGGACACATATCGGGGGTGAGCCACCACGCGTCCCCGGGGAGGATGTGGGTGATGGGGAGGAGGAGGGTGGTGGTGGAGGAGGTGATGGTGGTGAAGATGCAGCTCCCCGGCAGCACTCTGAGGTACCTGGCTTCCAGCATTGATGGGCGCCAGGATGATGTAGTTGTCCCCGTTGGACGCCTTCACCCGGGTGCCCTTCAGCGTGGCCGTGGCATGGGGGTGGTGGAGGAGGTGGTGCTGCTGCTGCTGCTGCTGCTGCTGCTGCTGCTGCTGCTGATGCTGATGCTGGGCCCTGGGGTGCCCCCCGTCCAGCTCCTCGGCCGAACCCACCCGGCCCCCCCACCCCGGACCCCCTCCGCCTCCCAGCTCCGAGCCGTTGAGCAGGAGCCTACGGGTGGTGCCGGGGGCGGGGGTTGGGCGGTGGTGGGCGGGGAGCGGGGGCACAACGGGCGGGGTCTTGCTGGGGACGCCCATCCGCCTGCGCGTGGGCGGGGACGGGGCGTCGTAGTTGGAGGTGGAGGGCTTGTAGGCCGGCCGGTGGACGAGACCCTCGAAGCTGGGCTTGGCGGTGGGGCCCGTGCGCCACACCACCACACGGATCTCGTTGGAGCTGTTTCTACGATCAGTGACAAGAGGGAGGGGAGTTAGTCAACTATAACGAGACTGTATGAACCAGTCAAATCTGTTGGAGCTGTTTCTATATGATGAGGGACAAGAGGGAGGGGAGTTAGTCAACTATAACGAGACTGTATGAACCAGTCAAATCTGTTGGAGCTGTTTCTATATGATGAGGGACAAGAGGGAGGGGTGTTAGTCAACTATAACGAGACTATGAACCAGTCAAATCTCGTTGGAGCTGTTTCTACGAGGAGAGACGAGAGCCAGGGGAGTGAGTATACTATTGCTAACTCATTTAACCAATAATATCTCGTTAGACCTGTTTCTACGACGAGAGACAGCGGAGTTAGTAAACTATAACAAGACTTTATAAACCAATCAAATCTCTAATTTCTAGTACTTATAGCTGTTTCTACAATGCGAGAGAGAGAAGTTAATTGGTAAACTATGGCTAAACCATATAAACTAAATATATTTTCTTGAGGTTTTATTTAATAACAGTCCACAGAGAAGTGCTATAATTCCTTGCTCTAAATGACTGTAAAGCTTTTTCAAGTGCTTGAAATTCGACCCGGAGAACACCAAAAGCTTATAAAAGTAGAACATTACTACAAACTAGAGAGACCTACCATATCCATATAGTGCAATAATACCATGTTAAACAATCAGAGAGCGACACAATATCCACTTTCAATTGAGAAAGCAGCGCAGGTCCATTCCCATAGGTATACATAAGTGGTTACCTGATGGCGTGGGCCAGGTCTATACATTTCCACTGCTCCACGGGCTGTCCGTTCAGCTGCAGGAGTGTGTCTAAGTGCTGGAGACCGGCCTGGTCGGCTGGGCCTCCTGAAAGGCAACAGACAATATGGACACATTCAGGGTGAGGGTTAGACTGTACCACCAGGTTCTCATACGCAGCACGGCTTCTCAGCAGGGGGTTTCGAACCCGCAACCCCATGATTGGAAGACAAACGCTGGAACCGCTAAGTTAAATGACTGCAGAGATATAAAGGGATTTACATACGAACTGTTTATTGTGAATACAAATAGAAAAGAGTTCTACATCCGAATGCAAGGCGAGAGAAAACAGGGTGGTCCTAGCTCAATGGGTAGAGCATGGCTAGCCCAGCTCCAGCCAGGGTTACGGGTTCGATTCCCACCGGGGCCCCCACGCTAAGGAATGTATGCCCTCACAGTATTGTAGGACGCTTTGGATAAAGGCATCCGCCAAATGGCGTTTATTTATTTATCAAAAGACTAAATAGTCTTAACGAATGATGTCAATGTGGGGCTATGCCCACGTGCACCCATCAATCAATCAATCAATGGCTGAATCCCACCAACCTGGGTCGACAGCCTGGACCCTCACCGGGGAGTCTGAGCAGATGGTGAAGCCATAGCCGTCCTTTCCTCGAAGGATGTTCACCTGCAAGAGTCGACACAAAGCCGTTCAGTCATTCAAAATTAATTCATATATTCAGTTACTATTATTCAGAGAAATATATGACTAATTGTTTTTTGGGGTGTTTACTTCAAGATAGTTTGTTTTGAATGAAAACAGACAAACTTCTGTATCAGCGTAGACAGACATACATAAAGGTAGAAACGATTTACCTTAAAGCCATCATCTTTATTCAATAGAAAAACACATGACCTGCCGAAAGCTATAGCATGCCACAACGCTAGATACCTGTCAACACCTATCTAAAATCTTGTCTCATCGCTGTGCACATCTGACATTGCGGTCGGTAATAGGATGGCACAAAGTTATTCAAATAAATTCAGAACTAAGAGGTTCAGAGTCAGGAGTCTGGATATGTGGTTCAGAGACTAAGTCAACAAGTGGCCATTCAAACAGGAACACACAGATGTAGAGCTGGACAGATATCCCTGAACACTCTGAAAGCAAAAGGCGTTTTGAACACATAGCACAGAATCTCCCATTCCATCCACATAAACCCCAAAGTACACAGCTGTCTGGGGACCGACACAAAATAATGTTTATTCAATTTACGTCTCCGAAAGTGACTCGAGTCCTATTCAAAGCGAGCTAACTAAATACAGCGCCGCTACAGCCACATTCTGTGTGCTTTGGGCTAACACAGCATGGTTTCATGCTATTTCAAGTATTTTAACTTGAACACATTTAGTTTAACAAAACCTGAAAGCTACTACTAACCTACACATTTTTACTAGTGTTGCTATATTCTGTATATATTCTGTAATTAAGATTTCAGAACCATACATATTGAAGAACACACTCACAGACTAGCACACAATGTGTGTACATATTTGCATTATATACACACACTTTGAGTGTGTGTGTGTGTGTGTGTGTGTGTGTGTGTGTGTGTGTGTGTGTGTGTGTGGTTGTGGGAGACAATAGAGTTAAAGGAAGATGCCCTGTCTTTCTGTTGCTTTCTGACCAGCCAAGGCAGACATCCATTACCTGTGGCTCCAGCGTGGGAGCCAAAGTCAACAGACGACCATTCAAAACACCAGCGTTTCCATCTCATCCGGTGACAGCCGAGGCCCCAAAGAGCACAGTTTACAAGCTCATTCTCACACTCTCGCCCCTCGCACTTTTCCCCCTCACTTCCTCTCACTCATTCTCTATATTCCGGGATATTACATTGAACCATGCATAAAAGTCGGCCTGAATTGTAATTGTACTGTTTCACTAGTGTCATTTAATTATAACAGTTCACTCATTGCAGATATTTTTAGTGTGGTAGCAGTGTGGGATTTCGCTCCTGACGTAAAAAAAAACCTTCCACAGACAAAACAAACTGCAGGTCTGTTATTCTAATTAAAGAACCACAACGACCACAGTGCAATATTTTCAGACAGCTCCCGAGGAAGGATGTTTCATATAAACACCTCCAAGACAGTAGGAAACTCCTATGTCCTCAACGGCCCAGACAAAAGCAAGAAGCCCGCCCCATCGCGTGTGTCTATGTGCTTCTGCCTGTGCAGCACGCGCGCGCGCGCGTGTGTGTGTGTGTGTGTGTCTGTGTGTCAGGGGGGGGAGGAGAGAGGGAGGATCTCACTCTGTCTGTCTGCCTCCTCATGCGGAGGTAACAAGTCTTTCCCGCCCCAGTACTCCCAGAATACGGTCACCCCACACGAGGGCATGCGTCACGTGGGCCAGGGCATCCGCGCGAGGCGTGCCTTCCCCTCAGTCAGCGAGTCTTTCAGTGCAACCCCCCCCTCATCCGCAGAGAGCAGCACGCTAGGTCTGATGTATTTGTCGCAGGAGAACAGTGCATAGAGTACATGCATACCTGTAGACCCCGGTGCTTGTGCATGCATTCATGAGGCTATGCATGCTGACGTGGACGCCACGGATAAAAGAAAAGCTGTCACGGTGTGGACTAGAGCGATGTGCATTATAGATGATAGTGTAGGAAAAACACGCACACATGCAAACACAACACACATACCCGCACTTAACACAGGAAACTATCGCCCTTCCACCCACCCACTCTTACAGGCAGCCGCTTTCTCGGAAGCAAGTACACATGTTCCCTTTCCTTAGAAAGACAATGTTATCTGGGTCAGGTGAGTTTTGGGTGACACACACACAAACATGTGTGCGCAGAGAGTAACAATTTAACGTTTACACTGCATCCTTTCGAAAACAGGATGGTGTGGCGTGGGTCATGTTCAGGGGATGTTCCAATCTTCGGGTCAGAGTTGAATATTGTTACGTAAAAAGTACAGCATCTCTCTACGTCTTCTCTTGCATTGTACATCACACCTCCAGCTTCCTGAAAGTATCTCGATTTTTGGTTAGTTTTGGTTATGGTTACAGTGAAGGAGTCAATTGAGGCATTAAATAATGAAGACAGCTGTTTTATGGTCAGCCTGTTGCAGACAGTATTCCTCAGCTCTTCAATTATTTATGAGCAGCCCGTTCGCCCCTCTCAGTGCGAGGGACAATCGGTAAACTGCCCTCCGGCTGTCAAATTCATGTCCAAACCTAGAAATATTTTTCAATATCTCAACCTCGTACCACTACCGATATGCGGAAAATAAACACACAAACCCAATCTTCTCCGCAGCGATCCCTACCTTCTTCTAATATTAAACGTAACCCTAACTTCAACTGTTTCATTACCCAAACATATGTGGATTCATGTCCCGTGGATCTCTAAAGCCTCCCAACCCAACAACAGGCAACAAGAAGAGCAGAGCCGTCAATCGTCTCTCCTCTAACACTCCCTCTGCCTCCTCCTCCTCAGAGACCAACCTGAGGCAGCCTACATCCGATGCAGAGGTGGCACAGCCCGTGGATCGTATGGAGAACACCTTCACCTCCACCTCCTCCACCTCCTCCTCCACCTCCTCCTCCCAGGTCAGCGGCCAGTACGCACACGCTCCTGCGGTGGGTCTGGGTCAGGACGGTGGTGCTGGTGGGGTTGCCGGAGGTGGAGGGGGTGGAGGAGGAGGACGGGGAGCCCCGGCAGCCGACCGAGTATCGCCACAGCCTCCTCTGGGCGGGCGAGTGCGTGCTGCGGGGGCTTCGGCCCAGCGGCTCTGGGGTCTTGAGGGTGTTGTGGATCATCTCCGAGGCTGCTCGTGGAGCTCTCCCTCGCCCCGTCGATACAGGGGTAGACCTGGGTTCCACCGCGGTGGGTTCAAAAGTTACAAAGTACAAAGAATCCTTCCCGGGTGGGGGGGGGGGGGGGGGGGGGGGCGTAGTTTGTGCTGACAAAGTGTTTGACAGAAGCGGTACGCTTGTGCTGTCAGGCTTCGTGAACCTCTGTCTCTTTCTCCCACGGTGAAGGTGTCAGCATACTGCTTTCTGCCTGATTGTCCCTTTCCTATATTTCTGTTCTGTACTCTCCACTGACATCAGCTGGATGTCAGAGCACAACCCGAAAACCGCCAGGGACTGCCGGCTGCACTCGTGGCACACCGGGGGCGATGGCTCAGGCTTTTTTAGATTAGGGTCTTGATCCCACGTCCAGCGTTTGATCTTGAGCTTGTTCGTTTTCCCATGTTGTCCCTTATTTCCCAGTGTTGTCCTGGAGAAAAAAAAACAAACGCCTCACTTTGTGGTCTTCGCTCCCCCCGCATCCATCTCTTTCTTCTTCTTTGTGTTTTGTGTCGCGGTCGATCCGTCACCCAGGCAGAGGAGAACCAGAGTTCAAGGTGGCAGTGTGTGAGCCACGGGAGCAGAGCAGAGCAGCAGCAGCGGTGTCGGTAGCGCTCGGACTGGGATTCACTGTGTTGGCGTCATGAAGGCGAGACTGGCCCTGGAGGTTGGCCTGGACGGCCCTCACTGCCGCCCCTGGCAGGGGGGCTCATGGGAACTGTTCAGAGGCAGAAGAATAGTAGGAAGTGCCCCCTCCGCCGCGCCTCCCCCCCCTCCCCCCCCTCCTCTACTAGCACGCTAACACACACACACACACACACACACACACACACACACACACACACACACACACACACACACACACACTCACACTCACACTCACACAGACACACACACACACACTCACTGACGCACGTATACACACTCATGCATTGGCGCATTCAGGCCGCACCCGCACACATACCAATAGATACATGCACACGCAGACAGACGCACACACAAACGCACACACACACGCACACACACACACACACACACATTCATTCAGACACAGACACATTCATACACAAAAACAAACACATAAACACACACAATCATGCATACATTCACACACTTTCTCTCTCAAAAACACACACACACACACACAGAAACACACAGCCAATGGCAAGCATTATTTTAGCTGCCCGTGATAAGGTCAGCTTCCCTGGTCTTTCCCTAACGGACTACAAAAGAAGTGTTATATCTCATCAGAGGTGAGAACTATTCAATGAGTTATGTGGCAGGGATTTGCCCAGGCAGAATGGGAGAGGGCTATATTACACATGTTGTAAGTTAAGCATACGACAACATGATTGGTATACAAATTGCGTTTTGTGAGGTGGTTCCCTCAAACTCTATATAATACACTATAAAAACATAAAAATAGCATGTAATGTTGTGTGTTATGTTGTGTGTTTGTATGTCACTTTGGTTTAAAGTGTCTGCCTCACCAAATACAATAAACACAATAAATAATAGTTAGAGAATTTTATGAAAAAAATATAAATAGACAATAGATAATCCACAGATTATTCTTTGTGTGGTCACATGCTGAATTTACTTAAAACCAATTTAGACAAAACATTTTCTCACACACACACCCACACCCACGCGCGCGCACGCACGCACGGCCCTGCGCAGAGTTCCCTCCTAGTCAGCTCTTCCTAGCTCCGAACCCCACCACCTCCGTCCAGACATGGCTCTCTCTTGTTATGCTTTCAAGCGTCCATATTTCCTCTGCTTTCCCCTCCTTTTTACTTCCCCCCCCCCCCCCCCCGGCAACAGAAACTCTCACGCCCGGAAACGCAGATAGACAAACAGCCCTTCTCTACTTGAAGTCGATCCAAATAACGATCTTCATTTATTTTCTTTCTACACCTCTATGGCCGTAACAGAAGTGATACGTACAGTTGTACGTAACAAACACTATGAATACAGCAATAACACTAGATAAGATGGCACCATAATACATTAATATCTGCCCTTCTGTGAACACTTTCATCCAAAGTGTTAGTTACATAACTGTGAGTGCATGGGTGGTCCCAGTGGGAATCTAACCTCTCATGCTGGCAGAGGTAACATCATACAAAGTAGCCAATTAAACACCACAGTGCCACCGCCTTAAACGAAAAAGAAAGAAAAATACTAAATGTCCTGCCAATTTAACGGTGTCAACGTGGGACAAACACAGGTGGCGCTCATAACGCTAATTATGGGTCTGCTGCCTTTATGTCCCGGGACGCATGCCTACACCGTTTTAAGACCCTGTCTACAAGACGCCAGAGGTTTTGGTGCCAGAAAACTGATACTTTTAAAACGTTCTTCCAGAGTGGAGTTCTGTTGAGACTGCAGCCCCTCACGCTGCTATGTGGACAGGAGAACGAATAACTTTTTGAAAGCGCTGACGACACACTGGGGTACAAAGCCGCTGTACGCCGTATGAGCACATTGTATGTGAGACACCTATGTTTGTCCTGCGGTGACACTTCTATGAAAAGGGTCTAAGGAAGCTACCAATCTAAGCAGCTTGGACTGAATCCACTACCTGGTCTTTTCCCATGGCCTGGTAAAAGGGGGGGCGGTAACTTAACATGGAGTGACAGGAGCTAGGCAAAAACAAGGTGGCTACAGGGCTAACAGTAGCCCACAGAGGAGTCCGTTGTCCTCCCATCTCGTCCTGCCTGTCGCGATGCCGGCTGTCCCTGTCTTTGCCTTGTCAAGCACACTCTGCAGACCCTGCGACCCCATCAGCCCCCCTCCCCCGCCAGACTCCCTCCCCCCCCCCCTCTTCTTTCTATCCTCCTCCTCCTCCTCCTCCTCCTCTGTTCGCTCTTAATAGGCAGAAGGACGGATTACATGTAAGCATAAGAAAGAGAGAGAGGACGCGCGAGAGAGAGAGAGAGAGAGTGGGAGGCAAAGAAAAGCCTGTGTTTGGGGGAGAGAGCGGGAGTGAATGGCGGCCATGAAAAGGCTTGTGCGGACGCCAAACAAGGCCAAGCCGCTTGTTTCAGCAGTGTGGGATCACTCCACTCTGTAAAAAAAGTGAATCTCTTTTATTCTTCCTCCCGTATTCAGTCTTTTCCCTCCTCCTCTGGTCTTTGTGGGGACCTGAATAAACACCGGCTATCAAAGGGGACTGGCCCATCCTCCTCAGCCAGAGCACATCGTTAGTGCAAAGGCTAAGTGTCGCACAACAGCCAGGGTGGGACCACAGTACAATTAACACACTATTTCTTTTTTTTACAGAGAATTAATACTGTACTGAATAAAATAAAGGTTCAAGAGAATGGGTTATCATATGGAGATCCGGTTGGTACAAATTTATGTATATTTCAGCGGGGATTGGGGATGGGGTTTGTATGTAGAGTTTGTCATTATAAATTATTATGTGGCAACTGGGTGTTTAAAGATATCAATTGTTGATTCATTATTGCAAAGTGAACAAGATGTGTATCCTGGTAGCTAATGTTAACCTTCAGCTTTCTTTAGGGTTAATAAGTAGCATTTCTCCTCGTGCATAACATGTCGCACCCCGTTTCATGGGGAGCTTTCCGGCTTACGCTGGCTGACGAGGCTGCTTTAATGCAACATTAATCTGCCAATGAGGTTTCTGAATTTGTTTCTTTAACTTCTTAAGATATTTGAAGCGTGCCATTGAGCTAAGCACTTTCAGGATATCAATAATATACTTTTGAAACGACTTGCTGGCTTTGAAACTGCTGGCTTTATGCCGCTAAACACATTTGTCTTTTGTGATGAATGACTGCCATTACCATGCAAACAAATTATGCAAAAAAAATCATAACTCTTTGCACTTAGTAAATACTAGGGCTGCACCATACAGGGAACATGCGCCCATTGTACAAAGGTTTAACAAAGCCATAGCCATGTGACATAAACACATTCAGTGTATTAACACATTCAGTGTACCTTCTCAATACATGTCTCTAATTGCATGTGCTGTCATTTAAATACTGCGTGTGTGTGTGTGTGTGTATGTGTGTGTGTGTGTGTGTGTGTGTGTGTGTGTGTGTGTGTGTGTGTTCGTGTGTGTGTGTGTGTGTGTGTGTTCGTGTGTGTGTGTGTGTGTGTGTGTGTGTGTGTGTGTGTGTGTGTGTGTGTGTGTGTGTGTGTGTGTGTGTGTGTGTGTGTGTGTGTGTGTGTGTGTGTGTGCGCGCGCGCACGCATATATGAGCATGTATGTGCGCACGGGTGAGTCAGTCAGGTTTCTGTGTGACCTGATATGCATATGAATGGTGTGTGCACAGCAGAAGTCAATGGGTGGCAAAAAGTAATTTCGCATCCTTTATCCAATCCTGTGCCTTTGAGGTTGTATCCTTGCATGTAACTTTAATATGAATCATAGATTTCCACACTACAGGTTACCTCAAATACTGATCAGCCTTTCTAAACGAATGAACACTTAAAGGATGACTTCTCAATGAAAGGTTTTAAATGAGAGAGATAGTGGGTCAATGGAACGCTCACAAACCTTTCCAAAGTGACCCGAGGGACTGAGGTAAAGGGCAGCCATGCTGAACGGATGGATTTATAACAGTCGATGAGAAAGAAGGGGGAATATATTTTGATAACATGAGGGTCGATCACATATGCCTAAACCTGTCATAAGATAATGTGAAAGTATAGTGAACGTCAAATTATGTGTTGTGATGTATAAGTACATTAGATCAGCAAAGGTAGCAATGGAATCATCTTGCGACATTGACAATCGGAAACGTGGAAACGAGGGAGAAAGCAGCAGAAATGTCGCTCTAAAGAGTCAGACACTTCATGGTCTTGACTGATTGAATTACAATTTTTTGCGTGTTATTATTTAAAAAGTATGATTATTGAATTAGGCAAGTCAATAGTGACTTAAACATAAAATGCACACATCTTTGCACACAAGCAATCTTATTGTAGATTATATAAGATGTATGGACATTTTTAAAACCATCATCTTCTTCTTAAGAAAGATGCCAATAGTTTGGCATTCATTTCTCAACTCGAATCTCAACTTTACTGTTTTCCTACTTGCTGCTGCGGGACAGTCTGTCTGAAAATAACCTTTAAAATAATAACAATACAAATCTGTTCTTGCAGCCTCAGGGACTCCCATGCAAATGAATGACACCCTCTCAAGCATGACACACCCAAACAGTCCCTTCAGGAAGTGGCAGTGCGCTCGGGTCCCTGCACAGAACTCCAGATTCAATTAGCAGCGACGCTAAGAGGCTAAGAATGTGTAGAATTCAAAAGATAAATGGACCGCTGAAGGCGTTTGAACAGGATTTTTTTTGGTGCTCCCTTGGGAGAGTTGGGTGTCATCTTATCTGTGTCGCAAAGGCAAAACACCACTAGGATATATAGAGGACGCCACTAGTTATAACCAATGCCAAAGTATACAATTTGATTATAGATCTAGAATATAATCATAATGCTTAGAAAAGCATACAAATTCCTTCAGACAATTCAAGAGTATGCTTAGGAAAGCATCAGCATCATCTTCACCATCAAACTCCCAAAAGACCGTTCAAGATGCATGAGTTTGAGGGTGTGGAGTAGTACATCACGTACATAGACATGGACACAGAGTAAAGGAAGTGAAAGTCAGCGGTACTCACCGTTAAGCATTGCATATTCTCGGGGCAAGTGTCGTCAGGGGCATCACCATGGTTTGACAGCACAGCCTCTGAAATATACACAAAGGAGTCACGGGCGGACACACTCCCCTCAGAGCACATGTCCCTCTGCCTTATACCTGCAATAAATACTAAAATGCTGTTGAGTTGACCAAATTTTTAATTGTTTAAAAATAAAAGTCCTCAAGAAGTGCTCAAAGAACCCTGTTTGAAGTTCCCTGGACTGCAACGGGAATAGAAGGGGTTCTGTCTATCGGGATCGAAAGAGGAGGCTCATCTCCGACCATCATCTGAAATGTACGGGCGAGGGAGCGCGCACACGCACGCACACAAACACACACACACACTGACACACTCACACACACACAGACACATACGAGGAGGCAACTGAAATAAAAGAGAGTAGCCGGCCGCGATCGGAAATGCTCCTCGTGGAATGAGAGCTTTCTAACAAACTGGCCAAAAGAGGAGTGGAGGAGAGGACTAACAGAGAGAGAGAGGGACAGGGGGGGAAAAAAAGAAAGAAAGAAAGAAAGAAAAGGAAAAAAAAGAAAAAAGAAGCCCTCGCTCCATTATCCTTCCGTCTTCTGTGAGGTTGCTATGGTTACCGGGGGACTCAACCTCGCCTCCCAGTCCTTTTAACTATTGCTCATAAAGGCAGCATTCAGCAGCAGGGCACAATGCTGATCCCACTCTTTTTTCTACTCCCTCTCTCTCAGTCTCCCCCACACCCCCCCCCCCCCTCCCCTCTCTATGTCTCTCTCTCTATCTACCTCCCTGCCGACCCCCCCCCCCCCCCTGTCCCCACTCTCTCTCTCTCTCTCTCTCTCTCTCTCTCTCTCTCTCTCTCTCTCTCCTCTCTCTCTCTCTCTCTCTCTCTCTCTCTCTCTCTCTCTCTCTCTCTCTCTCTCTACTCTCTCCTGACCTTGCTCCCACCGTAGTGACAGAGATGAGTGCCCCAAACTCATCGTTTCTTCTTCCCCTCTTTCTTGATCCATCCATCAAACCTCACGCAAACTTTTTGTTTCAAATGTTATGGCTTTGATAGAGCCTTTCAATGTCGCGCTCATGTCCTTTTCACCCCAGCCCAAAGACTACAGACTTTCTATCTCTGCATGCAAACTTTGGGGGATAACTGTATTTCCCCCACATGGGCAGGGAATATTGAAGGCATGTGAGCGACCTTCTCTCTGTCTGGTGAAGCGCCCTTATTGCATTATGTGTGCACGTGAATGCACTGCAAGACCTAGTGCCTCACGCACACACACACACACGTACACACACAAATACACACACACACACACACATTAAGAAGACGGACACAAGCAAATGCACACACACACAAATGAAGATAGACAGAAACAAAGGATCCGCACACATTCACCATGACAGATGAAACGTTGCAGACTCACTGTAGCACATGCATCACAAACCACTTCTTCAGACATTCAAAACTCATAACCACATCCCCGTCAGTAGCATTCCAGTGGATACTTTGCCTGCTCCCACTCTTAATTGAACGTGGCAAGTTGCGCAGAGGCCTGACTTTATGGATATTTCAGTCTCAGATCTCCAGGAATCCATGTTGAGACATGGGCTAACCTGGTTAGCTTCGATCCCAGTTTGACCCCCATTGTCCTGGGCTGGAGATGAATCACATATGGTTTCTGCTGCTGGAGAGACAAGAAGCAGCTGGCACTGAAAGAGATGCTGAATGACTGACAGGGAAATGAAAGGGAGGAGAGAGAGAGAGCGAGAGAGAGAGAGAGAGAGAGAGAGAGAGAGAGAGAGAGAGAGAGAGAGAGAGAGAGAGAGAGAGGGAGAGAGAGAGAGAGAGAGAGAGAGTGAGAGAGAGAGAGAGAGAGAGAGAGAGAGAGAGAGAGAGAGAGATGAGGAGAAGGAGGTGGAAGAGGAGGAATTGGAGGAAGAGGAGGATGAGGGGGAGGAGAAATAGATTGAAATGGTGGTAAGTTCAGATACTGGGACATGCAAACACAACAGAACAAAGACAGTGGGAGAAAGAGAGAAAGAACGAAAGAGAGGCAAAGAGTGGGAGAAAATTAAAGGGAAAAAAACGAAAAAAGAGGAGAACCAAAGTAAGGAGAGTCACGCAGTGGTCAAAAGATGAAGAAGAAAAAGCGAAGAGAATAAGTAGAAGTCTCTGGCACGCTGCCACGGCAGAGGGAGCTTAAGCCAAGCGATCTGTCAGAATGGAAAAAAAAAGGCAAGCCCCTCTCTCGCCTCCATCGAGGCACTCCAACCACAGCGCTCGCTCACTTGTTCTTCCCCGGCTCTCTTCATTCACTTCCCTTTTCACCCACAAACAAATAAACACTTGACGGATACTGCGAAGGAACCCGTGAAGGAGGTGGAAGTTCCCCGCCTCCACTCCACAGTGTGAGCGGCTCTTTTGGAGTCACTTGGAGCTGAAAAGGGGCACGGCGAAGCACAACTGTTGTTGACTACTGTCCAACACACTGAGTGAGAGTCCATCGGGCTACAAAGAGACAATGGGTCGAACGGTTGGCGCATTGTGCCGGTTAAACTGTATGGCGTGGGTAATAATGGGTTTGTGGGCAGGCCCCGTTGGCGGAGACTGTCCGTCACGCTTGTTAGTGATCACAGAGTGTACCCAAGGATGGAGGGGGTTGGCGGGATATTTGGGGGTTTTGTGAGATAACAGAGAAACTTTGCAGTTTGATCAATTGTGACATGAATCACGATTTCTATGTCATTGTGTGGGGTGCATTCAGGCCAGCTGACGACTAAGTGTTTGTTTGAGGAGAATTACGAAATGTCTGTTTCGCTTACTTAAAAGGCCAGAACTTAGTATCAACCGTATCTCATGTTTCAGACAAGGACATTAACTCTCTTTTGATTTCAATGACACGTCTCAATTCAAACGTAAGAGGTAGAACCCTTTGAAGTGGGACACAGTGCTCTATAATACGCCCTTTTTGGTAGTCTCTCTTCTCAATGCCATGTCTAAGCTGCACTAGACAAAAACAGAAAAAAGGAAAAAGACAAAGAATACATACAGACAAAGACAGAGAAAAGCAAGGGCTCTCAATAAATGAGCCACAGAAAGAACAGCAAACTAACTAACCAAAATATCATTTAAAAATATTACAGTGTCCTGCATAAGGTAATTTAGTGTTTCTGATGCCAGTCCTACATCGGGAAAAATAACTGATTATCTACATTACAGAAATTGTTCGACCTCTCTGTACGAGCCAAACAAAGAGAGTCACAAAAGATGAAGACGAATGCAAGTGGATGGGACAAGATGTCACTAGCACTTACTCCGCTATGAAGGACTATTCTACGTCAAAGAGAGGATTTACTGATGTGCTAACAGGAATTAATGTCTACATTCATGCAGACAACAACAACAACCACGACAACGCATGTGTGCTTCACATGCATAGAAGTTTGTATACATGCACACCCACACAAGGAAGCAAACATCTAGATTAACATTGTCACACAGGATACTGGGTGTGGGGGCTTGACTCCTAGCTAAAAGGTTACAGGGTTTTTTCCCCAATGTCCACAACCTAACTGGAAGGCATTCTTGAACAAGATGTCCTGCTTTCTTCTTCGGGACACCTTTAAACAGTTCCAAATCAATGAACTACAAATCAAACATTAAAAACGATGAGATGTTTCCTTGAACAGTCAAAAGAATATACAGAAGAATATCACAATTTCAGCTGATCAAGTCGATAAAGAAACCACAACGTTATAGATGAAAGTAACTGTCGACGTTGTCGACAATAGTGGTGTAGGCTGAATGAACCACCCTGGGCTGTGTGGTGGTCACTGAGATGATATTTGACAAGGGTGTTGATGACGACCAGGGAAAACCGGGGGTCGCTTACAACCATTATCGTATGTGTGTGCAATAAAGGGATGGCTCGTCACTTAATTCAATTAGGATCGAAGTCGGTTCAGTGACTTAAAGGTAAATTAATCAACACAACACATCCACCTAGGTTTAAGAGGAAGAGGGATTTCCATATATGGGCAGAAAGTGACTCCTTGGGTCCATGACAAGGCTGGTAATTAGAAGATCCTTTAGTCAGTTGCTACCCTAGCCTCCCCTCCTGTTGCCTGTATCTGCCTGTATCTGAGTGGCACAGTGCAGTCAGGAAAGATTAGGTCTGATGTGTGTAGGAGAGTGTGTTACAGTCGCGTCCCTGCTAGGAATTAGGGCAGGTTTTGAAGCACGACCGAGGTAGGGATGTTATGATATTCGTGCTACGCTGCGCGTATTATATTCGATTTATATTTTTCAATTCATCTGGGTGGCGATAAACTGCCAACCTAAACAAAGAAATCAAATTCTTCAAAAGACGTATCATATTCTTCACTCTCTCGAAAAAATATTCCGCAAAAATATTGATATTATCACACAGCTTGGCTTCTTAAATCTTCCTAAGAACTGTTTCAGGACTATCTATTGAGGAAAAAATGCAAGCTATCAGATAATTATAAAAAAAATGAATTGATTTGTCTTCACATCCAAGCCGTTCCATATATGATCCAATCCGCAACACGAAATCTTAAAGCAAAAACAGCATGATCCCACAATAGCAATTTGTTTGACTGAGACCACTCTAATTCATCCTCCTCTCAACGATATTCCTTAAATATGCCCGGAATTGGTCTAGTGCATTCCTGTTGAATGTCATGAGATTGTTATGCAAGGCAGAAACCAGCAGGAGGAGAAAAAAAACATAACAACAACAACATCAACAAGTAACAGAAACCGTGGACGAGAGATGGAGAGAGAGAGAGATAAAGAGAGAGAGAGAGAGAGAGAGAGAGAGAGAGAGAGAGAGAGAGAGAGAGAGAGAGAGAGAGAGACAAGGAGAGAGAGAGACAAGGAGAGAGAGAGAGAGAGAGAGAGAGAGAGAGAGAGAGAGAGAGAGAGAGAGAGAGAGAGAGAGAGAGAGAGAGAGAAAGGGAGCAAGAGCATCTGGGTCAAACACTTCCTGTCAGACATCAAACGGACACAAGCCCCAGGTCAATATTACCCTTTGGAACGAGAACCATGACATCAACCTACCGCACATGCGCACACACACACACACACACACACACACACACACACACACACACACACACACACACACACACACACACACACACACACACAGACACAGACACATACACATACTAAAAAACACACACACACACACACACACACACACACACACACACACACACACACACACACAAACAAACACAATCAACAAAACCCCACAATGGCAGACAGCATAGAGACAGCACACTAAAAATGGCCATGCACATACAACCCCCTATTACCACATTAACCCCCTCCATGCACACACACACACACACACACACACACACAAACACACACACACAAATACACACACACTCCAGCACCCAGCAACAGATGCTGACGTACACATGCACTGGCATGACATTTGTTTATAAAGGGAACCAAAAATACACAAACCAGCAGGCTTTTCACCCTTCAACAATTTGATGAATTGTTGGTTATTAAGGCCCCCACCCCCAAACAGATTTTAATCTGATGCTTGAACTGTATGGCATGCAACCTTGCAAGGCCAAATATGGACGGTGTGTATGTTTGTGTGTGTGTGTGTGTGTGTGTGTGTGTGTGTGTGTGTGTGTGTGTGTGTGTGTGTGTGTGTGTGTGTGTGTGTGTGTGTGTGTGTGTGTGTGTGTGTGTGTGCCCTGATGCCTCCATTAAGGGGCGTTGGGTTGTATGGAAATGTTCTCTATATGCAGATGACACACTTATAAAGCTACGGCAGCTGCCTACTGGCTGTTTTTTGTGTTCTTTTCACGCATATTCAAGCCACCTGCACTACATTGCAGGAGAGAACTGAATTAGCTATGGACATAAACACTCACACAAATAAAGCGAGACACACATGCTAACACACACACTAACACAGAGAGATAAAGACAAATACTAACACACACACACACACACACACACACACACACACACACACACACACACACACATACACAAACACACACACAACAATATTGAAATGCCCTGTTCATTAAAACGAAAAGCCAAATGGAATTGAGAGAACATCCAGTTCTGTAAACACAATATTAAAAGTTAAACAAGTTATGACAAAGAGGTCGGAGAGAATCAATCCTTCACGGATAAATCCTGACTTTTTCTGGATTTCATTATTGGTTTCATTTTGATTGAATCGTTAAGCAGTTGACTTGACTGTTGTTTTGTTTGGATAGCATGACGTTCATGGTGTTAAAGGATCATAGCGGTCGGGGTGAGCAGACCATAATAGGCATCTCTTCTGCCTTCACTAAAACATCCGTTACCAATAACATTCGTCAAAATACCTCTTTGAAGCGATTCTACCAAAGAGCATTCTGGGTAAGGGGGCCTGCCCCGAATGTAAACAACAGCACTACAGAACTTCTTTCCTCTCCTTTCTTGTTTTGGAACCAATGTGCGTCGGTCTTTACGTGTTGACATGGTATTGGTATCATGACATGCAATTACCAATGATATTAGGAATGGATGTTTCAGCGAAGCCAGGAGAGACGGTTACCATGGTTTCATCACAGACCCTATATCGCCCCTTAACCCACATGCCTGTTTGTCAACCTCAGACTGATGAGATCCCAGCAGGGCATGATGGGTAAATAAGGACGTTCGCCCCCAGGATAAACGAGGGATTTCTAATCCTGGACCAACGGGTGGAAAACAAGCGTGCTGTTTTTCCAGAGATATGTCCTGTTTGAGTTAACATACAATAATAATAATTATTATAATGCTGCATAAGGGCTTACCGGTTTACAGGAGAGCTGACCTCAGAGCTGCTTAGTGTGCACTGACCAGGTGCTGAGAGAGACCACAGTCTCTGGTTTTAAGTCCTCTCCAGGCACATTTTATATGACAGCCCTTGAATCCCAATATCCCTCTCAAAGGCTTCGTCGGGGGGGTTGCTGTCGTCAGAAGACGACAGATGAACACTGGGAATATCCCACGGAGGGAGCTCTGAAATTATACTGGAATCCTCATCTATTGGGGAATGTGGGAACCCTGCCAACGCTAGGGAGCAGGCCTTTATCTGAGACATGGGAACAAAGTGGGCTATGGGATAATGATGTGAAGATGGGATGCAGTGTCGGACAGACGGAGACAATGAAAGGTGACTGAAGAGGAGGATCACTAAGACATACCTGAAAGGACGGACAGACAGACATTCAGAGAGATCGATGGATGGAAGGACAGATGGATGATAGATATGTACATAAATTGGTTTGACCAGACTGAGAGAGCGAGAGACATAGAAAGATAGAGATAATGAGAGAGGGACAGAGAGACAATTAGAGATGGGGAGGGGAGAGGAGAAGAGAGAAAGAGAGAGAGACACAGAGAGATAATGAGAGAGGGAGGAGAGAGAGATAGAGTGAGCAGTGAAAAGAGAGAAAGAGAGAGCGAGAGAGAGAGAGAGAGAGAGAGAGAGAGGGAGACAGACAGACAGAGAGAGAGAGAGAGATGATGAGAGATAGAGGGAGGGGAGAGAAGAAAGAGAGAGATCGAGAGGAACAGAGATAATGAGAGAGGGAGAGAGATAGAAGTAAAGAGATGGAGGGAGGAAAGAGAGAGAGAGACATACATAGAATAGGTCAGCACATGTGAAAGTAATGACAATGAACTGGAGTTTGGTCATTCGAGGGGGTGCTACAGTGCCTCATGCATGGCCTACATTCTGGTCGCTGACACACACACACACACACACACACACACACACACACACACACACACACACACACACACACACACACACACACACACACACACACACACACACACACACACACACACACACACATACAAACACAGACACACAGAGTAATTTATTAGATTAGACAGTAGTGGGCCAGTGATGCCATTGGGGGAAATAAACAATATAATCCATGGAAACTGACTAAAACTACATGGTCATTATTCATCCTCTGGCTATACCAATGGAAAATGAATCTAGTAATGGGCAACACCTCTAACATTCCTAAATGTTTAAATTTGACCATGACCGGTGTAATCACATTTTTTAAGAACCTAAG
>NC_079430.1:9730467-9780467 GCF_026213295.1 Gadus chalcogrammus
CATACAACCGAGCAGTTGACTGGTTCTGTAATCAAAGTGACGGGTAAGAACATAGATTAATTTATGTTGTTCAGAAACCACCCTTGATTCATTATATTATTACCATCTGAACTAAGCAAACACGAGTGAGAGAAAATGTATTCATATGTTTTGACCTTACAGTACAATATCGTTAGTGGGGGGCTTGATGGGAGCAGTGAACTGAATGAACTGGTCTTTGCTGCAGTACTGGCTGTTGCTCTGCTGTTTCTCAGTTGAAGCGGATCGCAAAGCAGCCACTAATATGTCATGGTTTATTCATGAAACAGTGAGGAGTTTATGGGTGAAAACAGAGAGCCGCTGACTCTCAGCGATACGGTGAAATTTGAGATTCTTATGAGGATAGGAACGAGGTGAAACTAGGGACTGCAGAAATATCCCACCCAGACGTTGGTAATTGGACGTCATGCACAAAGTAAACGTACAAACTATTACGAGATATGTGATCTGTTGTATTGTGTTTATTTCAATTGCACCCTGAGACAGACGTGTGCACTTTAACCAAGCTACTAGTTTCAGGACCAACGCCTGGTATATTAATAACATGCTCAAAGTTAACCATTACAAAGTTGGGGGAGAGTCAAACATGAATGTCAAATGTCAAAGAAAAATGTGTATCCGATGGATGTTTTTAGGAGCCCCTGCTTATGGACATTTGGTGTGAATGAAGCTTGATTGCAAACCAAATGATGAGTAAATCGCTCTTAATCTGTGTCCCAGAAACCCTCCCTAAAGGACTCTATGTTTTTAATCCCTCCGTATTTTAAGACGTGACAAATACTTGTCCCCTTTCCAAATTGCTGCCGGCCGTTTGAATGAAACACGTATGTAATCTACACAAAGACACATGTGTACAGAGGACTTCATCAGGAACCAACTAAGCATTGTGTTTGCTTAGTATGTGTATATCCTATACTTATCTAAAGAGAATTAACTCATTCAACCATATGTTCACTGTCACTTTATTGTTTTTGTGTTTCTCCGCTGTAGACAGGAACTGCTCCACACACGCACACTAAACACTATCCTGTGCTTGTAGCATGCATACAAAACACAGTGGGACAATACAAAACAACAAAATGCAGCAACATAAATTATAAAATGGTATTATGCTTCGCTGGTGGGCACTAGCTTTTATAACTCAACACTGTAAATATGGTCTGAATAATAGAAAGTCAGTGGGAGTATACAGGCTAATAAAATGCAGCAGTGAATCAAAGAGCATTCTGGGCGAAGTTGATCTAACAAAATGAAAACCGTTTTTCTCACAGAGCCCACTCATAAGGTCACTATGACTAACTACTTCTACACCAGTCTTTCATTGCTCTATTTAATAAATACAACGTGTGTGTATGAAGTTACGTTAACAGTTACCTTGTATGGAGGTCTGAGTCCCACATGGTCACCAGCAGTCTCTTTTGAAGCTCATTGTCACTGACAACACTGAAACACACATCAGACATCATCACCAATACATTTGTCAGACCCACCTCTTTTAATACTATGCGTGCATGCTTGGCAATGGATGACCCCCAAGGGAAATCAAACCCCTAACCCTGATGGGGTTTTTTTGTGTGTTTTTTTAAATTGATGAATCAGTTTCTCACACTGACGCTAAAACATGCAAAACACATTGTTGGTGGCACCCACTTGGAAACAAAACCTAATGCACAGATTATATTGGAAAGTTACATTATCTAACATTGTAGTAGCTGAGTGAAAACGGTTGCCCACTACCCCAACAGTAGGCACAATGTGTTAAATTGGCAACGGGTCCTTTCATGCCATGATGTACCACTTGAGCATGATAGAGGGATCCACAGAGTCATTCAAAAGAATATGCAGACGTTTCTGTTCCGACTACTACAGCTACTACTACTACTGCTATGACTACTACTACTATTACTACTACTACTACTACTGCTGCAAGTAATATAGAAATATATGAAGTGTCCCTGAGCTTCATTCTGAGTGTTACTATATGTGAAGTGAAGGACTACAATTGTTCTCGTAATCTCATGACACATGAATTGTTCCGTAGAGGAAATTAAGCGTTTGTGAAAGGCTTGTATTCTAAAAATGTCCATCCTAATTCTTCTAAAACAAAAACAAAGGAATATCTTCAACATTTGATATACTGTAAGAAATAGAAATGTGAGGTTATAGTTAATGCTCCATCGTGGGGGAACCATCCATCCATTTTCAGCTCTACGACCAACATGGTCTGTGCACACACGTCTTGGTGTGAAACAGAATCAGCGGCTAGACTAGAGGACATTGGGAAAACCGTTCTGCCAGAAATTCCCCGTATTATGTGCAATGAACCGAAGGCAGCCCCCCATTGACCCAGAAGATAATACAATGAATCATGTTTCTAGACAACAGTAATTAAGTTATGCAAACTAAATGTAAGTTCAGCTAGGGCCTAGTGGTGGCCTTATATGAGTTGAGAGCCCAACCCTGAAATTTGGGGAAATATTTTTCTGGTCCATTTCCTGACCTGCATGCCAAACTTCATAAAGGATCCCAGATGATACATTTCAGATGTATAAACAAAAAGTGAAACAACACACAATACATTATTTGTACCACATGAATGATAACGATTAAGGCACGCTACTATTATTCATATTCATTTCCCCGTTATTGTTACCACTACACAACATTCATTCATTTGGATGAATGGGAACAATAGAGCCTTTCTTATAAGGGGAATTGTTCTGGAGACGGTGCTATGACTTGACACTAAACACTGTGTTCCAAAGCTAGCACAACTAAATGAGAGGTCAGGTCGGTGTTTTCAAAGGTCCAGAAGTTATCGACAAGCTTTTTCACAAATAGAGATGAACTTTAGTAAGACGTGTCAATGGGAAATATCTGTACAGGATAGTGTGTGTGTGTGTGTGTGTGTGTGTGTGTGTGTGTGTGTGTGTGTGTGTGTGTGTGTGTGTGTGTGTGTGTGTGTGTGTGTGTGTGTGTGTGTGTGTGTGTGTGTGGGTCTGTCTGTCTGTCTGTCTGTCTGTCTGTCTGTCTGTCTGTCTGTCTGTCTGTCTGTCTGTCTGTCTGTCTGTCTGTCTGTGCGTGCTTGTGTGTATGCATGTGTGTGTGTTTGTGTGTGTGTGTTTGAATTTGAGTAAAAGGGAAAGGAAGTAATGCCAGACACATTGTGACTGCTGTCCACTGGACCAAATCTGATGAGAAGAGGACAGTTACAAACTCCTTACATATCTGAATTCACTGTTCCTCACTCGGAAGGGTCAGCAAAACAGGACCTCGGAGTTAACCACTGTTTCCGGGACTCCGAGATTAATCAAAGCTATGGATATACAACTGGGACTGCATGCTTACAAGGAGAAGGTTTGTAGGAAGATGGGGTTTTTACAGGAGTGGACCATGTTGGTCTTCAGTCTGTTCCCAGGGCCACTGTCAGGAACCAGGCCCACCTGAAGACACAAAGGAAGAGGTAGGGGGAGATTAAAGCGTTTTACAGTAAGATTAACTTAAACTTGGAATGTGGCTGTTACAGAAACGGAAATACCTGAAGGTTAAATAATTAAAAAGAGATTACCCAATTTGGTAGTACATCATATTAAGCATCATTTATTCACAATTACTTCATTAATTATGAATTAAGCATGACATACTTATTACTTATCATATTATTGTAGAATATAATGAGCCCATCGTTAAAAGAGACATTAAATAAGAAGATTGGAAAAACTAAAAATATGTCTCAATGGATAATACGGGGTCAGATGTAAGTGTGTATATATTCATGAATTCCCCAATGAATGTACTTTGGTTGTATTTTGTTTTACCATTGAACATGCAAACAACCTACCTTTACGTAAGAATCACAAGGCAAATCGCTCGCACCTGCTACGTCTCTGGCCTCAAGCACTGCCCATGAGGAAAATGTACATTTCAAATTGGGGAAATTATAAGGCTGTCTCGAAGAGCAGCATTTTATTAAAAACACACTAGACTGAAAGAAGAATAAGAAGAAACCTTGAGGCCTGGAAAAACCTGGTTGACCTTGAGGCTGTGCCATGGATGTGGAGATAGAGAAACACTAATGAGCTTCTGCTGACTAGTATCTGTGGAGTAACAGCAGAGTAGATGGGGACGGAGAATAGCAAAATGTCTTCCTAGGTAACTGTCTACTTCTTTTGTCTCATAGCCTTTTCCTGCTTTTCCAAATCTATGTATTTTATGTAAGTAATGTAGCTAGCCATGTCTTTATGTATTCTGTTAAATATTTTATAGAATATATTTATATATGTTTATAATTTATATAGTTTTTCTATATTTATTCATTGTTTATGCAGACATATTTCTACAT
The DNA here is from genome assembly GCF_026213295.1 of Gadus chalcogrammus. NCBI lineage: Eukaryota > Metazoa > Chordata > Actinopteri > Gadiformes > Gadidae > Gadus > Gadus chalcogrammus. The sequence continues at coordinate 9,734,849 of NC_079430.1, forward strand.
GTTTATCTGAAAATATTTTTAATATTGGGTCTATATTACTAAAAAAAAAAATGATTTTGTCGATATTCTCTGATATAGACGGAAATAAAGGATAATTTATTTAGGATAGGATGAAGGATACATTTGTATGTGTTTTTGGATGCAATTCGATGTTTAATAAAAGTAGTAAAACCATTCCAATACTTACCACTCACATTAAGCAGTCCATCTTCTGGGATAACAGACAACTTTAGCTGACCTGTGTGAAAACAAAGACATGGTATGACAAGAAGATATATACAATACATAATATTACAATAATACTCGTTTTTCACTAGTTTTGTTGAAAAATAGTGTGTGTGTGTGTGTGTGTGTGTGTGTGTGTGTGTGTGTGTGTGTGTGTGTGTGTGTGTGTGTGTGTGCGTGTGTGTGTGTGTGTGTGTGTATGTGTGTGTTTCTATGTGTGTGTCTCTGCATGCCACATCCTTTATTCTCTCCATAAGATCTGGGTTTCACACCGACTGTCTCGGCTCTGTCTAATCCCTTTCCTTCTCTCGTTCTTTTCTAGTCTCCCTGAGCATCTCGGTCTCCTCTGTCACACTGTTGACACAGCCCACTATTAACATTGGCATTGTACTGTCCTCGGGCCCTCCAGGGTGGAATGCCCAGATCTTGGGACTGGACTGTTGAGATAACAGTCTAGCGCATGCCACTGAGCTTGGGTACAGTGGATGTTTGTAGTTCCCACATAGGACTTCTTGGCATGCCGTATGCCAGCCCTGTCGACAGCACTGGCTAGATTGAAGTCAGAACGGTGTTTTTATATTCCTTTCCCACCGGGCAAACCAAAACTGCTGATGCGATCAATTATATTGGGCTGCAGTGACAAAACAAAGTAAGACAAAGACAAAGAAACACAATCCCATCTAATGAGGGAGGTAGGTCCTATCGAATGCATGTAATGATTTTAGCTCGATGCTTTTCCCATGCAGGTCTAAAGTTTCTGGTTAAACTGCACCACATGATATTTTCTTTGAATTTGATATTGGAGGACGTGGGAATTCATAAACGCGACGCTTTAGTCCTATCAAAGGGAACAGTGCTGGTCATTCCTGGCTCACTATAAGAATAATGTTGGGTTATTTGTTGAAATGCCTAGATCTCAGATCACTGCTTCATGTTGCTGAGGCTCTGTTATGAAGAAATGGAACAAGATTCTCTTTCAACTGCTATAATGATGACACCTAGCTCTCTGGAGATACTGTCTGTCTGCCACCAGAATTGGGGACATGATACAGAAAATGTCTGGTGAATCACCGTTTTTAAAATAGGCTAATCCCCAGTGAATTCCGTTTGAATGCCAAATAAACTATTCTGTGACTATTCTATTTTTCTGTGACGATAACATTTTTCTGTGACCATTCATGTGACAAGGCACACATCTACTCCAAATGACAGTGACTGCTGTGACTCAATAGATAATGGTCAAATGCTAATAAAATCAAAAAGTACAAGCTGTAAAATCATTCCTTGTGATGAACGATCTGTCTTTCCAAAGCAAAGCTTTATTTTCAGGTTTTATTCTTTTTTGTAGACAACAACATTCATTCATAGAATCGTTGTCATATAATCTTTGAGGATTTGATTTTGTCAAATACACAAAACATAGCTGTGATAATCTACCATTGATTTCCTGTTGACAGGTCAACACCACCAACACACACACACAAAATATAAAATTTTAATCTCTACCCCACCCCACCCTTGTTAAAATATTGCCACATCCATATTCATCGCCGGCTGCAACCGTAAACAGGATGACACCGGATTAGTCTCGTGCAAATAAAAAGGTCAGCCTTTCTCTCATCTGGCGAATGCCCTCCATCAATGATTCAGGTAGTCACCGGAGAGCCATCCCCATTACCAGCCCAAATGACTTGTTGCTACATCAGAGCCCACTTGTCAGTGTAAGCGATACCACTGCTGCTATCTCAGCACTGGAGGCCGCAGGGTTAGCCAGCTACCTTATCTCGTACATTCTTTTCGCCTCTTATCTAGGTGTGAGTGTTCTACAATAGCGATGTTGATGAACGAGCCAAGCACAGAGTAGGGGTAATGTAAGGAAAATACATTATAACAAATACTGTGAAATGAGGATTTTGTAAAATGAAACCATAGCAATTCTTATGGGGCCTGTGTGTAAATAAATGACAATGCACAAAATATCGCTTCTCAGTTATCAGTATGTTAGAATGTAAGTGGTAATCTAATGAGGACTAATTTAAGATTTGTAGACAGTGCATCGTTCATATTCATTCAACCCCTATCCACGGCAGTGTGAGGGCTCTACCACTTAGACCACATAAGAGGACTACATTAAATATAAATATATATTTTTAACATTGTAAATTTGTAAAAAAAAAAAGAATAAAAACATTTAGTCTCCAAGTACAGTAGATGTTAAGGCTATAATGATGATGTTGGAAAAATTGGATAACATCCTTCACACATGAACACAAATATTATGAATGGAAAGAGGGCCCTCACCGTGAGTGTGGACGAAGAAGGAGGATAATGAGGAGGGTCCGGGGGGGCTGCAGGGGGGCTTCCGCAGGTGAACTCTGTGGCAGGACATCCCTGACCAGCGACAGGTACAACCACCACCATAGGACAGATAACGCCTTAGATACTAGGGGAAGCCACAGGTATAGAGGTGTGAAACCTGATGCTGTGTGTGCGTTTTTGTGTGTGTGTGAATGTGTGTGTGTGTGCGCGCGTGCACGCGTGCGTGCGTGTGTGGGTGGGTGTCTATCTGATTCACAACAAATAGGTCAGTTTCATCTAATTTTACATTTCAAAATCGTTCACATCCCTTTACATGTGCGAAAATCCAGATTACTTTACACCATGCTTAACACACCTCTGGGCAAAACATTACGCAACACGGCTGCATCCCAATCGCCCATGACAGCTAGCCCAGCAGGCAGAGAGTATATATACCGGGAACCTGATATTGACCCCGAGTTTTGTAAAAACATGACGGCCACGAGGCCAGCCCCTGTGGATAATCCTGATTAAAGACATTCCAGCCGATGCACAGGGCTCAACTCTATCTTTATTTAAGGGATGAAAAGATTTACACAGAAGCACTGGATTGGAAGAAGAACACAATTGGCACACGGTGCCTCAGTGACATACTTTTTAGTGAACCATAGTCACACACTCTGGACAGAATGTCCACGAGACAGGGTGTGTGTGTGTGTGTGTGTGTGTGTGTGTGTGTGTGTGTGTGTGTGTGTGTGTGTGTGTGTGTGTGTGTGTGTGTGTGTGTGTGTGTGTGTGTGTGTGTGTGTGTGTGTGTGTGTGTGTGTGTGTGTGTGTGTGTGCGTGCGTGTGTGCTTGAACTTGAATAAAAGGGAAACAAAGTAATGGCAGACACATTGTGAGACTGTTGTCCACTGGACCAATTCTGATGACCAGAGGACGCATTTCTTATATTACACATTTCTTACATATCTGAATCTGGGGGCGGAGAAAATAAGAGAATTTGTCTTATTATTATGGAGTCAGAACAGTCTCATTATTAATGAATGCACAGAGAAGGATTCACAAATGTATTTTGTGATTTATATATAAATTACTCTCTTCTCACAAATACATTTCAATGCACACACAAATGGATATCGGCATGTATAAATGTAAAATAAATCCATAAACAAAAATAAGTTTCACAAACATATTTCTGATCCACACACAAATATGTCTTGTTTTAAATAAAGGTAATATAAATCCATAAATATATTAATTTAAAAAAGATTTGCAATTTTCATCAAAAATGTATTTGGATGTTGTTACATTTATGTACAAACTGTTAAACTTGAATTTACAAGACGCTTTTCATTTGTGAGCTTGTTTGCATTTGTGTGTGAAACTGTCTGCATTTATGTGTGGATTTTTGAGACTCTCCTGACGTCGCTAGATTCACAAATGCATTTTTTTCAACAAGGAACTCTCTGTAGCCAATCAGATGCCTCCCTCGTTTTCAGCCAATCACATGGCTGCAGTTCCGACCTCTGAGTCCAGCCTCCGAGCCTCCCGGTTCTCTGTCAAATGTCTACTCTATCGGAAAGAACATGGTTTTTTGAATGATCGTACATAACAATCTCTAGGTGGTGAAGAAGTAAATGCTGCGTCACGACACTTTTTCCAGCTAATTTCGACTGGGTTTTGGGATTATCGGTGCCGTTAAAGTAGTAAACGGCACCGACGTAAAAACCCAGTCACAGCAGTCATGTGGTTGACTGAAAACGAGGGAGGCATCTGATTGGCTACAGAGACTTCCTTGTTGAAAAAAATGCATTTGTGAATCTAGCGACGTCAGGAGAGTCTCAAAAATCCACACATAAATGCAGACAGTTTCACACACAAATGCAAACAAGCTCACAAATGAAAAGCGTCTTGTAAATTCAAGTTTAACAGTTTGTACATAAATGTAACAACATCCAAATACATTTTTGATGAAAATTGCAAATCTTTTTTAAATTAATATATTTATGGATTTATATTACCTTTATTTAAAACAAGACATATTTGTGTGTGGATCAGAAATATGTTTGTGAAACTTATTTTTGTTTATGGATTTATTTTACATTTATACATGCCGATATCCATTTGTGTGTGCATTGAAATGTATTTGTGAGAAGAGAGTAATTTATATATAAATCACAAAATACATTTGTGAATCCTTCTCTGTGCATTCATTAATAATGAGACTGTTCTGATTCCATATATTATGTCTGTACCTTGATATCAGAAGTGTATAGACAATGTATGAGGTAGATTGAAGTGTGTTCGACTAATAAGGTACTGCGTTCGAACCCTAATGTCTGCATGTAGGCATTCTACAGAAAGGGGCCTAACAACAAACTGAAACCAATGCAAGTTGCTTTGGATTCACGAATGCTCAACGATAAAAGTTTGCCTGGATATTAAAAGGTATTAATCCATCTGGTCCTAAACAAGATCTTTAATTTACAGAGAAAAAAGGAGAATAGAAACCAAATTAAATCAAGTAATCACGTAATGGTGTCTGGCATGAGCAGGATGCTCAATTGAAGGGAACAATCCACAGACTTTGGAAAATAATGAGATCATGGTTACTCTGTACAGATTTTGCTTGCTGTAAGTGGAAAGAGTGGCGCATCAGAAAATGAAAATTGCCTTGAAAGAGAAATGTTTCCGTCTGAATGAGCAGAAAAGCCCCAAAAGACAGGATAGTAACTCATTAAGAGATCAGTATCAATATAATTAAATAAGGAAGTGACCACAGATAATACCAAGACATTTAGGGGGCAAATAGAAAAGGCAGATAAGTCAAGTGGAGGTTAAAAATATAAAAATGGAAAAATAAACATGTGGTTTGTGGTTCGGGTTTCGAGAATTATTCCTTATTATCTCATCGAGCAAAAACTTTCAACCGAAACTGAGGATATGTGAGTGAGTACAATGAAGCACAGATTGTCATGCTTTGTTGGTTGATCCTTTATATTTAATTAGGGCTGCATGTGCTTTTACATTATATGAACACATGTTTTGGGGATGAATGCAGGGAAAGACACAATTATATAACCGGAAGCTTTTATACTACATACTCTACCATAATAGAATACCACATATGGACACTTTAGGGCAGAGAAGAATCCACAATGTAGGCCTAACCATAACTCTACATGGTATAATACTCAGGGTAGAGGCCTGGGGTTTCTGGCATCTGCCACATTGCATCTACTGTTTGAACACACATTAAAGACAATCTAAAGCTAAGGGGCACATTTGTGGGGAAAGAGATCCCATGTCATATATTCAGCACGCTTCCTCTTGATATTTAAGGAGATCTGACTGATAGCATTTAATTGTACTCCATAATGTATGCCTACCTATAGTTTTTTCTTCTTCACTCTTGCACACTCTCTCTCTCTCTCTCTCTCTCTCTCTCTCTCTCTCTCTCTCTCTCTCTCTCTCTCTCTCTCTCTCTCTCTCTCTCTCTCTCTCTCTCTCTCTCTCTCTCTCTCTCCATGTCCAACCCTTTCTTTATTGCTGTATTTCTCTCTCTTTCTCCTCTCTCTATCTTTCTACTATCTGTTTTTCCTCTTAATTTCTTAAATTGTTTCTCTCTCTCTCTCTCTCTCTCTCTCTCTCTCTCTTTCTCTCTCTCTCTCTCTCTCTCTCTCTCTCTCTCTCTCTCTCTCTCTCTCTCTCTCTCTCTCTCTCTCTCTCTCTCTCTCTCTCTCTCTGAATCCTATCTGCACATACACACACATTCGAAAATGCTTATAGCTTCACAATAAACATCTACATAATCACTTTTATTCTATTCGGTTTACAGTAGCCTGATACCATATATAATATATTAGCTGCGTGTAATAAATAGATAAGAATAGATATGGCTACCTCTAGTGGTGTATTACTTTGCTGCAGTTTACTAGTTACACTTTAATCATGTAATGCAAGGTTAATGTTGTGCATGCTCCTCTTTCCAGATCCCCAAATATTTGTCTTGGCATTCATTGTGGGTTGATTTCACAGGTTTCACAACGTAGGTATCGCTAATTACCAACAGTTCATAGGTCCCTTCATCGACTAACCTTTTGTCATACCAGGTTCCACATGAGTATAAATAAACATCACCCTTCTCTGGTTAATTATCATTGTATGATAACGCATTTTTGCCATAATTTACCGTCATATAATGCCAGTGAAGTCTGAAGAAAAGTCCCCTGCAAAATCGACTGAAATCCACAAGATGGCGCATTCGCACTTGTTTTGGTTGGACACTCTACTCGACTAATATAATTATAAAGTTTCTCAAAAGAATAGGCTATATTTGCCTCCAACTGTATTGAACAGGTGACACTCATTTCCATGTGTCATGTATTTATTCAGGTGAAAGCTTTTTTAATTTCTACTGAGCATATACTGACGGTCAATGAAACGTCGGTCTGGTGGTTGACGTCGCTGTAGGACCCAATGTGCGCGTGTGCGGAAACCATGAGAGACGTCAACGGAAACGAACTCGTGGATGAATAACAAGAAGAGGAGCGTTGACTGAGTGTACATTATGGAGACCTGAACATGCAGGCCGTTGCTAGAGAGGCTTGAGGTGGTCCTAAGGTTTTTTATTCCGGTAGACGACTACCGTTATCCCAAAGAACAGCGACCTAAGCTGAATAAGGTTCAAGATTCCTCTGTATGTACACAGCATAACGGTTTCAGATGATGTGATACTTCCTAGACTAGAGGGTCATGTTTCTATTATAAACGAGGAAATCGTTGAGAATAGAGAATATACCATCAGTCTGAAATCGTTGTGGCTGCATAAATACATAATATCAGGTGTACTGTAAACCTTCGTTCAATTGAGTTTTTGCACTATTGACTGGCTAGCATACCATATGAAAACCATCCAGGTTGGCGTGGTTGAGAACACAGGAATGTGTTTGAACACAATATAGCTTTAGAATTAGGCTGAAGCAGCTCACGTTTCATCTGTCCTCCTCACTTGGGATTTAGTCAGATCATTGTGTGACATATCAATGTGTTTGTTGGTTCAAATACAAACCAAATTAAACAAATGTAATACCAAATTAAATGTCACGGTCTTTCCCTCAGCCATGGAATGCATCCCAATCCTTGAACCTGTGGACAAGCCAAAAGAAGAATTATGGTAAGAGTAATTTACCTCAGCCAGACATTTCTGGTGTTTGATTGTGAAAACTTAGTCTCACTTTTGCTGAAACTGCTCCCTTTCGTCTTCCGCAGGTATTCTCTGATACCCACAGGAGGTGGTCCAGGTGTTACTGTTGGACACACCTGCACCTACCTTCCTGGCTCTGAGAATGGCTCCAAAGGGAAAATCCTCATCGTCGGAGGAGCTAATCCGAATGGAAGCTTCTCTGAATCACATGTCATAAATCTAGGTAATTAACTAACAACTAGGTTTTTCTATAAAGGTAATTTCATGTTCAAGCCATCTTTATGTCCTTTAATAGAAACACTAATTTATATTCATTTTCCCTCTCTTGAGTGATGTAAATGCAATAAATCAGATTTAGACATTAGAAAATTGTAAGGATGCATAATAATAGTGTCACAATTAAGCTATTAATTATATTATAATATAATAATTATATTATAATATATTATCAGCAGCATAACTTTCATTAGAAACATGAACTGTGTGTTGCATATTTTGACTTTTATGTGACTTTGTATTGTATTACATAGTTCAGTTAGTTTTATTATATCCCTATGATCATCATAATCATCTGTTAACTGAGAGAGCAGACAAACCACCCTCCCTCATGTCTGCTGCTGATCAACAGACCGACATGAATGGGACATCCCCGAATGGGAGGGTCTGGAGGCCAGGTATGAGCACTGTACCTTTGTCCCAGACACCTTCCCGCAGAGTGTGTGGGTGTTTGGAGGGGCACAGCCCCAAGGCAACCGCAACTGCATCCAGAGCCTCCAGCTGACAGGTGAAGGGCAAATTCATTGGTTGAGAGTTTCAAATCTGAATATAGGCACAATATGTAAAAAACAATTGTTTGAATGTTCTCTGAAATATATTGTTGGCATTCTGTACTACGTTGGCTTCAATGCTACAGGTGTCCATGTAAAGATTCTGCAGCAGTGCAAATATATATTAAAAAAGTATTGTTTTGTATGATATTTTTGTAGTTTAACATGGTTTTTATGTGTCGCCTGTAGAGTGAAAGTGACTGGAGATTGGAGTAAAATACCTTGTATGTGTAAAAGTGTGCTGCCAACTCATTCACTTTGCTCAACAGGCAGCAGTGAACACTGGAGGACCGTGTCGGTGAGCGGTGAGCCACCGAGTCCCAGGACGTATCACACCAGCTCCGCCACAATCGGGGACAAACTGTACGTCTTCTCCGGTGGGGAAGCGGGAGCCGCCCCGGTCTCTGACCCCAAACTCCATGTGTTTGATACAGGTCGGTGTTTGACTTCAACGAGAAATACACCAAAGCTTAAGAATGGCACTGCTAATGTAGCACATTTTGCATTTTTTTGAGGGATTTTATTAATGTTCCAGCATGAGCCTTGCCATTTCTGGGATGCATCTTCATGGTTGGGTGCACTGATTGTAAGCCTCTTTGAATAAAAAAAGGCAGCCAAATAAATGTAACGTAATGTACTAATGGTTTGTGATCCCCTGTAGAAGTCATAAGGTCAGAGGTAAAAAGAGAATGGTGTTGCTCCACTTTTTTTACCAACCTGACGAACCAGCTACGCAATCTAACTGACCGATAGTCATCGAGACTTCCTTCCATCAAAAAAAAGATCACAACACGCATTGACGTTTCCAGGCCAAAAATCCTATTTGTCTGTCAGGTTGTGTCGCTGGTTCATCATGTTTTTCCGGGGTTGTACCAGAAATACGTGTCATAAAATATGTCCATATGGAAATCCATAAGAATTTTTAATATGGTGTTACATCATAGATTACCAAAATAATGTGTTCCCCTTCCAAAACCACGACACACACAGTATTAAAGGAGATAATAGACTCAATTCCTTAATTTTATTCAATTTCCAGTTTCCAGTTGAATCTCAAATATATTCATGTATCCAAAGGCCAAGAATAAATGGGTTTATGCATTGCTATAAATAAGAGATTGTAGCTCACTCTTGATTGATATTTTCAGTGTCTTCTTCCTGGTCCCAACCTGAAACGGGGGGTAAACCCCCATCAGCCAGGCATGGTCAGGTCATCATAGCAGTGGGTTCCAGGCTGTACATCCATGGAGGAATGGCTGGGGAAAAATTCTACAGTGACATGTTCTCACTAGGCACAAGTAAGACTCAAACCGTCCTCTTGAAACTAAAAGATTCTCGTTTTTACTGACTCGGTCGTGGACTCCCGAAGGGTACTTGGTTAGATTCCCACGAGCTGCATTCTACCTGTAGCCTTGAGCAAGACCGCAAGGAATAGTTAATAGGCTAACTTGTGTTTTTTACAGGTAACATGACTTGGGAAAAGATACAAACCAAAGGGGATATCCCAGCTGGAGTGGCTGCCCATTCGGCCGTGGCCCTGGGAAATACCATTTATATCTTCGGCGGGATGACTCCAGAGGGAGCCAGTAACTCCATGTACAAGTTTAATACTGGTAAATTGTGGTTCTTAAAAGAATCCTGTCCACTTTGGGACATGGAAATATCCTGTCACAAAATGTACAAAAATAAATCTGCTTCCTTCCAATTAATACCATCTCTCAAGTGGTTTTAGAAACTGGGCCATCTTTTGTAGACCCTCCAATATTGATAGTTATCGTATACGGACAACAATGGAAAGCCTTTTGGCTTTGTCATCCCTGACTGTATAATATCATTAGCGTTTTCATATTTTATGTCAAAATAAAATCAATCGTTGCTTGTTCTCATCGGAAACCCAAAATCAACTAATTTAATTGAATGCGTCACATTTCTTTCTGCAGACAAAAGGCGATGGGTGCTGATGAAATTTACCGGTGACCTGCCCCCAAACCGGTTGGACCACTCCATGTGTGTTGTGCCATGGACCGCGACGACTGAGGAGGCCGACCATGGCAGCAGGGAGACCCAACACCTTGCCTTTATATTTGGAGGGATGGACACCACTGGAGTCATCCATAGCGACTGTGTTGTGACCATGTTGACGTGATTCTGGCATGTTCTACCAAATAATGCTAAAACTTGTAATTTGTGTTGTATTAAAAAATGTTTAATTTCTACAATACGGTTACTGTAATGGTTGCACAACCTGGAATCACGGTTTATTACACGCAACAATTACACAGTTGTTACAAGTCACTAAATTAACTTTGCAGATTGGAAAATAAATCCCCACACACAGAAATCCTAAAGAGGTAGAGTTCAACACCAACATATAGATGTAAACTGAAGCAATGAGGAAAAGGCATCAACATTGTATCAAACATTTATTTCAATGTCTTTCCAGTAGAAAGGCGTTTCTACAATGACCAGATTCAATAAATAACTTGTTAACAATGCCTGTGAACGTGTTGAGGCCTTAGACCCACAGAGTCACACCCACCCCACCCCAACTAAGCCCCTCCCAAAGAACCTTTTCAGGACTGCCTGAGAACAGCAGTAGCAAGCCTCAAACTTGGGCTGACAAAAATCTCCGCCCTCGGCGAAGGAACCACCCCTCTCGAACAATGCAATGGATTCCAAAATGTCTTTTTCAAAAAGCCTTAACATGGTTGCTTTTTAAATCTCTACCCCCTTAGCCATCATTCCTCTCACACCGTTTGAGTCCGATTTGTCCATTATGTACATCTTGGCGCCACTACCAGAGAGGCAAGGGGTGACGGAATAGAGCATCAAGACGAAACGCCCCCCTACAACTCATCCTTCTCCTCCTGGTCGGGCTCGGGCTCGGCGCCCTCTGGTGGCGGGGCCCCGGCGCTGCCGTACAGCTTGCTGACGATGGGCTGCACGATCTCCTCCAGCTCCTTCTTCTTGGCCTGGAACTCCTCCAGGTCCGAGTCCTGGTGCGACTCCATCCACTCGATCTTCTCCTCGACGGCCTTCTCGATGGTCTCCTTGTCCTCGTCCGACAGCTTGCCGCCCAGCTTCTCCTTGTCGCCCACCTGGTTCTTCAGGGAGTAGGCGTAGCTCTCCAGCTCGTTGCGGGCGTCGATGCGCTCCTTGAGCTTCTTGTCCTCGTCGGCGAAGCGCTCGGCGTCGTTCACCATGCGCTCGATGTCCTCGGGCGTCAGGCGGTTCTGGTCGTTGGTGATGGTGATCTTGTTCTTGTTGCCCGTGCCCTTGTCCTCGGCCGTGACTCGCAGGATGCCGTTCACGTCGATCTCGAAGGTCACCTCGATCTGGGGCACGCCGCGGGGTGCCGGGGGGATGCCGGTGAGGTCGAAGGTTCCGAGGAGGTGGTTGTCTTTGGTCAGGGGACGCTCGCCTGGAAGGAGGAGGGTTTGCAATGAGACACACGTATTTTCAACCATTTTAATAGTTGAACTATCCCAAAAAGACCAGTATGTTGGAATTTGAATTATTTTTTTGGGAGCGGGGGTGTTGAAACGTCTCATCTCACCTTCATAGACCTTGATGGTGACGGTGGGCTGGTTGTCTGAGGCGGTGGAGAAGATCTGGGACTTCTTGGTGGGCACCACGGTGTTCCTGGGGATCAGCTTGGTCATGACACCTCCGACGGTCTCAATTCCCAGTGTCAGGGGGCAAACATCGAGCAGAACCAGGTCACCTGAAGAAAGAAAAAAAATGGAAAAGTTAGTTAAACATGACTTTGTTTGATGGTATAGTCTCAGGTTTTGGCTGTATGTGATGGGACATCGCGTCCGGGTTGGGGGACCTACCGGTGTCCTCCTCTCCGGACAGCACTCCAGCCTGGACGGCAGCTCCGTAGGCCACGGCCTCATCGGGGTGGATGCCCCTGGAGGGCTCCTTGCCATTGAAGAACTCCTTCACCAGCTGCTGGATCTTGGGAATACGGGTCGAGCCTCCGACCAGGACGATCTCATCGATATCGGTTTTCTTCAGGTCGGAGTCGTCGATGACCTTCTGCACGGGCTTCATGGTGGACCGGAACAGATCCTGGGGGGGACATTACATGAATAAGCATCATCTCACTCAGTGATTTAAGGTGGTTGTAGGCAATGAGCTTCAGGAAGTCGAGTTCTCAATCTTAAATTACTTGCTTACCATGTTGAGCTCCTCAAACTTGGCACGGGTCAGGGTCTCTGAGAAGTCCTCTCCCTCGAAGAAGGACTCAATCTCAATGCGGGCCTGGTGCTGGGCTGACAGGGTCCTCTTGGCCTTCTCCACCTCTCGACGCAGCTTCTGCACGGCGCGGTTGTCCTTGCGCACGTCCTTGCCGGTCTTCTTCTTGTACAGCTTGATGAAGTACTCCATGACGCGCTGATCGAAGTCCTCGCCTCCCAGATGGGTGTCGCCGTTGGTGGCCACCACCTCGAAAACGCCGTTGTCGATGGTCAGCAGGGAGACGTCGAATGTGCCACCGCCGAGATCGAACACCAGGATGTTCTTCTCGCCGTCCTTTTTGTCCAGACCATAAGCAATGGCGGCAGCGGTACTGGAGAGAATGAAAATTGAAAGTTACTTTTATACTGACAAATTATAACTAATTTACTTGCCTATATTTATTTTATTCATTTGTGAAACTTACGGCTCATTAATGATCCTCATGACATTAAGACCGGCAATGATCCCAGCATCCTTAGTGGCCTGGCGCTGGGCGTCGTTGAAGTAGGCGGGGACTGTGACCACAGCATGAGTGACCTATGCAGACAAGTGGGGGAAAAAAAAAACATTCATTTCAAATACAGGAAATGCAGACAAGAAATATATGCAGCCCTGTCAATGTTTACGCATTATATGCAAAACCATTTGTTTTGGTCCCACACCTTCTTGCCCAGGTAGGCTTCAGCAGTCTCCTTCATTTTGGTCAGAACCATGGCAGAGATCTCCTCAGGGGCGAAGGTCTTCATGGTGCCGCCACCGATGTCCACCTGGATATGGGGCTTAGTCTTCTTCTCCACAATCTGAGGAGCAGAATAAATACAGCCACTTAGTGACTATGCCCTCAAAACCTCTGACGTTTCACATATGGTGTAAAATGAACATGCAAGACTTGAATGACAGTAAGGTGTGGCACACAACCAATAATCACCATTTTAAAACGACCTACTTTGAATGGGAGGAACTTGAGGTCCTGCTGGACAGAAGAGTCGCCCCAGGCGCGGCCGATCAATCTCTTTGCATCGAACACAGTGTTCTCAGGGTTGGAGGTCAGCTGGTTCTTGGCAGCATCACCGATGAGACGCTCACCCTCGGCAGTGAAGGCCACATATGATGGGGTGATGCGGTTTCCCTGGTCGTTGGCGATGATTTCCACACGGCCGTTCTTGAAAACTCCAACACTAAAAAAAAAATGAAAAAAGGGAATGTCGGATGTTAAAATTTTGTCAATTATGATTACTTCCGGGTGATTTTTTTCTCGGTGGAAGTCGTCGTTTCCGCTTACCAAGAATACGTGGTACCCAGGTCGATCCCAACCACGGTTCCGACGCTTTCCCTTTTGTCGTCGTCATCGGCAAACACGGTGCCGACTACCAGCAATGCTATGCACAACAGCTTCATTTTCCTTTTATTCTGTAATCTGAAGAAGGGACCGAGAGAAGTCAGAAATATTGAATATGATGATCTAAGAATACGTGTACTGCTGTAGGCAATTAAGTCTTCGACCCTGCCCTTTTTTTTGTATAAATGGCTTGACGACTGGTTCTGGTACCGTCCAATCTGGACTAGCATTGAATTACTCCGAGCTAACGTTGATGCTAAATGTCATTCGCCGGCTAGCTGTATCAGTTTAGCATCAACCAGCGACGCATGGTTTCAGTTTTGGATCGTTAAAAAATACTAGTCCAACGTTAAATGCTGAAAACACATGTCCAATACGACAAAATGAGAGCCGGGATACAATCTAACAGCATGCAGTAGTTTTATCATTAGCTTAGACCCTAGCTAGCCAGTCGCTCACGTTTGCCATGCACAACACAACTATGAAATTACAGCATAAAATGGAGTATACGGCATATGAAATATGTTTTAATACATACCTTCACTACTAATAATGAATATCCTATCCGGAGCGTAATGGAAATTACGTTGGTTGCGTCGCGATGCGTGTCTCTATCTCATGTATTTCCAAGTTGTGAATGTGTTAAATTGTGTAGGAATGAATGAGAATCGCCGTATATAACCCGTTACTTCGTTCCTATCGTGGAGGACTGTGATTGGCCGAGCAGTTGTTCGTTGGAAGGCTCCCATTGGTGGTGCCTGGCATGCTGGCCGTCGCTGATTTGTGCAAGTGTGGGCAAGTCGACGTCACTAGTCACGCCTTACTGTATCATTACTGATAGGCTATCTCGGACTGTCAAGTACATTACGCTCTTGACTTGAGGGCAGCTTCTACAATGTATTGGAGTGTTTCTGGGGACATTTTCAGCCTTACATTATTATTTTGTTAAAAATATTTTATGTTTATTTTATGTAATGGCATACATGTGTCTGGCTCATTGTCATATCGTTTTATGTCTCACTTAGCACAGCAGGCCTAGGATGGCTTAGTGACTCATCGCAAACATATAGTAGACACAAGATGTGTGCATGACAGGCAATTACAAGACATGTCATCAGGTAAAAAGCGTCACTACCATGAATGAAACAATCCACCCACATATATTTGTCATCCTAAAATACTCTATGTAGGGAGTACACAACGTTAGATTTTTTTTAAATAAGATTGTATACCATAACCCATTGTAGCTAAGCATTTCTGTATATAAAACCACTAGGCCTATCATACAAATCGGACTTTGTAATATAGTGTACAGGTTCCAACATTAGTAGAACCTGTACCAAGTATTTCTTTAAAACTACAGCCTATCTCAAATGCTGAAATAGCCTAGGTCAAGGTGGACTCATTGTTGGTTCTATGGCCAGCATGATAATTATTTGACATGCTCTCAAAACTCTGGTGTCGGTTAGCACAGGTCATAACTTATATTTGTGGGATTAATTTAGCCTCGCAACTAGATGAACAGATAGATCAGCAATTATACATTCCCATAATAGCAATGTTTTCATTGAAATCTTGGAAATAGCATCACTAGCATCACAGAACGAATGTAACATGTACCATAGGTACATATCTTTACTATTTCATTATTTATGACTCTTGGTATGAAATTAGTTAGCTTTTATTTTGTGAAATAACAAAAAGAAGAGGAATAAAAAGGAATTCAGCCTTTTTGCACATGCTTGGAACATGATAAAATATAATAAAATAACATTATGTGATGTACATAGTGAGTATACATAATAACAACATATACACTGTGTTAAGCTCTGGCTGTTTCCTATTGGACTGTACTACAGCAGAGACATTGATTGGTCCACATTTCTGTTAGCTGGCTGTCCATTGGGCCAGCAGTAAAAGGGTTGAGGACAATTGCTCAACCAGCCTTTTGTGAATTAACCTGTCTTGAGACTGTCTAACTATGTAGTCCACCATGTTCCTGATAATATTCATCGCACTACTGCAAATACATTTTCATTCTATAAATAGCCAAAATATACATATTGTCCTCCAAATTACTGTTACAGTCCTGTATATTCTGCTGTGACATATTAATTTCCTGTCTAAAGAACATCCTCTTTAATCTGCGATGGAAGAAAATGGCAACATGGTAGAGAGAAGATACACAGAGATATGATACAATACAATTTAGTCTTCTTATTGAGCTCGCTGCTCACCAGCACTATACCTTTTGTATTTATACACTATGGCATAATATTACTCAATACCTTCCATATTATCAAAGTAGGTTTATTTATATAAAACCTGGCCCAATTTAAGCTATCCACAAATACCAGGTTACTTTCATTTTGGGATTTAACTCCAACTCAAATGTGGACAGTCATCAGTTCAGGACACAGGGTAATTTATTTTAAATTAAATGTATTTTCAGTTCATGTTTGCCAGTGCGTGAGTGGGTTCTTGATTCGTTTGAGCAGAACACTGCTCTGACATCAGAGAGCAAATAAAGGTTGGGTTTGTACACATACAATGCATCACACACATCTCTTCATATTAAAACGATTGCAGTGTCATAACTTGCAAGCAACCTGGACAAGGTACACGTGACAACACCAGTAGAATCTCCAAGCCAGAGATAAGTGATGGTATTTGCGCCATTAGCGGTCGGAAATAGTACTGCAAGCAAATCCAAGTTGATGACGTGGTTTGGTTCGCCAAGCAGTCGAACAGGATGGCTGACCAGAGCAGGCAAATTAAACTCGCTGCGGCTAAGAAAAAGGTAAACTATAATCCAATTGAGTACTCATAATGTGAGGGATATATACCACAGGTATCTCTGTTCTGAGGGTTTATGTTGTCAGCGGTTTCTTTCAGTGGCGGGGAAGGGTGTTGTCATTACACGTCCCCCGACCTCTTAGCTGTCGCCCATCCCGTTTTCTCCCTCTCTTTGTGCTACCAATCCGCAGGATAGTCCGGTGATTGTTTTGGGCCTCGATAGCATTACTTGTGAGATTAACAGTTTGCGCACTATATATAGTTCGGCGTGGCATATACAGGGTCTTGCTTTAATGTTTTTCAAAGCCAGCTCCTAACCTGGCTCTTGAACTGTACTAGTTAGCCAGAACTAATGAACGTTAGCCTGCTTGCTAATCGGCTGTCGGCTTGCTAAAATGCCCCCTGTGACGCTACTTTAGTATCTTGTTTAAGAATGATGTTCATATGTTGTCCCTCATGCTGCTGTATCTGTTTTACGTTTTTTTGTGATTGTTGAACACTGACCAGCACGAATCTCACTAAGTCACGGGAGGCAATGTAACCAAGTTATTGAGATATGAATAAATGTTTTGACAGCTGACACCCCCCAGACCCAGATCTGTCAATGCATCCCCCCCCCCCCCCCCCTTACTCATGCTGGGCCTGTGACCGTCTAGCAAGTAGAATGGCCTTGCAGATAGTTTGAATACCTAGTCAACAAATGTGTTGAACCTGTCCCGAATGAGAGGTCGTGTTCATAGCCTAGCACGTAGCGTCCCACTAGTAAAGAGCTGTCATTTCTACTAGTCATTCAGGGGGAGCCCCCTGTGTTGACGCTGTTTCTACCTGCATCATACAATAAATAAGAAAATAAAACATTGTTCGAGGTCTTGAATTTTTGGAATGCGGTCGTTTAAAAAGTGTTACAGGAATTCCTGTTGGCAACTTTGTTCATTTACTTTTGTTCATCTTATCAACTAGGAATGATAATGCATGCCTTCTTTCTTGAGTAGTTTATCAATCACTCAATTGTCAAACACAGCTACAGTGTGTAAAGCAACTTCTCTGATATTTAAATCAACCCTAAGTACCACATTCTCTTGCCTCTACCTCTCTCCTATATTAGCTGAAGGAGTTTCAGCAGAAGAGCTCCCCTCTAAGTGGAGGAGGAGAAGAAACGGGAGGTGGTGGAGTAGGAGCCAAAAAGAAGAGAAAAGTCAAGGGAGGGAACCAAACCGACGCCCCTTCGTCGGACAGGAGTCCTCCGTACAACGTATGTCGCAATACCTGTCTCTATGTTGTATGGTTGATAACATCTATATGATTTTACCTGAATTTTTATGCCTGTCTGTAAACATTGTTTTGTTTTGTTTATTATTTTTCATTCCTTATCGCTCTGAGGCCTGCTTTGTATCTTTTCTGTGTTCCTGTGAGTCGAGTTTTAATCTAGGGCAGCGCAGATAAAAATGCACTGTGTGTACACAATGCAAAGGACTGCAATTACAAAACGTGTGTGTCTTCCACTCTCTCTGTGCAAATTGAATTACCAGTCAGAATGGGCCGTACAAACGCATGACATTTTGATTAAATAATGCAGATGTTTCTTTGCTAAACTATTGTTTCCTCCTTACTCTTTTTAAATCAGAGACTGTGCGGTTTGCACTACAAATTTAGTTTTGTGTAAAGGAAATATTGAGCAAAAACCATGAAGGAATGGTCGTGGGCAGTTATCAGTGGAAAAAGCCCCACTAGTGGAACACAACAGTAGTGACTGCCCCCCCCCCCCCCCCCCTTAGAAGCTCTTCAGCCCTTTCTTTCTCCTTGAATCTGTTTCTGCTTGCCACTTTCTCAGTACTTCACTACGTTCTTTTCCCTACCCTTCACCTCCACCTATGTCTCCCCCCCTCCTCCCCCCTCTTTTAGTATGACAATATTCTAAACGCTCTCCATCAGAGCAATGGAATAGTCCTGCCTGCCTATGGCAAATGTCAGGTGAGCTTCTTTCTCTTTCTAACCTGCATTCCCCCTATGCTTTCTCTGGCTGTTCTTTACCCCCTCTGCCCCAACCCTCCAGCTCTTCGTATTCCAGTTGCATGTGAATCTAATTTTGCCCAAACACTAGATACTGGCATGCGTGTGCTGTGAGTCTCTCCATTCATTCAGAGTTCAGCTGCTGGATAGTAGATGTGTGTAGCAATTGGAACCGTGTCCACAGGCATAAGATTGACAAGTTGGGGGATGGCCAGTTGTGTTGCATGGCTGATATCTGCCGGGTTAGAGGTTATTTTAAAATGCAGGCATCTGCTCGATGGGAATGGGAACTTGATTGTGTTTTGAATATACCTTCAAGCATTTGTTTGAACAGTTGTAATGTGTTCTGTTTAATCACTGATCCAACGTGTTTTTTATTAATTAATTGTACTTATTGGTAATATACATTTATTTGGTGTTGATTGCAATACCAGTTTATTTTCTGTTGTTTGTCAATAATAACATCAAGGTGTGTGTGTGTGTGTGTGTGTGTGTGTGTGTGTGTGTGTGTGTGTGTGTGTGTGTGTGTGTGTGTGTGTGTGTGTGTGTGTGTGTGTGTGTGTGTGTGTGTGTGCGCTCACGTGTATTCGCACATGTGTGTGTGTGTGTGTGTGTGTGTGTGTGTTTGTGTGTGTGTGTTTGCCTGTGCCTGGCCGTGTGTGATCTCAGGCCTATGCAGAGGCTGAAACCAGAGTGTCTCCAGTACCCCACCTACTGGAGGACCCAAAGGGGGAGGCTGGTCATGGTGTGCCTGTTTCTAACACCTCTAGCACCATTTCTACTAACTCTGAATCGGTCAGGCACAATGAACTGCAGGTGTGTGTGTACTTTGTCTGTGGCTTAATCACTGTGTCTGATCACTATTGTTGGCACTTCTGCCATTGTCCACGGCTTTGTGTATTAAAGGATCAGATCGGCCATAACTATTTATATGATCTGTTATCCTTCGTTATGCATTTGGGATGCAATGGATTTGCCAGTTCATTACCTAGCTCCTCCATATGATCAAAGTTGAATGAGTCATTGTGTGCATTAATTGTATACAGTGGCTAATTATGCTTGTTGTCATTTGAAGACCCGTTTTCTCTGGTGCACATTGGTGTTGTCAATCCTTTACATTGGATTTTCTGTTAAACCGCTGCTAATGTCGTCCACTACAGAGCTATCCTGATACCAATGGCAACGGGGTGGATAAAAGGTGGGTACAATCTTCACACTGCCTTCAAGCATTCAGGTGGTCTTCACCATACTCCTGCAGAAAAACACAAACACTTTCTGTGTTTATGTTAATGCATACATTTATAAATAATGTGTTTGCAAGATTAATTTGACTTCCGACCTAAGATGTGTATTGCCTATGATAACAAACACAACAAGGTCTTGAAATATTTCAGATCACAAAAGTATTCACAGCTGTGTGGTTTGTTTGATGTGAAGTCCATTGTGTACAACCCTGACACTAGTGTTAGAGTGCATCTCATTCAAATTTGATCCTTGAATCTGAATTTCCGGTTCCTTTGATACTGTCGTTCAAATGTATACAACACAGTCAAGACACAATATCATGGCTTTATTCTGATACAACGATTTCTGATGAAATTATTTTCATCGATTTTACTAGATCTTCATGGAGTTTAGTACAGCATCACAATTATGTTATTTGTCATCCATGTTTGATACTGTATAATTCGACTGTTTCAAAACCGTACGTAGTATGTAGCCGTCCCTCTTGATGTAAGGTAAAGCGAGGCAACATAATATATGGAATACATTTAAGACGGCAGCAGCTTTAAGATGGAATTTGCATGTTCATTTTTTTCTGTCTCTTTCAGGCCATTGTCCTCCACAGAAAGCCTACGACAGCTCTCCCAACAGCTGAATGGTCTTGTGTCTGAGGTAGCACATCTAAACACCCTGCTCTCGCTCTCGCTCTCTCTCTTTGACGTTGTTGACCAGAACTTTGTGACTTTTTTGCAATTTACTGCATGCTTCATGTTAAAACAGGCATGCAATGATTATATTTTTCAAGCCAACACATTTGTTCCATTAGCTGTATTTCAATTACTGAAATCTATTGATTTCAGTATCATTTGTGTATTTACCTACATATTGTTAATATTTGACTGAAGTATTTGTCTTTGTTCTATGTTCCTTTCAGTCCTCCACAGCATATGTTAATGGAGACTCTTCCCCTTCGCCTGTCAGTGAGAAGGAAATGGAGGTACGTTAACCCGTCAGCATTTTAAATGATCCACCGATATACCTTCAGGCTTTAAAGTCTTTCATTTATTCTGCCAACAAATACTTAAGTCTAGGATCTCAGCCTCTTGCAATGTTTTACGCAGAGTAAATGTATCCAGCAAACTTGAATTTACATTTTGATATATATTAGTGGAAAACTTTCCATAGGCCTTATTGTTTGTAGTGACAATGCTCTTCTTTGTCTGCTTGGAATCTAAATTCTCTCCTCCCAATTTACAAATATGTGAGCCTACATGGACACACTGCATCGTTCTCCTCTGCCTACCTGGCCCTATAACTATTCATGGATAAGCTATAGCTTGCTCTGCATTGCCCCCCCTTCTCATTTATACATTGATGACGGATGGAGCTGCATCGTTTTGTATGTCTCGTGTTACTCTTCCCATGTTCATGCTCCGATGTGTACTCAAAGCTATGTCTGACTCAAACCCATTCAACATCCTCATACATTGAAAATAGATGGTGGGAGTATCACTTATCTTGGCAATGGCACCAAATTATTATTTAGATTCTGGTAGCCGGCATTTATGTGTTGTCCTATTCTTGTGTTGTGAATTTACACGTGTGTGTGTGTGTGTGTGTGTGGTGCACCTTTTTATGATTTGTGTTTTGCTATTCTTTCTTTGGTATTGTTTTTCCATCTTGCTGCTGAATGCATGTGATAGAGTCGTAACCAGGAGCTGAGCGCCGCCCTGGACTCCAGTCATCTCACAAACTCTGAGCTCAATACACAGCTAGATCAGCTGGTAAGAAGGTGTGTGTGTGTGTGTGTGTGTGTGTGTGTGTGTGTGTGTGTGTGTGTGTGTGTGTGTGTGTGTGTGTGTGTGTGTGTGTGTGTGTGTGTGTGTGTGTGTGTGTGTGTGTGTGTGTGTGTGTGTGAGAATGTTGGTTTGGTTGAAACCCTTAACTGCAAGATCATCTCATGTTTTCTACCGGTCATCTTGTTTTTGTGTCTCATGCAACATATAATATAAAATATGCACAAAACATTCTGTGTTTTTCTTGCAAGCATTGTCCTTTTTTTGTCATCTTTGCAAACCAGCAGACTGATGACTCGGAATCAAAAACATTCCATACTGACTTTGCAACATCTAAATCTCAGTGAAATGAACCTTTGAGCATATCTGGTGCATTTCTCTATTAACGGTCGGTGGGTATAAACTCCCTTTTGATCAGGTTTATTCCACTTTTCTTACAGGCCCAGCAATCTCAGGGTCTCACAGACCAACTACAAAAGGTAAAAACAAAAAAGCAACGTGGGTTGGCTTATGTTTTTTATCTCGTTCCTGCACTTAATCTCTGGATAAATTCAAGCTGTTTTCCTCAGCAGAGAATTATTGTTTAAGCAGAGGTCTTCAAATATAAATTCACTGTGTGTTCCTCTGGGATCCTCAGGAGAGAAAGGAGTTTGAGCAGAAGTCTTCGAAGGAACAAGGAGCCATGCGTGAACAACTGCAGGTAGTTCTTAACGCACTGGGGTTTCTTGGTCAAGTCTTGAAGTCAAACAAGAGAAACACAGCAGTGGTAAACTGTAGAAAATGGTGTATAAAGGCTTAAAGTCCAAACCATGTAGACTGGCCACTGTAGGAATACAGTTATTAAAATCCCCTTCGGAAAACCACCTCCACACGCGCTAATGAATTTGTCTTTGATGGAACATCTCCGTAATGAAACCGGACACAATGTCTTTATATCTCTATCTCACCATCTATCTCTCCAGGTTCACATTCAGACCATTGGTATCCTGGTATCAGAAAAATCTGAGCTGCAGACTGCACTCCAATACACACAACATGCTGCGCGACAGAAAGCAGGTGGGTGTGTGTGTGTGTTTGTGAGGATTATATATATATATATATATATATATATATATATTTTTTTTTTTTTTTTTTTTAGCATTTGGGCAATTAAGATGTTTCTGAAAGGCTGTGTGTGTCTCCGTCCTTGCTCAATGTGTTAATATCTGTGTGTGTGTGTGTGTGTGTGTGTGTGTGTGTGTGTGTGTGTGTGTGTGTGTGTGTGTGTGTGTGTGTGTGTGTGTGTGTGTGTGTGTGTGTGTGTGTGTGTGTGTGTGTGTGTGTGTGTGTGTGCCTGCTTCTGTCTGTCTACTTATTTCCCCAGGGGAGGCGGACGAGCTTAGTCACCGTCTCCAGAGCACCAAGCAGAGGATGGCTGAGCTGGAGCGAACGCTGTCGTCCGTCTCCACACAGCAGAAACAGTTTGAAAAGGTAACGCTATCTCCCACACAATCACCGTGATGACTAGTCTTCACCGTGGACTGGAATATTGGCAATAGAGCCGTGTGTGGAGGTGTGGCCCACGTCTGCAGATTATCTGCGGGCTTGCTTTAGGAGGTTGCCCTAGCCCCTCCCTGCTCCTTAATAAAGTGTCTGATCGGGGGGGGAATCTTTCGGTATCTCAAGATTCGGATTTGATTATTGGGCATCTGTTTAACATGATGTCCTTTTTTTCTTTTATAGATGTCAACTGATTGCAATAATGTCAACACACCTGAGCAAATCAAGAGAGAATTTTTTTTTTTATAAGACTTTTGGATTTTGTGAATCGATATAGAAACATAGCAGATAACAATTGTGATTCTTAGGTTGATCGATTTATTATTTTTGTTCACTAATTCCGAGTGTCTGAAGGCACTGTCCAGGTCGCTTTGGTAGAAGGAGAAGCCTTTGCTAAAGAGCTTTTATATAACAGAACCATAAAAAATTGTTACAAATGAAAGAAACCATCTTTAAATGTATATTTATATCAGAAGTATGACTCAAAGCAGCTGAAACTAGGGTAGCCAACCTCTTTCAAAAACGTTGGATTGTGGGAAATTGTGTTTTTATTTTTCTACACTTGTTTCTAACAGCACTGTTTTCTCTGTCTGTAGCACAACAAGGATCTTGAGAAGGAGCGAGACAGCCTGAGACAGGAGGTTTACAGACTGAAGTAAGTCACTCAAGCACTTGCCCAACACGAGGCCATGGTTCTGGGTTTGCTAGGAGTGCCACAGCAGTAGACGTTACAAGTGTGTCAATTTGGCAAGCTCTTTCATATTAGACTCCGTTCCCTCTGATCTTTCAACAAGCTAGATCAATTTAATTAAAACTGCAATCCAAATTATGAAAGTAGTTTTGTGTAAACTTGTACTGCTGAAGGTCACATTGGTAAAGCAACAGTTAATTCTGTGGCCAGCACTTCCGAGCTGAAAAAAATACATAATTACAATATGCAGTCTTTTGATATTTGGACAAAACACACTATTGAGCAACTAATTAATGATACTATATGTTAACTGCCAACATGTTTTGCTTCATGTTTGGGTGTGATTTCTCCGCTAGCTCTCTGCATTAAGTAGCCGGGTAATGTCTGCTTGTAGCTGCATTCATTGTTATTATTCTACATCTCCCAGTCTGTCTAATAGTTACTATTCAAGCCGATTACTTGTCCTCATCTTGTAGCTGCACCAATTGTGCTCTGTTAGGCAATGTTTACATAGACTGAATACGTGGCGCTTAAGCAAAGTGTTATCTGCCCCTTCTCCAAACATACCGCATTATCTGAACATACGCCTGCGCAAGAACTACCTCTGCAGTGTTCGATCGGTGCAGAGTTTTTTTCTCTTTTTCGTCTTCTGTGTCGTTAGTTTAAGAGACACTACCCCAGAGGCTCCTGTAGAGCCAAAATCTCCCCTTCACTGTCACCAGCTCTTGACACAAAAGGGACCATATCATCTGAAGCTCATGAATATGATGTGCTTGTGGACACAAGCAGTGCTTGTGGTTGTGCACTTTGTGAATAATTATGGATTCGCACAAAATATGCGTTTCAGTCGGGCTGAGTTAGCGATATTTTCATTATTCCATGGTCTGCATAAATGGTATAATGTTGACATTTTTCTTAATGGTTTTTGATGAAGAAAGCTCGTAATAAATCGCGTGTTGATGAATAGTACTGCAAAACTACCTGTGTGTTGAATCAAAGACAAATGACGATGCACATTTGGCATGTCACCGCTACATGCGTTGGGTTGGGGTATGCTTGGTGTATTGACATTGGTGTTTGTGTGGGTCTGCAGCAGTGTGAGCGACGAGGCGATGCAGCAGAGCTCAGAGTTATCGGAGCAGCTGAAGCTGAGCACTCAGGAGAACGGAGCCATGCGGCTGGAGCTGGAGGAGCTGAGCAAGAGGCTGGAGATGAGCGACCTCATGCTGCAACAGGTAACGGACACCGTCCAGCGCCAATCACCACGATGGATTCCAATGAGGAGGGTTTACAAAGGGTTATAGGCGGCCATTTTAGTTGAGGCAGATTCTGTCCAAAGTGTGTACAGTGTGAGTCAAGGCTACATGACCAGCTTCATGAAATAAAGGAACAGAAAGGTTACTGGGTTCTTCATGTGCCTAGTAGGTGTGCACAAGAACCAAGAAATAAGTTAAGAGAAAATGTTCGGTTTCGCCTTACTTCCTTACTATACATTGAATAAAAACACGAAGACAGAGTACATGTGATCCACAGCATATATGACATGCTTATTAGTTATTAGGAAAGTTGGCAGTTTAATTGTTCTCAGCCCCCCTCGAAGGATGCTTTGAGTTGAAGCATCGGCTCAATGACTCAATGTATCTTCACCACATTTTGAGGTTATTCAGTGATTTCCTCTGTATTACCATTACAACAGTGTTCTAACAAATCCACCTGTTTGTTGTTGTCTAGTTTTCCAGTCAGTCTGAGCCGTCCACCGCCAACCAACAGGTCCAGATGTTACTGGAGGAGAAGCAACATCTGGAGGCCCACACAAACCAGGTTCACCATCAACACATTTCTTCTTAATAAAACCTTTGCTCTAAGAGGCATGGCCGATAATAATTACTAGTAGCTTTTATTGTGAAATCCCTACTCTTATTACTCTTCAATTAGTATATTATTTTATTGGACTTTGTTTTCTGGTTCAGAATAGAAGCCTCGATCCAAAGCACATGGAATTCATGATGTCACCACTGTTGTCAAGGCAACCCTTAGTGACAACATCAGATGGCCCCTTTTCATGTCATCTTGAGTACCGTAGCCATCTCCGTCCTCCATGCAGACCGTTTTTATTTCCCTGTTGGGAAATCTTTTCATCTGGGGAAAATCTTGCTTATTAATGGGTTCCTTGCAGACTTCAGATGTTTGTTGCATATAAATAGACACCCACCGCTGTTGCTATGGAGAACTTGAGCATTGCTTTGCATGCACAAAAGTAAACATATCTAAGTCGGTCTAGGACGACACTTAGGCAATGTTTTCCCGAGAAGTTCACAAAAGAAAGACCATTACTTTAAAGTCTGTGTCCTATAAGAAACCACACAGAATCACACACACAGAAATTGAGCTTCACGAAGACTGGGTTCATAACCATCCTAATAATCTTGTAGTGGTAAACTAACTAGCATGTTTTGGTTGGCATAGCTGCTGGAGTCCATCGCCCAGCTGCAGACGGAGAGAGATCGCTACGCTGAACAGATCCAGGAAGAAGGCCGTCTCTGGAAGGACAAGACGGAACAACTGCTGACCCAGGTAGATGTGCAATGAATCGTATATAATACTACAAGGACATCTTCACCCATCAGTGAATAGTCCCACACTCACAGTTGTTCATATTCAGTTTGACAATGTGCGGTTGGGAATGTAACGCCTGGTCGAGCAACAAACGACTTGTACAATGCATGACTGACTCTGTACAATGTATGGGCCTATTGTGTTTTTGTAAGTTTTTTCTTCTTATCAGCTCTCTGTTGTTGTCGATGTATTTGCAGGTGACGTTAGTAGCGGAGGAAAGGGACAGCAACATCAATCTGGTCCAAGAGTTGGAGTCCCAGGTTGCAGAATTGAAAAACGCTGCTGGTAAATAATTGACAGAATGCTGATCTCTAATTCTTCCCTCCTCTAGCCTCAGTGTGTCCACTCTGAAGGGATTGTTTGACAATATGTGGGCAGTGTGTTTGTAGTAGATACTATAAGCTCAAGGTTCATGCTAGTGTCCAATGCACTATTAGAATTATTTTCAATTTACTTAATTTCACTGTTTAGCTACTTGATACAAATCGACCTACAATGATTTCGGTTGCATGCCATTAAGAAGCAAGTAGGGGATAGGGCGTCTTGCCCTTGGTCTCGTCGTGCCCTTTATGGACATGATAGCGGGTTAGAGGAGAGAATAAATAACGCGTATCATAGGACCGCAAGTTTGATTTTAACCCCTGCCGCTACAAGACGTATTGACCACATGGTTGAGCCACACATGACTAGCAACGAAGTTTCAGTTTGGTCCATGTTTCTTCTGTTTGTGTGAGGTTTAACATCCTCCTTTCAACCCCCCCCCCCCCCACAGCGATGCTGTCCCAGGAGCAGCAGGCGCGGGACCACGCAGTTCCCCAGCCCTCTGGGCCCTCGGAGAGCGAGGTGGCCCTTCAGGAGGCCCTGGACAGACTGCACCAGGAGAAGGAGGCCCTGACTGAACAGTACCAAGCCCAGGTAGGTGCCCTGTCTTCCAGTCAGCAAGAACTGAAAGGGGCGTAGCTACGCCTGTACAGACTTTGCGAAGAGTGTCCGGAGAGGATGTTACGGATTGTATTCCCACTAGTAAAAGTGTCTTGGCTGTTAGCCAATACCTTGGCTGGCAAGAAGTTGGTTCAAAACAAATGGAATGGGGAAAAAACCTTTCACCCAGATTTGAGGTAGACTGCTATCAGACTTTAGGTTATGAATCTAAAGACTGGTTTATGGGACTACATACCTTGTGGCACAAATGCATGTGTGTTATATAACGACTGCACCTGCACCCTCACACTGATGTACACGCACTTATGCACTCAAGCGCTTTCTGTCAACCATGTCGATATTGTCCGTCGGACAGATACTGTATTTAATGTCATGTGGTTAATGTCAGTCCCTTGTTTTTAATGTATTGTTGACATTAAACTGAGCTTGACCTCCATGCCGTATGAAAAGCAAAATCCCACAATCTCGTTGTTGGGTCATTAAAGTGACTTCCCACGTCTTTGAAAAAACACGAGCAGTATTTAATAAATTGCGCCAAACAACAAAAGCTTTCCCGAGGTCCTTCTGTATTGACTGAAGTCATTCTGCCGGGCCCTGCCTCCCCTCCAACCCCCTCCCAGCTGCGGGACAACGGGCAGCTGAGCCGGCTGTGTGCGGAGCAGGAGTCGCGGCTGGGGGAGCTGGAGCGCCAGCAGGAGGGCCTGAGCCAGGAGACGGAGGACCGCCGGCGCATGCTGGAGGACGTGCAGTCGGACAAGGCCACCATCAGCCGCGCCCTCACCCAGAACCGCACCCTCAAGGACCAGCTGGCCGAGCTGCAGAACGGCTTCGTCAAACTGGTGAGTCCCAGGGACAGGTGTTTACATACGCAGTACCGCCACTAACGTCATCCGAGTATTTTAAGCAATAGTTTAGTCAAACTCAGGTTTGCATGACTGTTAATCATTTGAATGAATTTCTTAGTTAGTTACTTTTTCTGTCCTTTTTAGCATTGAGTCTTCATGTCTCGTTTGTTAAAAAGAAAATGAATAATAATCATGCAGTGGGATAGAATGCATAACTTGGGGCGAAATGAGTCCTAAGACGCTCAAACATGACGTCAACTGCTCTCGTCTCCAAACAGACCAATGAGAACATGGAGCTGACCAGCGCCATCCAATCAGAGCAGCACGTGAAGAAGGAGGTGGCACGCAAGCTGGGCCAGCTCCAGGAGGACAACCATACCATGAAGGAGCAGGTGAGGACACACGCGCACACGCACGCACACACAGAGTATTGATTAAGGGTCTGTAGGTGAGTCGTAAAGAGAGTGGAAGAGAGGGCAAGATTTTGACACTAAATTACCAAAAAAAAGTCCCCTCCCTGTCTTCCCCCCTGCTGCCTTCCTTTGCCATAAAGAAGTGTTGCATTTCACACGTGTGATTGACCGGAAAGTCGGACTCCCAAAGCCAATCAGGAAAGAGATGTCCTGATTGGTCATGACCAAGCTGAGAGCGGTCTAAAATCAAAATTGTCTCCTTCAGAGGAGGTGCACAGTCAGCCAGTGTGTTTGACCCACTAGTAGCTGATGGGTAGCAATGACATTTAGAACAAATTACACTTAAAAATGTAATTTATAATGACTACTATTACTGTCCACACATCTTGTATCTTTTTGATTCTGATTGGCTCGTAACCCTATTAAAATACTGATAATTAAATTTATTTTCGTAATAATGCGCCGCCAATCTCAAAGTAAGATAGCCTGGGTTGCTTGGCAACCAACTTGCTCCTGGATCATAAGGGCATAAGAATGATGATTTGTTTTGATGAAATGATTTCATGCACTTCAGGGGGCTTTGTATTTTATTCTGCGAAAGCGTCCCAGGTATCCATAGAAACCGATTTGCGTTGTGCCCAACGTCGGCCCCCAGCTCCTCTAAAATCACTTCAGAGGCTGGCCCCTCTCGTGGCGCGTTGCTTAACCGTGTCCCCGCCCCCAGCTGGCCCTGAAGAGCCAGGAGTCGGTGGCCCTGCTGGAGCAGCGGGACCAGGTGGTGGCCCACCTGCAGCAGTACTGCTCGGGCTACCAGACGCTGGCCTCGGAGCGGGAGCAGCTCCACCTGCAGTACCTGCAGCAGGCCCAGCTCATGGACCGCCTGCAGCACGACGAGAACGAGGGCCGCGTGCAGCTGGAGATCAGCCACCAGCAGCTCCGACACGCCCAGGTCAGCCACCCCTGGGTCTGGGTCTCCCTCGTAGTGTTTGGGTGCAGGCTCCTGACTCGGGGAGAAGGATAAAATACTGGGTGATTGTGTCACATAAAAGATTGATTTTGTGTCTTAAGATTAAGACGGAGGTTATTGCTTTGCCGTGGAGTTTAGATATCAGATGGTGACTTTAGAAACCTTGGCTTGTATGTGTTGCAGCTAGAAATGGCACTAAATGTCAAGGCGTCGTTTCTGCCACGTTTTCCTGTTCATCTAGCAAACTCATAAAGCAATCCTGTAGGTGGAGAGCCCCACAACGTACCTATAGTGGCTGAGTGTGGGCTTACTGTGTCTGTCCCGTGTGTGTAGGATCGTCTAGATCTGCTGGTGAGGAACAACCAGCAGCTGCAGACTGAGGTGCAGGAGCTCCTGGCAAGTTCTTTGCTCAACTCATCCCCCAGAGACCAAGGTAAGGGCTGAGTGTACTAGCCTTCTGTTAGCTGCTGCAGTAGCCAATGCATTGGATGGGTATACACACGCACGTTGGTCAGACGTCCGTTTATTGAGGTGAAGAGCATTTGTGTTGGGATTCGATGTACCCAGTCTGAAAATACGATTTTAATGAACACTGTTTTCTTCTTCTTGTAATGCAAGTCAGTATAAAGACAGCGACTAATGACCATATTGTTTTTTTAGCCATTGTTTTAAAGATCTCGATCGTGCAGTCCTTAAAGTAGCGTCACATGCCTTTGAAAAGACAAGAGCAGGATTTTATCAACTGCGCCTCCTGCTGCCGCTACAGCAACAACAGCGTTGCGGAGGTCCCTTTGAACTGACTGAAGTCATTCTGCTGGGTCCTGCAACATCTCTCAGTCATCTCCCTTTTCGATACTACAGTAGATATTATATTTGTTGTTCGCGCTACCTAGGAGACGGAGTGGAGAGTCTATCAATGAACGAGGGCCCACAGGATTCCCCCTCCATTGTCATCCCAGAAGACTTTGAGAGCCAGAAGGAAATGGTAAGAAGAGATTATCTCCTTTTGTGTGAATGTTCAAAGTCCCAGAAAGATGTTATCCGTCTTATCTACAAAATATGGGCCATCCATTCACTAAAGAAATCATCTCCTCCCCCCCTCTCCTCCTCCTCCCTCCTCCATCGCAATCGTCTCCCTCTCCTCTCCTCCTCTCCCCCTTCTCCTCTTCCTCCATCCCATTCGTCTCCCTCTCATCCCTCTTCCTCCCTCCTCCTCCATCCCATTCGTCTCCCTCTCCTCTCCTCCTCCCCCCTCCTCCTCCAGGAGCAGTTCATCCGGGGCGTGGTGTCCCAGCTGGAGGGGGAGCGGGACGCGGCCCGGGGGCAGCTGGAGGAGGAGCGCCGGCTCCACCTGGCCGCCCGCCACCAGGCCTCCGCCGCCCAGGCCCTGGAGCACCAGCGCCACCAGGGTCACCTCCACCACGACGACGGCGGCGAGCATCACCACAGCCACCACGACGACCAACACAGCCACGGACACGGCCACAGCCACGAGCCGCACGACCACTGTGACCAAGGTGACGACCACACAGGTAGGGGTCCCCGGGATGGAGCTACACGGCCTCTCCTCCAGTCTGTGGAGCGTGGATACTCCGGATTGGGACATGTGCTTGTTTTGAACCCACCATTTAAGCTCTGTGTAGCTTGCGTGGTTAAGGGCAGGACGGCGGGCTGGTTATGAGTTGAGTGCGTGAACGAATTTGGAAGGGTGAAAAACATTTCATTTTGAGGATTTATGCTTAAAATCAAATTTATGATATCTATCATGCGGGTGCGATCATTATTGGCGTCTGTGGCCCTGCTGGGAACTGAGTGCACGTCACGTGTCGTATTATAAACCTGGGGCTCCCTCTCCTCCCGTCCACCAGGGGGCGCTGCAGTGCCGGCGGAGGTCCATGAAGCCCTGCGCGGCGCCATGGACAAGCTGCAGCATCGCTTCACCTCCCTGATGCAGGAGAAGGTCGACCTGAGGGAGCGGGTGGAGGAGCTGGAGCACCGCTGCATCCAGCTGTCTGGGGAGACCGACACCATAGGTAGGGTCCCAGGTCGACGACCTCCGACCCCTGCTCCCTGAACCCATCTCATGAGCGACTGCTCCTTAATGACCTCTATATCCCCTGCCACTGCTACTATTTAGACTTGAATCCAAAGTGACTTCCTCAAAGAAGTTGGTGTCGACTTGGAGGGTAGAGCCCAGCAGCTTTTGACTTGGAGCGGGAACCCTCCAGCGACTCCATTTTAGTACTCCCCACTGTATAACATCTGTATACCTTATTACACTGTATAACATCTGTATACCTTATTACACTGTATAACATCTGTATACCTTTTTAAGTCGCTTTGTATAATAGTGTAAGTGACGTGTGTTTCTTGTGGAAAACATGAAGACTTTAGGGGCGGTTGATATTGGGACTAGCATCTTATGGAGAAGCACAGAGCGGTAGTAATGGTTGGGGTTGTGTGTCCAGGGGAGTACATCGCCCTGTACCAGAGCCAGCGGGCCATCATGAAGCAGAAACACCAGGAGAAGGAGCACTACATCACCATGCTGGCCCAGGACAAGGAGGAGATGAAGGTCAGCCCAGATGTCATCCAAATACTGTGATATACACTACCCCCCAACCATATCACATTTAAAATAACTAAGCTCGACTACACTGGAAAGACCTCTCATGACTCCAATGACATATTATACATTTGACTGATTATAAGATGATTATATCATCATCTTGATCATAAAGTGATTAGTTTAGAAACCTCGGCCAAAAACGAATGGATGTTAGCAAATTAATCGAGGAAAGTGCCCCTTCCCTCACCCAATCAATGTAATAATGCGACCGCACCATGAGTTAAGGGGAGCCTGACGTGGTGTTCTGACCCCGCTCTGTGCTCTAGGCTAAGCTGTCTGAGCTCCAGGACCTGGTGATGCGGCTGGTGGCGGAGCGCGACGACTGGTGCAGCCGCTACTCCGCCGTGGTGGCGTCGGGCCCCGCTAACCCCGACCTGCTGCCCCTGGGGCAGGGCCACGGCCCCCTGCTGCACGCAGAGTGCGGCGCCGACCACACCCACACAGGTAACGGGGACCCCCGCCTGTATGGGTGAGGGGGGGAGGGGTGCGATGGGTAAGGGGGTCTGACTCCCAGTGGAAAGGCTCAGGGTTCGATTTGAGATGGCTGAAGTGTGATGCATCCTTGAGCAAGACTTAAATCTCTTTCTCTGAAACGAGTCAATGCTTTATGTTCATAAACTTGGAGTGAAGCCGGTATTTGAAGCTGATTATAAACAGAGGTCGAGTCAGTGATCTCAACCAACTGGTCTCTCTCTCCCCCTCTCCGTCCTTCTCCTCCTCTTCTCTCTCTCTCTCCTCTCCTGCAGACGCCATGGAGGTGATCCCCCTCACAGACGCCAACCCAGGCCCGGACTCCGACCCCTCCTACTCCCAGCACCACCACCAGCACCACCACCCAGGGGCCGACCCCCAGGCCGCGGGGGGCCCCTCTCCCCAGGAGGACGGCACCACCCGACAGATCATGCAGCTGCTGCAGGAGATCCGCAACCCCCAGGGAGCGTCCCGCGCCCCGCCCTTCCTCGGAGACAGCCCCTGCATCCCCTTCTTCTACCGGCCCGACGAGCAGGACGAGGTCAAGATCCTGGTGGTCTAAGACGGGTTAGGGGGAGGGGGAGGACGGGAGAGGGATAGGTGTGTGTGTCTCTCCGTCCGACCGTCCGTGTGTGTGCGTGCGTGTGTGTGTGTGAGGGAGAGTTTGCGGGACGTTGCTCTGAACAGATTTGGGAATGAATCTCTGAAATATTTCCCGCCGTCTGCTCCTCTTGTTCTCCCCAACGGTTACTTAAGTTACTCTCCTCCTCCTCCTCCTCCTCCTCCTCCTCCTCCTCCAAGGATGTCCGGAAGGGACCCACCCCTCTTCTTCTCATCGCTCTTCGTCTGTGCGTGTGTGTTTTGAGTTGTGTTTAGGAGGCAGTTTTTTAATATCTCCCGATGCTTTAAGTGACTTGGTGTGATTTGAAACTAGTCTACTCCAGCTTTAAAAAACAAAAAAATAACGACAACTCAAAAGATGGCGTCTAAACCTCGATGCGTTGGCGATATCCCCTTCACAGGATCGACTTCCATCTCCACACCGGTGAATATTAGTCTGAGATGTTTGAGTTGTGTCCCCCCCCCCCTCTCTAATCACGCAAGTGCGCAAGTGCAATAAAAGTGTCTCTTCCTTCCAGAGTCGTGGCTAACCTAGAGCAGGGAAGACTCCGCGGCAGGTTGTGTGTTTGTTCCATGGATTCCTTCTCTGGTTGCCCTTTTTACATTCTGGTCTCTATCCCCCCGCCACCCACATACCAAAACGCACCTGCGTCGAGTTCGAATGTATATCTGCAATTAAGTATGCCTCATAAACCTACTGTGTTGTCACGCTAGTGTTAACATGAGGACGATGCTGAAGAGGCCAAGAGAGACCAAGACTTGGGCCCATGTGAAAGTTGTAGAGTGTGTCATTTTTGTTAAGTTAAAAAGGCAAGCTGGTCAACATTATTGCTTCTTTAAACCATGTATGGTTTCAGTCAAAGTTAAGAGGAAGTAGATAATGTGAACCAGGAAGAAGGGGGTATTTAGGCCACTACCCTCTTCGTACAGTCATCTCTCCCAAACACTAACGATTTTTCAGAGTAAAAGTATGGAAGTATTTCAATTCTAGAAGGAGTTTGTGCTATTTACTACCCACCAATTCATTTCTCTGTAGACGGGAAAAATTACTATTGGTCGGCTGGTGGCTAAATAGATGGATTCATGTTAGTCTCCTGTGCATTGGAATATTAGACCTCATAATAACTAAGAAATGTACATAACCCTAGACACTCCCCCAGGCTTGATACAGGTCATTCAACAACAGGAATTTCAGTTACTTCATGTGATGGATCTTCATGGGCAGGGGGGATCCACCGTTATCGCTTCTGTTACGCGTTGCTTGTATACATATCAAAGAAGACTTCCTTCACGACTGGAATCGCGCGTGTGAGCGCGCCGTGTTAATTTGTTTTGCGCGATGCATGTTTGTGTCAAATCCAAAAATATTTCTTCCCATTGGCTGAAGTTGAATCTATTGAGCTTCATTTTATTTTTATTCACACATTTTTATTTTTCCTCTCCTTCAAATGATATGAATATAATTGCACTAAAAATTGTACAGAGCTTGTCGTCACGGTAACTGCCCGGGTTCCGGGACGGGGACGGGGTCGGGTTCCAGACCGCGGTGAGGACATTTGTTCCGTAGGAGCGTTCCCCAGCAAGTCCGGGGTTCCTATGGTTCTGAACTCCATGAGGTCCTGGGTTTAAGATACTGCACACTCAGGCGGAGGGTTCGACTGGAAAGTTATGAAAGTCAACTGGACGATGAGTTGAAGTGTGTGTGTGTGTGTGTGTGTGTGTGTGTGTGTGTGTGTGTGTGTGTGTGTGTGTGTGTGTGTGTGTGTGTGTGTGTGTGTGTGTGTGTGTGTGTGTGTGTGTGTGTGTGTGTGTGTGTGTGTGTGTGTGTGTGCGACTCTGCGTGTGTGCGTGCGTGCACAGGAAGGATGTGTGTAAATATACAGGCCAGAATTTGAATAGTCCTTTTCGACGCATCTTTAGTTTTTTGTTTTGTCTTTAAATTCCGGGAATATATCAATCCAAATTTGTGAACAAACAAATTACTTTATACCAAAACACGAAACCCACGTTTAGGATTTGTGATGTCCTTCAGTATCTGGAAGCCCGACCATTGGCTGTGCAGGAAACATTTCATATATACTCCACTGACCTGACTCAAGTAATTGAATAACGGGCATTGAGTTTCATTACAATGATTGATGTCAACATTTATTTATAATGCCACAAAGGTGTAAATCTTTGGTTTTGATTTTAGTTTACGGTTTAATGTCGACTTTTGGGAGAACCGTGGGATACTTATGAACTACTCAGTTTGTTCTAATTGCGTTGAAAGAACTCTTCTATTCCACCTGAAAAACTTTTTTTTGCTGATTATTTTCTTTTTCCATTTCTTTCCAATTAATTTGCCGTTTTGTTGATTTTGGAGAATTTAATTTAGATTTGGCAATAATTGCCGCTCAACAAATAGAAGGTCTAGATCTTGGCTGGGCTGAGCTGGTATTTAAAAGCTTGGGAAGGAGGCTGAAAGTGAAAGATGGTGGATGTTTGGAATGTGTTGACGTGAAGCCGCTTTTGTCTGTGCAAGGAAGCATACACACAAAAGTCTAAACCCTGAACCCTCAGCACTTTGGGCACTGGCACTATTGTGACAAAGCATAACATACTTTATCATTCTAGATTTATTTTAAGCTTCCTAGCATTCTCTTTAGCATGCCCTAGCATTTTCTTAAAATAGATTATACATTTGTTTTGTTTTTTCTGGGAGGGTGATCGGAACATAAAAAAAATGCATATAACATTTTAGAGAATAGGTTATATTATTTTTGGACTATAAAAGTCTTTATAAAATCTATTCTTCACAATTTCTAAATCACTGTTGAACGTATGAGCGGGAGGGTGGGAACGAGGCAGCGTTTATCGTCTACTGTAAACGGTGGTGTGTGTGTGAGTGTATATACTGTATCTGTGTAACATATTGTATATTAATTATGCCTGGTGCGAGCGTGTGTGTTTAGGGTGAGGGGTCGAATGGAACGGGGGAATTCTGTTGTACACTCTAGCTCAGGGGCTAGGGGTGTAGAATGAGTGTCGATGTGTTTGGCCTTTTCTGGACAGCCAACTGCTGATCAAGAAGGGCACGCTGGCTTTAAGCAAGGGGGGGCTTTAGGGCAGGCTGGCTTTATTACACGGCCGTAGACCACAAGAGAGCATATTCTATTTATTTGGAAGAAGTATGTAAACTAATGAGTTTTAATGTACTGTAGAAGAGCCGACCGTTTAGCAATGGACACATGAAGAATCATTCAATCAGAAGAACCTGTTCGTGAAATGCTGATTCTGAACTGTTGGATTTTTCTTTTTCTTGAAATTTTTCTTTCCCTCTCAAATAAAACTGAGCAAAGTAAAGTATTGCCCGTTTGGTTTGTTAATCCCATGCCTGCTAAAGGTCACAAGCATGCCTTTACATGCATGGGATAGTGTGCTAGAAAATCCACACATTCAAAATGTTTGTGACATCACAAAAGGGGTGGTTGTAGATCAACTCAGAAACCATGGTGGGTGGTACCGATGTACCATGATGTCACAAACGCAGCATAGGTGTCCTATTTTATTTCCTTAAAGGGACACTGTAATATTTTAAGTAATTTATTACCTCAAATCGACGTATTCATTCATAAATAAGTCCTCATTGGTGTAAAATTATCTCTGCCAAAAATCGCACTTATCCTCCTGAGCGAAGAATAATTAATATGTAGTTACATAGGACGGGTAAGCTTCATGGAGGCTTCCATGTTCTTCCGGTCTATGAAATGCCGAGAGGGACAAAGAGCACTACGTGGTACAGGAAATGCAAACGCGTTTTCACTCTGAGCCAGCGTGAATGATGACTGAAATAATTCACTATCTTGCTCGAGGAGTAATTACTCATACATCATTAGCTTACACTAATGATTCAATGCAGTTTGATATTTTTTTTTAATAATGAACCTCATCATCACTCGAATGACTCGATGAGGTAGTATTGGATCGGGATGTCATGACACAACTTCTTGGCAGATACTGCCCACTGTCGTTTTTGAACAAGCGAGCACTATTAGTTTGAATGCAATACACAATTGTACCACTAGTTGGGAGTAATTTTTACACAGTGTCCCTTTAATGGCTGCATCGAAAAAATATATAACACTTTCCCTGTATTTGTAAGAAAATTAAACAAAAACACTGGGAGGTCTGAGAAACTGTCGCTTAAACAGATTTATTTTTTATAGTTTAGACAAAGCACAGCGGTCCTGAAGAGTAAGGATATTACTCTGAACTGAATACACACACACACACATACACGCCTTGTTGCCAAGATACAAAGCTCAACCCTCCTTCACTCTCGCCGCTTCATCACGCACAGAGGGACAAAAAATAAACACCTATTTTCCTACATTTCAAATATCCCTGTCGACTCATACATACAATTCATTATAATTGGATTTTACTTTGTATTATCTTCATATTGATTCTTTATACACAAACGCGCAAATGTTGGCTAATAATTTAATCTTCAGTCATTTTAATGCATGATTAACTAACGTCTCTAGACAGTGGAAGCACAAATCCAAAAATGCAACACACACATACATAAATACATACATTATTACAGTAAATAAATACACATATATGAGATATGTTGTCCATGGTATACTAGTAAAGAACGACAATGTACTTGTGGGTGTTGCAGCAGTGACGGGGATGATATTCAGGAGGGGGAGGGGGCTGTTAGCGGAGAGCTGGGGGCTGGAGAGTGCGACTCTGAAACGGGCTGTAGTAGTAGGACATCAATCAAGGGTACACGCGTAGCAAGACAACAGTTCTGTGGCTGGTGCATTAGTTTCACGTTAACAACAAATTTACCACCACCAAGTGCAGTCATTATTATTACAACAAAAATAAAAACCAAATGTAGAGGAACTTAGGAAGGGAGGGGTAAATACGCGGTTTCTAAAACAATATGTGGGAGAGACGATGGATAGAAGTAAACACAGGCGACTATAATATTGTTTAGGGTTGGTCTGTTTTTTGCGTCTCACTCACCCCCGTAACCACTGACGGAGAGAAGAAGAAGGGAGGAAGGGAGGGAAAGAAAACATAAGATGTTCAGTGAAGAATACCAGCAATTGAACAGGATGTTAAACATTTGACCAGCAGCAAACATGTAATCCTGATCATTTGGTTGAATTACGTGAGTATTTAGAGAATTCAAGTTTTTCTCTTTATTTAACATCTCATCAGTTTTCATTCTTGAGTCTAAAATGATTGACAGACAGCTGCAGTTCAGCTATCCAATGACATATTGCACATTCTATGAAGTCCCACCCTCTCTATTGTAATAGAGTTTATTGTAGGGATGAGGACAGTCGATTTGGTTGGGGTCAGTGCAGAGAGGAGTTTGTGATAAGGCAGAAAACTTAAATCCAAGACAAACATGAAACCCGGCTGTTGTCTTTTAAAAACCAATGCAATAATATTGCATAGGTCCATTGGGTATAAACAAATACACACACAAGAGAAACAAGCAAATAGTCCTGAAAGCATAACGCCTGTTTGCTTGAAAAGAGAGGTCACACCGTTGTCTTATAGGGGGATTTGGAGTAGGTAAGACACATTGAAAAAGCACAAAGAAAACGACTGAAAACGGTTTCAACACGTTTCAAGGAATCATTCATCACTGTCTGATGAATGATTCAAAGTGTTTTTTCTGACTGGAGACAACTTGACCTAAATTGTCAATAGTTATGGAAAGCTACTGACCAACACATTTAAAGATAAATAGGTTGATTGAAATGCCAAAAATCATAGAGGTGAAGAGACGATCGTTTTTGATATGTTGCGTACATTGTGTCTATACATTACTTGGCATTGCTGTTTAAGGACAGTACAGTTAGAAGCTCAAAACTGCGTTGTTTCTGATTGGCCATTCAGGTGCAAAGACAGCCCTACCTCTACAGTGATTGGACGAGACAAATGTTTCTTCCCGAGCCCATTATTCTACTTTCGGCATTGTTTTTTGGAGAAAGGGGGCTAAGGGTTACTGTTAGGCCCAATCCCATTTCTACCCCTTACCCCTTCCCCTTACCCCTTCAAAACAAGGCGGAGGGGTAAAGGGAAGGGGTAAGGGGTAGAAATGGGATTGGGCCTTAATGTTTTTTGATACAACCGACAATAGTTTAAGACACACATGGATGAAGTTTTCTTACCCAAAACCACTTTGGGCAGACAATGCTTTATGTTTATTCGATACATAGAAGGCTTGATTTGAAAGGAAAAGCAGCCTCGAAATATAAACGTGAAAACCACATATGGCTATTAAGTATTCAAAAGCCATTTCAAATGAAGTGCAAAGGTAGTACCTCAGTAGACGCAAGTATTCAGTGTATTTCATGACCTTTTTATTCATGCTGAGTATGATGTATCTGACTGTTAGCATGTACATTGTGTGTTTGAGTTTGTGTTCGTGTGCGTGTGTAAATTTAAATTTTTCATTCAGCTCTGGTTACCGGTATTATTGGAGAATAGCGTGTTTATACTAAGTTTACATATCATGCACTAGTGTGTGTGTGTGTGTGTGTGTGTGTGTGTGTGTGTGTGTGTGTGTGTGTGTGTGTGTGTGTGTGTGTGTGTGTGTGTGTGTGTGTGTGTGTTTTGTGCGTGCACATGAATGCGTCTGTTTGCATATCGGTGTGTGACCAAAAACATGGAGAGAGAGAGAGAGAGAGAGAGAGAAAGAGAGAGACAGAGAAAGAGAGACACAGAGAAAGAGACAGAAAGCGAGAGAGACAGAGACAATGAGAGAGAGTACAGTAGTATAGGAGCAGTAAGAGGTGGAGGAGGAGGGAACCAGCTCTGGTCTGTCATGACAGATAACAACAGGTAGGTGGAGCTGTTGCCCTCTAGTCCGGAGGCAGGGTAGGTGGGGTTAATGATGACGGTAGTAGTAGGGAGGGGCTTGGAGGCCTAGTGGGTTGGAGAAGGTGGGGGTCTTCGACTGCCATGGACAAACACAGAGACACACACACACACAAACACACACACACACACACAAATCCAACACACACAGAAGACACACATCGGTCAAGTGTTAAGGAACACACAGGAGGATTCGGATAGGATAGGACATGGATGTGTGGGGTGGAGGGGTTCAATCTACTGCTCTCCTATACAAGACAAATGTTATTTTCCTGAAAACATTTAAAATTTGAAAAAAAATGTCACTACACTTGCATGTAATGCAGGAGCACCCATTTAAAGGGCATATATTTTAAGTCATTATAAGCTATTTCCAAATAAGTCCACTTGTGACATCACAACTGGGACAGCAAGATGAAGTCCCACCGGTCACAACAGGTGGGCAGGAGTTCATATATCCGTCCGACACGGTGGTGCCAGAAATGGTTTAAATTTTTTAAATGGCACAACTTGTGGGTGAAACAGGGACCGTTTCAAAGACGTATGTAATGTCATGCACTGACAGCAGCTCACACGGCAACACAAGATCACCACGACTTACAACACGTGTAATACGGGGACTGGACGACGGTTCATTCGAGACGTCTATGTATTTGACACCGATTGAACAAGACGTTGAGCGTAATGAGAGACATAGTCGAGGTCAAATGAATATGACGTGATGCTGAATATATCATTGCTTTCTAAATGACTTCCTTCACCTCCGATGCCCTCTGACTCAACTGAGCATCTTGATCCAGACGGCTGAGCCTGGCCTATTCCCTAATGAGCTGTAACCGTGGGCAACGCAAGTCACTTTGGATAAAAGTATCTCCTAAATATGAAAGCTAAATGGCTTTGTACAGTAGTAACAGGATTGCTTTTCTTTAGAATAGAGTAGATTCAATTGTTTTGACAAAAAATCGAATTATATAAATGTATTCATTTCCCAATAATCAAAATAGGCCTTCTATTGATGTTATGGAATTCAACTATAAATGTCGTTCTAGATGGACTTTCCAACTATACAAAATATGCTTATGCTGATGAATCGGCATATGCAGATATGATATGCATTTTGGTTGACAGGACAACAGTAGACACTAGACAATGAATGACAGAGTTGTTACGAGAAACACGCACAATACCAAACTGAGAGACACACAACACAGTCCGATATCATGATTTGAGCTTTGGATGTGACCGACGTTGGATGTCTGGTGACATTTGGCAGGTAGGTATCTGAGTGTGTTTGTTTGTGTGCGTGTGTTTGTGTGTGTGTGTGTGTGTGTGTGTGTTAGCGTGTTCAGATTTGAGTGTTCTTATTCCTCACACCCCAACGGCTCCCAAAAGCATCAAAAAGAAAAATACATATTTGATCACGGTTACCTCTATGATTCAAATACAAAAACACACACAACATGAAGAGTGTGAATGTTTGTTTACGCGCCCATGCAGTGCTACATGAAGGTCAAACTCACAGGGGGGAAACACTACAGTAAGACACATAAGTTGAGACTGAGAACATGGACATGCAGCAGTCGCAGAGACCTCTTCCTCCCACAACGTAGAAGGAAGCAGGTGAGGATGACGATGGTGACTGGGCAGCACCAAACGTACCAGAAAGCTGTTAGTTAGTCCTCATTGGTCAGTGAAAGTGATCCTGAAAGGGGATTGGTTGATTCATAGGTAGGTGAGGGTTTAGAGGGGGCGTGTGTTGAGGAGGGGCATTGGGATGAAGAGAAGGAGGAGGAGGAGGAAGAAGAGAGGAAGAGGAATGCAAACAAGACAGGTTATAGTGAAAGGAAAGGACACAGGTCACATGACGGCTATAAGCCTCTCACCCTGCACTGTTCCGAATTCCGAAATTTCTTTACTTTGAATTTTCATAATTTGGAACTTTTGGAATTCGGAATTCAGAACATGCAGGATTCATATTTGTTAGTATTCGGTTTCAGTTTTTTAAAATTCAGGAGATGTGTAAATGCTTATTCCATCCGTTGAAACATGGTGGGTATTGAGAGTCTGGTCGGGTGTCGTGTGTGCATAGAGGGAAGCTGCTGGCCCCTTTGAAACACCACAGCCATGGCTTGACAAAGATTAACTGGCTCACAAACACAAGCAAACACCAGGCAAAGATTAGAGGGGCTGGAAGCAGAGGAAGCGGCAGAGGTTTGAAAGCAGGAGTGTCATGTATTGATATATTCTGTCTAGAGTCTGCCCTTTTGTCTAGCTTCCACCTGTAATGGCTTAGTGGCGTGAGAAATAATGAGATCAGTGTCTGAAAATAGTCCTGTCCGTAGAGCGTTGTGTGGATGGAGCAGATGATGTGTCTTAACGTTGAAGAGATTTGGGAGGACACATACAATTATTTTCCTTTCCCTTCGAAATTGTGCAAATGTGTGTTTGAAAACAGGAAATACACCAACTGGGCTACTTTTAGGGAGTCTAGTTCTCTCTTCTAATACACCAGGGCACCCTAGCCTGGTATTTACCTCATTCACCCCCTCATCCTGGTCCCATCACATCCCTCTTCGCAACAAGAGGGCATGCACACTTCAGCTGGGACTGCAGCACATGAGCAGACATGACATTCACCAGAATCAACTCATTGTGCTCCAAGGAAACCAAGGAAAAAAACACGCTTCAAAATTAAAGGTTTGTTTTGGACGAATTAAAGAGAAAACCTCTCAGGTTTAAAGGTCCTAGTGGAATAAAAAGGCTAAGTCCTTACAAGCCATTTGTAAGGACTCCCACTTGTGACCTCACACCTGGGAGTGTCCACCAGATGTACTACGGATCAACTCCCTGGGCACCGCAGCCACGTATCATACATATGTGGGTGGGACTCTCCCACTTGTGATGTCACAAAGGGGTTTATTCTAAATCGGCCTGTTTTCAGCCTCACATCTGGTGGTAAGACAGGGGCCCATCAGAAGGGGCCCTTCAGAAGGCTTACCTAGGCACACTGGGGGGTGCGCGGTTGGGCCGAGAGGGCACGGTGGGCGGGGGCCCGCTGTAGGTATCGGGTGAGGCCCCCGGGCGGGAGGGGACGGGGGGTCCCCCGGCGGGGGGAGGGCCAGGTGGGGGACCCCGAGACAGCGGACGTCCCGGGGGGCCCGGAGGGGCCCTGCGGTTGGGGGTGGGACTGGTGGCGGGAGACCTGGTGGGGAAGAGATGGGAATAAGGTTGAAGAGGAGGGTGGAGCTCAGTACTTAAGTTGAGTATGACATAGTGAACATTAGTGAACATTAGTGAACACCAACATAAAGGACCTAGAGGGGGTGAAATTTGATACTTGAAATTTGGGGATTTTGACGTATTTTACTAAACAACACGGGAGCTACTAACTTCTATTCGCTGAATTGAAATGAATTTCTATAAGTCTATCAATATTGCGCCAATCTTTGAACCGGTAAAGTTTCAAACAGATTCTCCCGAACAACGCCCCCTAGTGGAGACGCCGCCCCCCCGCCCCTCCTCACCTGCCGCCGGAGCCGCCGCCGGCGCGCTGCACCTGCAGCCAGGAGTCGTCGACGGGCGGGGGCATGGCGGTGGTGATGGTGGTGGTGCTGATGTCCCCGATGATGCCCAGTGCCTCGCGCAGGGCGTGGTACATGCGCAGCATCTCGTCGCGGTGCTGAGCCTGCTCCTGGGACTCCTCCATCAGGGAGCTCTGGTCCCCGCACGAGTACAGCTCAGCCAGCAGGTCGGCGTTGATGTACTCCTTGGTCTGGAGGGGGGAGAGGGGGAGGGGGAGAGGGGGGAGAGGGAGGGAGAGGGGGATAAGGAGAGGGGGAGAGGGGGAGAAGGGGGAGGGAGGGAGGGAGGGAGGGAGGGGTAGGGAGAGGTGGGAGAGGGGGAGAGGGAGGGAGAGGGGGAGAGGGAGGGAGAGGGGGGAGGGGAGGAGAAGGGGGAGGGGGAGAAGGTGAGAGATTGAGAGAGGAAGAATGAGAGGGTCTGGTTATTGGATAACAATTGTTGATTATATATTATCCAAAAATGGGACACCGCATGGGTGGTTTATTTTGCTCAGACAATTAACAAACATTGATTAGATATGA
Organism: Gadus chalcogrammus; assembly: GCF_026213295.1. Lineage (NCBI taxonomy): Eukaryota > Metazoa > Chordata > Actinopteri > Gadiformes > Gadidae > Gadus > Gadus chalcogrammus. Next base: position 9,779,546 of record NC_079430.1, read on the forward strand.
GTTACTTTCATCTAAATCGTTATTTGCCTTTTTATCGACTTAAGCAGCTGAAATGTTTTTGGACCGCTCAGGATCAAGTATTTCACAATGTTGTGGTATAAGGCTTGCCATGATGAAAAAAAACAATTACTGGTTCTATGTAAATTCTTCTATTTTTTTAGAACTGTAAGTGCAGTAGGATAATTAAGAGGAAGAATCCTTGCTTATATGTGTTATAAACTATTCCATTATTTCCCTTTGGTCATGTCTATGAAAAGTGGCCATGGTAACAAAATGGCCGCCAACGACAACTGGCCCAACGCGATCAAACAAAGCTGTGCCGAGGGGAAGACTCACGTTGTTGATCATGAGGTGCATGATGGTCTTGGGCATGAGGTCGCGGACCGTCTTGTTGACGATGGCCATGTAGGAGTCCACCAGGTTGCGGATGGTCTCCACCTGCCGCTCCAGCTGGGGGTCGCTGTGCATGAAGTTGTCGGAGCCGTTCTCCTCCCCACCCTCGCTCTGGAGGGGGAGGGGGGGGGGGGGGGGGGGAGGGGGGGGGGCAGAGGGAGAGGGATGGTTTAGTCAGTGACATTGAAGCTTTTATCTAAAGCGATGTGCAGGTGATTTGGAGAACAAATCCAAATAGTACAAATGTTGACCGCGCTTGTGGAAAAACAACCTGGATATATTTTTTCTTATATTTGGTTAAAAACATACATATTCGTGCATACACATACATACATATCATACATATTACACATTAGTACATATTTGTATTTGTTGGAGATTGCAGCCCCTAACTATATGAAGGGGGCAATCCAGTACTGCTATGATGGAGGTTTATTCTACAAGTCGTTCTTGTGAATAGCGATTGGCAGTAGTCTAAGAAAGAAGGGATAGACATGAAGGAGAGAGAGAGAGAGAGAGAGAGAGAGAG
>NC_079430.1:9785467-9787967 GCF_026213295.1 Gadus chalcogrammus
CCCTCCTCCTTTGCTCCCTTCCTCCCTCCTTTTCTTCCTCCCTCCTCCCTCCCTCCTTCCTTTCCTCCTTCCCTCCCTCCTTCCCTCTCTCTTTCCCTCCCTCTCTCCTTCCATTCCTCCCTCCTCCCTCGACTCCTTCCTTTCCTCCCTCCTTCGATCCCTCCTATCCTCCCTCCTTCGATCCCTCCTTTCCTCCCTCCTATCCTCCCTCCTTCCTTCCCTCCATGCCTCTCTCCGTTTCTCCCCCTTCCATCCCTCCATTATGTCTCTTGACTGAGGTCTATTTGGTCTTAGCTTTTGGTGGAAAAACAAAAGAGAAATGTGCGTTTGATTCCCTTCATGTCTTACAGTACAATGGCATGTGGAACACGATTCAGGAAAATACTCCCTCTACGAGTCTGAGAGATTAGAGAGGATCTGCGGTCGGCAAACTGAACACGAACGGAAAGAAGAGCGGTGAAGCTACAGTCCTACGGACTAAACACTTGAGTTTACAGCAAGGGATTCCAAATTATTCCTGATTTCTTGTTTCAGAGCAGAGACCTAAACAATGAACAACAAAGTTGTATACTGTCAAAATAGTAAATGTACAAAAAAAAGGCAGCGAATGTAATTCAGATCTGCTGCTAGGGAAACTTCAATTCATTCACTTAATTTACTTTAAAGCTTTTTTAAGAAAATGTTAATGGCCACTAAACTGTTGAGGCTCTCAATTATTTGGCCTAACAGATTCTGAAATGTTATCTTTTAGATATTGTAAATTTCCACATTCATTCTCCCCAACATAAAACTAAACTTTTGCATGCATCTACCCTATTGACAGCGGATTATATGGATGAATGTACGGATATATCGATGCAGAGCAAGCCTCCCTACTCTGTACATCCATCCAAACTTTAGAGACCCTTTGGTTGGCGGTCCCATCTTCCTGTTGGATAATTGCTCCGCAGTAAAGTTTCTGCCCTTACTCCGTCAAAAAGGAAAGCCATTGTAACAACCCCATTCCTTGTCATGACGTGCTATTCAGGCTAATTGCTTGTGACCGCTAAAGGAGTGTTGAGCGGGGGGAGAGTGTGAGCTACCCCTCCCCCATCACACCAGATGCATAAAGGTATGGAAAGATCCCAGCGTCGAGAAAGCTGAACATAAACCACGCTTTTAATGTGTGCGCGTTAGAATCATTATTGTGTTAGTGGGTCTCCTTAAGTCTTGTAGCTGACTACAGAAAAGGTCTTACAGGTTGTGTATCACTTAGAAATATATTTAATATAATTTAATATAATACAATATAATACATGTGAGCATATATATAAGCAAACGCTTTAAATGTGTACGCACTAGAACCATTATCCTGTTAGTGTGTCAACTTAAGTCTTGCCTACGACTACACAAAGGTCTTCCAGGTTGTTTATCACTTAGAAATATATATTTTTAATATTACAAAATTAGCATAATTAAAATGAGCATATATATTAGCAAACCACGCTTTTAATGTGTGCACGCTGGAAGCATTATTGTATTAGCGTGTCTGCTTACGTCTTGTCTACGACTAAACAAAAGGTCTTGCAGGTTGCGTATCACTTAGAAATATGCATGATATAATATCATATAATATCATATAATCTAAAACATATGAGCACATACAAGCAGACCACGCTTTAATGTGTACACAGAACCATTATTGTTCGATTAATACATTGTTGTTACTTACGTCCAGGCAGTATATCACTTAATAATAATAATAAGATATATATACATATATATATATATATATATATATATATATATATATGTTTGACAGCTTATCTTGATTAATGCCTTGCATAAAGGCACAAGCACAATTCTACAGAGGTGGCGGGAAAAGCATTAGCCCAGTTTGATCTCTGTGAACCTGGCCAATCACAATTAACTGTGATTGAATGGACACATAAACGCATTCATTTGGAGAATTTCAGAAGTGTGTTTATCGCATACTTGTGTTGCAGTTGTGTGTGTATAAATGTGTGTGCGTGCACCGGCGGGAGCATATAGTATGTCTGGTAAAAAAAAGAAGAAGTTGAAAATAAAAACCATGCGTTCGTTCATCTTTGAGGGTCTCCTGCTTCAAAGGAGTTCAGGGGTCTGCAGTGGCTCACACACACACACACGCACACACGCACACACGCACACACACACACACACACACACACACACACACACACACACACACACACACACACACACACACACACACACACACAATCTGTTCAGTATAGACGCACACAGTGGAAGGTCATAGAGTACACAGGTTAGCTCAGCACCTGGCTATGGGGACACATTTAATCTTTTGTGTGTGTGTGTGTGTGTGTGTGTGTGTGTGTGTGTGTGTGTGTGTGTGTGTGTGTGTGTGTGTGTGTGTGTGTGTGTGTGTGTGTGTGTGTGCGAGGTGCGAGGGGTGTGATCGGGGAAACCGGAGAGCAAAAAATAATAATCGCATTGAATGAAAAACAGAGGTTTTTCA
>NC_079430.1:9800467-9815467 GCF_026213295.1 Gadus chalcogrammus
CAATTGGATTGACCTACTTAGCTACTAATAAATACCCTCTTGCTAAATACATGCTCATTATGTTATGTAAATCCATCTGCATCTCACTCTCTCCTCTCTTTGACAAGGTCTTTGCTTCCACATGAGTGACTTTCTGATATCGGGATTATGCTAGCTAGCTCAGGGCATTCCATGGCTGACGAAGCAAATGTGGTTTTTTAGAGCTCAAGCAAGAAGAAAAAGGGTTTTTATCCTCCACGTTTATGTACGTTTCAGGAACATGACGTGACAGAGTACCAAGCGACATTAAAATAACCATAGGGGTTTCCTTTTAGCCTTACTATGCCTGTATGACACTACAGCTGTAGTTTTAGCATCATAGCCTACGAGGCTCAGTTCACTGCTGTTCAAACACTCAAAACAGTGCTAGAAAACTGCGGACGAGGCTTATGGTCTGTGGTTAATGTTGATGAAATAAATATGTTGGTTAAATAAAAAAAACTTGTCCATAAGACACAGACTCTTGTATTGTGCTTTTCTTTCCACTCTCAGGGCAAAGCAGCAACAATGAGATGAGAACCGGTGTATGGTTAACATTTGTCTAGCTTGGAGCTTGGATAGTGCAGCAGGGCATGTCATACGCTATTTGTCATGCTGTAGCACGAGTGAGTGTTTGTTTCTTTGTGTGTGTGTGTGCATTTATGTGTGTGGGTGTGTGCTTGTGTGTGTGTTTGTGTGAGTGTGTGTGTGTGTGTGTGTGTGTGTGTGTGTGTGTGTGTGTGTGTGTGTGTGTGTGTGTGTGTGTGTGTGTGTGTGTGTGTGTGTGTGTGTGTGTGTGTGTGTGAATGTGTATACCTATGTGTGTATGTTTGTTTATGTGTGCATGTCTGTGTGTCAGTATGTATATATATATATGTGTGTGTGTGTGTGTGTGTGTATGTCTATGTGTGTGTATATATGTGTGCGTGTGTGTGTATGTATATGTGTGTGCGTGTGTGTGTGTGTATGTATATGTGTGTGCGTGTGTGTGTGTGTATGTATATTTATGTGTGTGTGTGTGTGTGTGTGTGTGTGTGTGTGTGTGTGTGTGTGTGTGTGTGTGTGTGTGTGTGTGTGTGTGTGTGTGTGTGTGTGTGTGTGTGCTGCCCAGACCACAGCTCAGAGCAAAAGGGGGGAAGCAGCCGAGGCCTATGGAGCACCTTCGAAGACACCTGCCATCTACTGGTGGTTAGTACAAGGTACACAGGCACACACGCAGGCACACCAGCCCACTACTCACCATGACTTCATCCTGAGGCAGGGGGCCGTGGTAACACAGGGAGGTGAGAGAAACACACAAACACACACACACAAACACACAAACCACCCGCACGTTAATGCCAATTGAGGAACATGCTAGAGGCCTATTTAGAATACGCATCCATATGTAATCCATATGTAACACATCAAACATTTCCCATGTAGACCTGACATTTAGTCGCATCAACCAATCCTCCGTTCCCCGCGTTGTGTCTGCTTAAGACATCATCATGACCATGACTAATAGAGCTCTTACGTTTGACACAACAGGGCTCCATCGTGGTGGTCACAGAAGTTGAAATTAAATACAAAGAATTAAAGGTCTGAAAATGTCGCGAAACTAACTTGGCAGAAATGGAATATAACATTCATTAGTAGGTTTAATCTCATTAAAATATCATTTTTGTGTTTTCTTTAGCAAATTAAAGCCTTGAAAATGTTGCGTAATTAACTTGGCAGAATGGAATATAATAATCATTAGTATTGTTGTTTAATCAAATTAAAATCTCATTGGTGTGTTTCCTTGAGCTTAGAATGAGCCCTTCATATCTCCACAGGGAGCGGGTCCTCTCCACGGTCCGCCATGTTGAACCACCGTGTTTCTACAGTAGCCCAGAACGGATAAACAACTCCAGAGATGACGCATTTATAATTACCAATCAATTTAAAATGGGAACAACCAGTAAGTAACAAGTTACATTCACGCCTGTGTCTCCTATCTACAGACCGGGGGGGGGGGGGGGGGGGGGGGGTTCTCCAAGTACCTGGTTACCAGCAGCCTTCTTCTGGTTCTGCTTGTTACTCCTCTGCTGAGCACTGCAACGCAGGGAACAACAGCCTTACAGTATCTATATTTAAAGCTGCACTATGTTAGTGTTCCCATGAGCAGCCTCTGGTGGCCTGTTGCTTCCTTCATCATTTTCAGAGGAAAATTGATCAAGTCCAATTTCGGAATAAAATGATTTATAGACAAAGATTCCCAGGGTCTACTGACGCGACAAGTCTTTTCCTTTGAAACATTGTACTTTAGATATGATTTTAACAGAGTAAATAAATGCAGTAGGAAAGTGACTTGTGTGTGCGTTAAGTGTTTAAAGTAATAATGGCCGGAGCTGAGTAGAAGACATACTTGGCGAATCCGATGAAGTCCTCGTGGTTGGTGTTCATGTAGGACAACTCGATGTCTATCAGCAGCAAAACCTGGATGGAGAAAGAAACTCAAATCCATGTGTTTGTATGTGTGTTTACGTGCGTGTGTATATCAATGTGGGTGTGTCTGTGTGTGTGAGCATGACTATGTGTGTGTGTGTGTGTGTGTGTGTGTGTGTGTGTGTGTGTGTGTGTGTGTGTGTGTGTGTGTGTGTGTGTGTGTGTGTGTGTGTGTGTGTGTGTGTGTGTAACCTGGGTCTTGGTGCGACTCTCCCGATCCCTGATGTGTTGTGTGACGATCCTCTCCATCTCCTCCCTCAGCAGGGGGTACTGGGCCAGCTGCACACACACACGCACACAGCACAGGTAGGTATCACAGTATGACACACACACACACACACACACACACACACACACACACACACACACACACACACACACACACACACACACACACACACACAAACACACACACACACACACACACACACACACACACACACACACACACACACACACAAACACACACACTTAAGCAGAAACGCACACAGGTACACACACACACACACTCAACAAAGCAGGCACACACACAACAAACACATTACTTTCATTCGTTGAAACACTAACTAAATGTAATAAAATACAAATAAACAAACAGAAAAAAATAACTCATTGTTTCACATACTACAGTTACGCATAATGGTACTGAATAGATGTATCACATTGTGAGCTGTATTACAGACTTATATTGTCATATATCGAAAAATGTTAATTTGTGTTCATTATTTCATAACAATGCAACACAATGTATTTTTGTATACAAAATGTACAGTGTTAACGGACTAGTGAGAATGCTCTGGTTCTGAGCCCAAAACTAATTTGGTTTGAGCTCATTAATATACATATTAACAATTGTGGTAACTTCCAATGTGATACAGAAGATGTGATGGGAAAAGGATCAAAATAAAAGGTTGATGTTTCCCACAAGTTACAATGCATCCTCATGGCCTCAAAGTAAATCACTTGTCGAAGATAATATTTGAGGGTTCATTGACTTCACCTGGTTTATATTGTGATCAAATGTTGATTTTTGAGCTCAATTCAGTAGGCAGTAGAGAGAAAATAATAGATGCATGGATAACTTAACACTTTTAAGTAGTTCACAGTGTCAAGTTAATGGTTGCATTCAATCTGTTATGTTAAATTGTTCGATATTTTGTATTTTATATGCAATATACACTAAATTACCTGTTACCCTGTCAACACACGCGTTCGATAGGTTTAAGCTCCAAAGGGATGCATTGCATCTTGAGAAACGCCGCCAACGTTTATCTGCCAGTGTGTGAAGTCACCAAAACCATGCACACAGTGAACATATCATGACTCAGTCTTCTGCCAGTGTTGCATTGAGCATTGAGCAACATGCACAGGTGTGTACACACACACACACACACACACACACACACACACACACACACACACACACACACACACACACACACACACACACACACACACCCACACACATTCCATGTCTTCTTCATGCCAAGCTTGAGAGGGGGGAGGGAGGGGGAGAAGGGGGGAGGGAAGATGTGAGAAAGGGGGGAGGTGGAAGTTGAAATGATCACTTCATGGATTCTTCTATTACTTTTTGCATCATTCAATCTGTTTATCGTTTTCTCTGAGGGCAGGTAATGTGTACATCTCACTATCAGCACTCTCTGTTAAACACAAGGGGAAGAAAATAAATGTCCTTTATGTATGATCTCCATGTCAAAAAAAACTGAATAGTCCATAGGAATCTTATTGAGTCCATTCATATGTGTCTGTTTGATTGTGATGTCATACGCTTTGAACTGGATTGGAATCAATCAAGACAAAGAAAGCCATTAATTGTTTCAATCCAATGAGAAGCAAATCCATGAAGTTGTTTCCTAGAGATGGAGGAGGTGAAGAGAGAGAGATAGAGAGAGCGAGAGAGAGAAAAGCGATGCTGGGGAGATTAAATGAGTGGAACTTAAATGGTCCTAATGGCACTCACTCTATTATATTAAAACAAAAAAAGAAATAAGGAATTTGATTTAAATCATAAAGATGTTCTTGACTTGGACAACAAAGACAGGTGGAATGAAGTTATCTGACATGCTGGTAATGACGAGTCAAACTTGGACAGTTTGTCAAACTGAACAAATCAAGACTATGTCCTAATCTATATATCATAGATTCAATTAGAATATGGATAAAAATCAAATATTGTAATATTATATATTAAAATGGGATAATAGATAAAATTATCTTCAGTAAGGACAGACCGATTATACCGGACACATTGTTTTTGTGCCGTTTAATTTTGGTAAATGTTTTTTTTAAATATAAACGGTTGAAGAGATTTTACTCGCACCAAGATTTTGCATCAATACAATTTAACTTTATATCCAGTAATTTATACACTCAGACATAACTAGTTAGGCTTTACTCATCGTCATAAAGGGCTAGATATACATCCATTGTTTGGTCGTTTGTATATTTACCAAAAAGCTTGACATATGTTTTTTATGCAGAAACCCTGGGTTTACCCAGGGACACTATTCCTGAAACTCATTATGGTTGCTTTCCTGATTAAATTTGACCCATCTTAATTAGAATGGCAGCAGAATCAATAGATCCACCGACGCTAGACAGAAATCATATAAACATTCAGATCTTTAGAAATACAGGACCACAGAAATTGATTTAAAAAAGAAGGCAGATAAGGAAATGCAGAAGAAATTACAAAGAAAGCAATAATAAGGACAGGTTGGATAAGGACAGCAGTAGAGAAAGATGGGCCTGACTGGAGACTAAAAGAGATCCTTTTGTAATCCGAAAAAAAATAAAATCTTAAAATATATAAAAATCTGAAAAAAGTGTATGTTAAGTGTTATTGTCTTCATAACGGGGGTCGGCGTCTTTCAGCGCATGGTTTTACCTTGCTGCTACACTTTCGTATGGTGGAGGTGAGCTCGCTCACCACCATGTCTATGCACTTCAGCGTGGGCTCCTTCAGCTTTTGGATCTGCTTTTTCACTATAGCCTCAAAGGCCAGGTCAGGAGTGAACAGGCCTGTCCTGCAGAGATACAGCCATCCAGGGTGTCCCAGAGAGAGAGAGGGAGGGAGGGAGGGAGGGAGGGAGGGAGGGACAGGGAGAGAGAGAGTGATGAAAAGGGAGAGGGAGATAAAGAGAGAAATGAGCTTGGAAGATATCAATGAGAAGAGTGCAGAGAGAGATTCAACGAGGAAAAAGAGCCTCTTCTGCCTCTCGAAGAGGCAGAAGTAGAAAGTTGAGAGGAAGAGAGACGGAGAACAGGAGGATTTAGCGGAGAAGAGAGGGTAGAGTTGGGAGGGGAGGGATTCTTGGAAGAGCTCAAGGAACCAAGGCGTTAGAGCAGTTAGAAGAAGGCCGTGGAGGAGCAAGCAACAGGTGAAAGCTCAGTGAGGAGACAGACTGACGCATGGCGGTGACCACAAAGCAGACGTGAGGAAGAGCGGGACAATTGTCAATGACACTCCAAAGAGAAGACCAAGGGGGCGGAGAGAGAGGAAGGGAGGGCTTTTCAGGGTAGCACATGGAAGTGGTCCAGGGTGTGTGTGTGTGTGTGTGTGTGTGTGTGTGTGTGTGTGTGTGTGTGTGTGTGTGTGTGTGTGTGTGTGTGTGTGTCTGTGTGTGTGTGTGTGTGTGTGTGTGTGTGTGTGTGTGTGTGTGTGTGTGTGTGTGTGTGTGTGTGTGTCTGTGTGTCTGTGTGTGTGTGTGTGTGTGTGTGTAAAAGGGTGTATGAGGGAAGTGGAGTAAACAGCACAGAAGGAGGTAGAAGTCAAGTGAGACACATTCAGCCTCCCATGAAACCATTCTGAAACACTGAAGTCTCCATCGGTCAGACAGAGATAGAGACATAGAGTCAAAGAGAGAGGGTGAGAGAGAGAGATAGACAGATAGAGTTTGAGAGGGAGAGAGAGAGAGAGAGAGAGAGAGAGAGAGAGAGAGAGAGAGAGAGAGAGAGAGAGAGAGAGAGAGAGAGAGTAAAAACACAGAGCAAGAGAGACAAAAAGTGAGAGTGTGTGAGAGAGAGAGAGAGAGAGAGAGAGAGAGAGAGAGAGAGAGAGAGAGAGAGAGAGAGAGAGAGAGCAGAAACAATAGAAAAGGCTGTAAATGTCCAGACCTAGAGAGAGATCCCAGGCCGCACCACACACGCCAACATACTCCCAGCTATGAGCCGCAAGAGACCACAGCTGTGCACACAGAGACCCAGCCAAGACAACCACTCTCTCCCACTGTCTCTCTATCTCTGTCTCTCTCTGTCTCTCTCTCTCTCTCTCTCTCTCTCTCTCTCTCTCTCTCTCTCGCTGTCTCTCTGACCATTGTCTACCTGCCGTAGTCATAGTAGTAAACAGTAGTAGTGATAGAGCTCTGCCTTAGGACTACTGGATTAATGTTGGGGTCGGTATAACACTTATATTGGGAGAGACCGCTATTGGGGACACCTGGAAAGGTCTGGTTCAGGTGCACAGCCAAAGATCTCTCTCTCACACACACACACACACACACACACACACACACACACACACACACACACACACACACACACACACACACACACACACACACACACACACACACACACACAGGGACAGGAAGTCTGGACGCTGAGCTCATGCAATATGGCTGCCAGACAGGAAACCCTTTAAGACGAAGGGACCTTGACGAATGGATCGCAGGAGTAATTTGGATTAAACCGATTCGCCACTTAACCGATGCAAGGCCATGTCAAGACCTTGTCAAGATCGGTGAATTAGCATATGTTTTATAGAAACCTAAGGTTACGAGCGGGTCAAGGGGAATGACAACTCTTACCAGCAGCCATGTTTCAGTTCCAACCCAGCATCCATCCAATCCAATCTCAGTCCTCCATCACAGCACTTCTAAGTGGCCAGGCTATCGGCCAGCCTACGACCACTTAACCTCCATTCCCATAGATGTCAGGAAACACCACCACAATCACCAACACCACCCTTTCATCATACACCACAACACCATCACGACAGCACGGTGGAAGCCAGCTAAAAGGGAGCTCAGGTATAAAACAACCTTTGTTTACCTTCTTGGTACACTGCCTAACCGTATTGACTAGCTCAGATATGACCATGTCCACACATTTGGTACAGGGCTCCTTAATCTTCCCAATCTGGCGCTTCACTATGGTCTCAAAGGCCATGTCCGGAGTGAAGAGGCCCGTCCTGCCGGCCAGAGAGAGACGGGGACGACCGGGGCAAGAAGAAAAGCAAAAACAGAGTAAGAAAGGGCAGGCAAGGAGAATGAGAGGGGCGTATGGGCTTGGAGCAAAGATTAAGTTTAGATTTTTTTTTTTATAACCATCTGCCCCGTTCTGAACTTCCCCCTGCAATCTAAATGTTTTCCTAGCAAGTTCCTAGAAGTTTGTGACATCACAAGTGGAAGTGTCCACAAATCACAGCTCGTGGTAAATAGGGGCACTTTAAAACATAAAATTTTAAGAAACACAAATTATATTAGGTAATGCAAGTATTAGAATCTGTGTTTGTTGGTTCAATTTAGGAACTGAAATCAATGTTTGTTAGTTTAATTTATGAGCTTACGAGTCTTCACATTAAAGTTTGGGTAGGCAATTTATCAAATACCGGTAATCATTTTTGTGTCTGATCAAATGCTCTGAAAAGAAATAGCCTTAACTCCAGTATCTGTGGCTGTCACAGGCCTGTAATAAGCCTTTTCAATAATTACATGGCTTACCTGTCTGTCTACCTAGCTACATGCACATGCAATCATTGGGCATGAACTGATTCTTCTATGAGGCTCGTCTATTGCTAAAGCCAGTGAGCTAGTCATGTGTTTTGAGAGTGGCTTTAGAGGAAGGCTTGAATGGAGGGGTGCCAAATTTTCGGTTGGATTATTTTAAAATCTAGCTGACTCTTGCTGGTTACTTCAAATTGCCTACCCAAGCTTTAAAGTAGACATCGCCAGATATGGGCCAATTATAATCTAAATATAAATCCTGCCCTTATTTATTAGCATTCAAAATAGTTTGTTAGGAATCACTGTGCTAGGAAAACAGTTATTTTACTAATTTACAAATAGTCTGTATCATATGCATAACACCACACATTTACCAAATAAAATGTGCTAATCAAATCAAGTCCAAAATTTCTCCCGTTTTTTCTATGGAGGCATATATGGAGTTGGCACACACCCTTGATTGAATCCTTATATTGTTTTTAAATATTGAATCCTTATATTGACTTCCAAGTGTATTATTTTAACCTCCCACACATACTCAGAAAGTACATACCTAGGAAGAACTTCCTGAACTCAACACATGGTTTACATTGTGATACATACAGAATCAAGCCTTTAACAAACCGACAGACCAACCGACTAACTCCACAAAGGACGCAACGCCATGACAATAACTACAACATAAAAAGACACGCAGAGAAAACACCAAGTTCCCAGGAAGAGGAGAGAGAGATTTGATTTAAAATCTCCTCTTCTGTCCCCTTCTGGTGACATCATCAGTATGCGCTACTCAAGACTCTGGGAGGAACTACGGAGGGCTTTTATGATGATATGTCCCCCACTCCCCCCGTAGAGGTGACCCCAGAGAGGTGGTGGTTTGGTTGAGAGGGGGGGGGTGGGGAGGGGGGCAGACGTGCCTGATGCCGTGGATGTTCTTGATGGCGTAGCTGATCTCCTTGCGGAGCTCCTTCTCGTCAAACTCCATCTACAAGAGGGGAGAGAGGGAGAGAGAGAGAGAGAGAGAGAGAGAGAGAGAGAGAGAGAGAGAGAGAGAGAGAGAGAGAGAGAGAGAGAGAGAGAGAGAGAGAGAGGAGAAGGACATTCCATGGGTTAATGCACAAGGACACACAAGGACGTAGCGCACACACACACACACACACACACACACACACACACACACACACACATGCTGTGTTACGTAAAAAATATCAACACGTATCAACATAATGGAAAATGATACCCGTTAGTTTAATTTTCTTCTCTTTGGCTCTCATAGATATATACTGAATCATAAACACACACACACACAAACACACACAAACATACACGAGAGTACGTGTCATGTGAGAATAAGTGTAATTTTCCACTTGACACACACAAACGTGTGTGCTTCTTTCTCTCAACCTTCCACAGAGATCAGAATACCCCAGCAGCTCATAAAGTGCCCTTCCATCAAGGGCTTACACAACGATATAAACCAGAGCTGTACAGAGCCTCACGCTAATGGTGGTAATGTCTATAGCAGACCCACTGCTATTGGCTATGTAAAGACAGCAATAACTTCAGTATTAGTATGACAAAACGGAGGAGGATCTCAAATGTAAAACATAACAGTAGATTGATGTACAATTTCTAATAGCATAGTAATATAGTCATAGAGGCGAATAGTAAATTGATAAAATAGATTAAAAAAATTGTTTTCATTTCATTATGTCATTTTTGTAAATATAACTTCAGTTCGAGGGTCACTTTTCGGCTTGCCTTCTGAACAGTGTGTGTGCGCAACAGTTTGGTATGTTTGTGTGTGTGTGTGTGTGTGTGTGTGTGTGTGTGTGTGTGTGTGTGTGTGTGTGTGTGTGTGTGTGTGTGTGTGTGTGTGTGTGTGTGTGTGTGTGTGTGTGAGTGTGTGTTTGCATGTTAGCGGAAATGATAGAACAGGTAGAAATGGAAATTCAGGGACCTATGGAACAAAACAATAAAAATGACGGGTGAAGGAGAGATATGATGGAAGATGGGGAGAATGGGGTCGGAATGAATTTACAAGTTAAGTTGGAGAGGGAAAGAGAGAGAGAGAGACAGAGAGAGAGAGGGAGAGAGAGAGAGAGAGAGAGAGAGGGAGAGAGAGAGAGAGACAGAGAGAGAGAGGGAGAGAGAGAGAGAGGGGGAGAGACAGAGAGAGAGAGAGAGAGAGAGAGAGAGAGAGAGAGGGAGAGACAGAGAGAGAGAGGGAGAGATAGAGAGGGAGAGAGAGGGAATGATAATGATACCGATTTATAGGGAGGAAGGGATATGGCGATATAGTCAAGGGGAGGCAAAGGAATGTCTGAGGGGAGGGAGGGAGGTAGAGGGAGGTTGGGTGGGAGAGGGAGAGACATGAGGAGAAATAAGGAGAGGAAGGGAGGGAGGAAAGAGGGGAGAGAGAGGGGAATTGATGGATGACAGGAGAGGTAGAAGATATGTCGAGCAGGAGGAGCTGTGGCTGTTTTAGCCATAGATCAAAGATCGACCTCAGGGTCCCCAGGGAGTATGTTACCTGTCTCTTGCTACTGAGTAATGATAGAGAGACAGAGAGACAGTGAGAGAGAGAGAGAGAGAGAGAGAGAGAGAGAGAGAGAGAGAGAGAGAGAGAGAGAGAGAGAGAGAGAGAGAGAGAGAGAGAGAGAAAGGGAGAGAGAGAGTAGTGGAAGATAGGAAGAATGCAAGGCAGGATTACAGTTGGCAAGAGCAAGAAAAAACGTATTGTTCTCTCTCTTCCTCCTTGGCTTTCTCTTCGTTGATTCTTTCACAAGATGCGACTACACTGTGTCTATGGGGATATTAATAAGAGATCATAGGACATGACGCCACATGTGCTGCACACTCCATCGGAACATAACACATACACTAGTGAAGCAGCAGGCACACAGACACACAAACACCGATCGTGGCTCCAGCAGTCCTCCTACGTTAAAGCAGGACTCCTGGGGGAGACAGCACACCACACTTGTTTATTGTTTTGTTACAAAGATATTCTACGAAAGATCACTTATTTTGAGGGAGTGGATGAGGCTTTCAAACTTTAAATATGTATACGATTTTAGTGTGGTTCTACAGTGGCCAATGTACACGTTGATTTGAAACCTTTACAGTTACTATTTTGCAGATAACTGCTGCTGGCTGAGTTTGGCTTTGCGGTTAATAGCCAGTTCCGCGCCTACAGATCCCGCCTCCAGCAACATGATTGGTCGAACCAAATATGAAGCGAACCGGATTGGAGCTGTGAGACCAGACCAACACTGAGACCCACCTTGACCAGCTCGAAGGGGAAGCGCTCGTGGAAGATGCGGTTGATGCGCGCGCCCCCTGACAGCTCCGCCGTGTCGATCTGGTCCCCGGACCCCTCGATGCGCTTCTCAAAGTCCACCGAGAACTGCTGCACCATCCTGAGGAAGCAGGGGTCATGGTTGATGAGTTATGATGAGTCATCTTACTGTAGCAGGACCTTGGTCAGTAGTATGAGTTATGATGAGTCATCGTGCTGTAGAAAGGCCTTGGTCAGTAGTATGAGTTATGATGAGTCATCGTACTGTAGCGGGACCTTGGTCAGCAGTATGAGTTATGATGAGTCATCTTACTGTAGCGGGACCTTGGTCAGCAGTATGAGTTATGATGAGTCATCGTACTGTAGCGGGACCTTGGTCAGCAGTATGAGTTCTGATGAGCCATCTTGGTCAGTAGTTGTATGGGTTATGATGAGTCATCTTACTGTAGCTGGACCTTGGTCAGTAGTGGTATGGGTTATGATGAGTCATCTTACTGTAGCAGGACCTTGGTCAGTAGCAGTGTGAGTTATGATGAGTCATCTTACTGTAGCGGGACCTTGGTCAGTAGTGTGAGTTATGATGAGTCATCTTACTGTAGCAGGGCCTTGGTCTTGCGTGAGGGGTCGTCAGGCCTGAAGTTCTTGTACTCTTCTACCTCCTTTTCTATGGAGAGCAGCTGGCTCTGCAGCTTGGCCCTCAACCCGGGCAGCGTGTCGCGGATGTGATTGGTCAGTTGCTGCACACGTGGTCACATGGTCCACAGAGGCGGGAAACCAGAGGGAGATGAATAAGGTTGATGAGTGGGGATGGTGTGGTCTGGAGAGTTTGGTTTCTACAGCAGTGTTGTTAGCCCACGTTGTTACTCTACTTTCTGTTCCCATGGTTATAAACAAGCAGGGTGAAGCAGCTTTTCAGTTTTTAGCAACCATTACATATCTTCAACAAACATCTGATGTCTTCCTCAACACTGCATCCTATAAATCCAAGGCTCAAAATCCTTTAAAATGTATTTCATACAAATGTTTTGTAACAATAGAAACATTAAGATGTACATAATATTCGTGGTGGATTTAATTTGTAGAAGTTAGGACCCTTGCTCAAGGGACCTGGCGGGTCCCTTGAGCAAGGTCAAACACGGTGACACATGTCGGTCAAACACGGTGACACATGTCCACAGGCCTCACACACGGACCTGGTTGAGGGTCTTCTGGAGGTACGGGGTGCCCATGCGTTCGGCCAGATGCCGGTACCCGGGATGGGACATGAAGAACTTCCTTTCGGCCGCCATGGCCGCGTTGATGTCCTTCTTCCCATCGATGTCCTTCTGACTTCTGTTCACCACCCCAATGTACCCTGGACACAGAGAGGCCCCACCGGGGTCACGTCACCGTACCAAGATGGAAGGACCCACGTGCTTCATCACTCATCTACCCTGTGACTCCTAACTGGATTTTGCAATGCATTTGGATTATGATTTGTTCTGTTTAAAACTTTATTATATAGTAGCATGTTTGTTCATATTATTTGTACCATTATATAACTGTCTTTTGGGGATTCTTTCATTCAACGTGGGTGTGTGAAGTCCTTTGAGACTGTAACTGTGAATAACAGCTATAAAAATACATTGGACTGGACTTGACAAATAGACATGGTTAACAAAACGGTTTCCCCTTGGTGATAACATTCCTCTAGATGTCTGGTTGGAAAATTCGTAAGATGTTTTCTGAAACCGGGCAAGGAAAGAATGAAAGGAAATTAAACACACACACACACACACACACACACACACACACACACACACACACACACACACACACACACACACACACACACACACACACACACACACACACATACATTAACCACATCCAGTTTTAACCAATGCTATTGGAAAAGTACAAAGTCAGCACATTTTCATAAAGGGCAAACCACATGATGTTGCAAAGACGCTATTTTTCCCAAACACTGTTTTACTTTAGACTTTACCCCCTGGTCTCTTGAGGAACACGTGCCAGTTCTCCCTCTTTCTCCCTCTCTCCTGCGGTTTTTGTCAAACTTTTACTTTCCTTGAACTTTTCGTCCAGTTATTTGGTTACAGTTGTTACCACCAGAGGGCAACAGTGGGTCACTCCTCGGGACCAGATAGTGTGTGTGGCTCACCCCTCCTCAGCGGAAGCAGTTTGTTCTCCAGGATGTCTTTGGCATCCGTCCCTTCATCCATCAGGTCCAGCTTAGTGATGACACCAATGGTTCTCTGACCTGCACACAGACGCAGACATTTTAACAATTTACACATTCATTTATTCATTCATATTATATGAATCATTAGATGCAGTTCTATGGCGCTAATCCTGTATGTTTGTGTGTATGTGTCTGACACAGAGTGTGTCTGCGTGTGTGTTTCTGTGTGTATGCTTGTGCCTGCATGTGTGTGTGTGTGTGTGTGTGTGTGTGTGTGTGTGTGTGTGTGTGTGTGTGTGTGTGTGTGTGTGTGTGTGTGTGTGTGTGTGTGTGTGTGTCTGTGTGACACAGAGTGTGTGTGTGTGTGAGTGTGTGTTTGCGTGTGTATGCTTGTGTGTGAGTGTATCCGCGCGCGCGTGTGTGTGTGTGTGTGTGTGTGTGTGTGTGTGTGTGTGTGTGTGTGTGTGTGTGTGTGTGTGTGTGTGTGTGTGTGTTTGTGTGTATGACTGTCTGTGTGTGTGGTTAACAACCGTGTGAACCTGGTGACCTCTTCTGTCTGTGTCATTGTGTGTTTCTGTGTGTCAAATGCATGTGCATGCGTTAATGCATGCACGCGTTCACGCGTGAACACAACGTGAGCTAACCCACCTTGGGGGTCCACCTCCTTGGCGATCTTCAGCGCGTCAGAGTTGGCCAGGTCAGAGTTGGCCGGCGAGACGGCCAGCAGCAGGCAGTTGTCCTTGGTGACGAACTGCATCAACATCTCCTTGATCTGGGCCTCGATGTCCACGGGCTGGTCCCCCACCGGCACCTTGGTCATCCCCGGCAGGTCCACCAGGGTCAGGTTCAGCACTGAGAAGGGAGGGCCGGGGGAAAGCATGGATGAGAGACAAGATGGGGCTTCACACTGAGGGGGCTAGGCGTCATGATGTGAGGATCACTTTGGCACTGTGTGTTGTTTTGGTTGTCGTTGCATGACTTGTCGCTGTATAATAAGCTCTTGGTGTTATTTACAGGTTGTTCGCATGTTTCATACACCAGACTTTTGTATCTAATTCTTCCATGACGGTTTGCCCAGCCCCGGCCCCCCCGATCAAAAGTATTTGCGTCAAAGCTTACCATGGGGGGAGTACACCCGTAGGTTAATGGGGACGGGGGAGATGCCTTTATTCGCTCCGGTGATGCGGTCCGTCTCCGCCTCGATCTCCGCTCGTACCTCATCAAAGTCAACGAACTTCTTCCCCTTACAGTGGAGGAACTCGGCATACTCTGGACGGAGTCAA
>NC_079430.1:9820467-9885467 GCF_026213295.1 Gadus chalcogrammus
ACACGCACACACACATGAACACATGCACAAACACAAACATACACAAACATACACACACAAACACACACACACACACACACACACACACACACACACACACCCTCACATGCACGGCACAATAATGTTTACACCCAACATACAGTGACGCATACACATGCACACAAACCAACCCCTCATGCACACACTTCCCTGCAGAGCAGTGCCTGCCTCTCGGGGGGTGTTGAGGTTGCTGTTGTTATGAGAGCTAGTAAACAAGACCTCATCATGCGGCTGTACCATCATCGGCCAATGAAATGAAAGGTTGTTACCAGGTGGCAGACACACAGATTAACACAGTCGGGGGGGTGGAGGAAATACTTTTAGCTGAGGAGCAGCGAGAGATTAGTGGTAATCCTGCGGTGCGCTATCACTGCTGGCATTCCCTCCTCACTCACACAGCCTCTTCTGAGCTAAACAACACTGAACCACTACAGGACAAAGCATTGAGGTTCTTAACCCTCTGAGGACAACATGTTGCTAGCATGTAGCCTACTCAATTACACTAAACTATTAGAGTTTAAAGAGTTCCCATTCTACACACTATGATGACATCATGTGGCTGGCAATCAATTCAATTCCATTTCATTTGTATAGCCCTTAATCACAGGTACAGTCTCAAAAGGATTAACATGCCATATATTTATGACAGCATAGCAACTAGCATGTAGCCTTCTAAACTAAACTTAACTCGAATGTCTGACGACATCCTGTTGCTAGCATTTTACCCATTAAACTACACTTAACTAGTACAGTATGAAGATTTCAGGTACTTTGCAATCTTTAAGAAAAAACAAGGAACTTGATAACTTTATAATACCTATAGCTACTTTATCTTCACCTAATATACACACAATATTAACTTATATATTTTCTATCAATCAACATTGAATTTTTGATAAACGGACATTGGGAACAAGGAGTGATGTGGTAAAAGGGGTAAATGTTTCCAGGGCTGAGTGCTCCATAGTCCCAGGCTGTATGGAGCTATCCATGGTCCTGAAACCAGATAAGTGGCCCAAGTCTGGGTCTAAAATCAGATCAAGTACACCAGCTAGCCTGCACTAATGAAGGTGCACTCGCTGTGCTCTATGCTGTGGCACACACAGGATAGGCCTCATACACAATGATCTAATAATGCAGGATCACTTTGGACATATCACATTATATAAACAGGATCTTATGGTTGTCTTCGACTGTCTATGTGTCACTTCCCTTCCAATGCACCTTACTCGCGTGTGCGTGTCCGTGTGTGTGTTCGTGTGTGTTTGTGTGCATTTTCCTTTCGTTCACTAGAGACTATTGTAGTTTTCTGCATTGTAATTCCTCTGGGAACACGCTAATTAAACACCTGGGCAAAGCACAAAAAAAACATGGCAAGGGAAGTGGAGTGCTCCATGGGAATAATGCCCTCTTTGAACCTTACTAAACACCTCGAGACTTCATCCACAAACACCAGCTAGTGGAATACGACTAGAGAACATAGAGAGAGAATCCAGGTCTCATTAGGAATTAGGTCAAAGGTCACTGTGACCTGGTCCTAGGCTCCTTCCCAGTTCACAGGGCAGTTTGAATAACCCTAGCAACACAGAGTGGTGGCAACGACAAACATGATTTTGGTATGAGGTTCACGAACTTCAGAATGCAACAAAGGCATCACTGAATAACCACCAAAGCTGTCACTAACCCTGAACATGATAGAAATGTGTTCTTCTTCTTAAGATGTTGCTCCCAACCTTTAACTTTTCCGTAACACTAAATTGTCATGAAGACCTTTTGTGAACCACCCCTAACACGCAAACAATGAAGACTTACAAATACATATGCAATGGCTGAGCAAACAGTGCCAAAGCCCCCTTTATGCAAAGATATTAGTGCAAGAAGGCCATGGCCACGTGGAAACAGTGGAAAGATATAGTCGGCAACGCTGCTTATTTAGAAAACACGAATGAACAGAAAGCATTATATTGGAAAACATACGATTGAATGCAACAAGGGTAGCAATATTTTTTTAGAATAACAAGCCATAATAGTATTTTACTAAAATAAATTATTTATTATAATATACATTTTAAATTGTTTAAATTATTTTTCTGATTATTCTTGATTTGCCTATTTCAAGAATGAACTCACACGACCAACTGCAGCCACAGGTTGAAAAACACAAAACACTGATCTAACCGAATCCAACAACTGTACTGCTCTCCCTTCCTTCCTTTCTTTGATTATTTTCTCTCTCTCTCTTTCCCTTTTAAGACAATCAAATCTTTTATCAATTGATATTTTACACCCAGACCAAATATAAGCAGGAACAAGAAACGTCCTATAGAGGCTATCCAGCATACAATTTATACCCGCCAGCACTCGGATCAAATGCATGGAAGTAAGGCGACATGGAGCGGACACTTCATGTAGAACACACTATCAGACTGAGCAGACAAAGAGTGAAGACGATTGGGGGGGGGGGGTTGGTTGGATGGTATGAGGGAGAGGGAGAGGGAGGGGGTGCTTTCTGTTCGTAACCTTGAACAGTGTCCACTGTGTGTGTCGTTGTCTTTAATGCTCTGTCATGACATCAGCATAGCATAATTTATCAGCGCATTGGAGGGCACGTTAGTCTTCAGTCCCACCAGCCAAAAGGCCCACAGGGGAAATCCCGGTCAAAACCCTAATCCACTAAGCGAAAGGGGCTTAGTGTCATAGGTCGCTAACATTGTTACAGATAGTAATACGCCTCAGAGAGGAACGATGTACGTCCACCTTGGCTATGCGGCTCCTTTGTTACGTTAAAAGGTTTTATGGTATGCAGAGAGACCTTGAAATTCCAAAGATCGCAGACGACAGAAAAGCTTCATCAGAGACCTGAGATCGGATGTTGTATACGGCGATACCTTAAAGAAAGAGGTCTTACTCTCTATGTGCATGTGTGTGTGTGTATGCGCGCGCGCGCGTGTGTGTGTGTGTGTGTGTGTGTGTGTGTGTGTGTGTGTGTGTGTGTGTGTGTGTGTGTGTGTGTGTGTGTGTGTGTGTGTGTGTGTGTGTGTGTGTGTGTGTGTGTGCGTGTGTACTGTCACTGTAATAAAGTGCTATGCCAATAAAAGTGTCTCAGTGTGTACATATGCTTTGTGCATGTGTGTGCACTATTGTGCAGTATGGTGTACCGATCTATTGCATGCATATTGCACTACTCAACCGCAATCATCTTGATCTGCCCCATCTCTCTCCCTTTCTTTCTCTCTATCTGTCTCTCTCACACTCTCGCAGGCTAAAGGCTAGATTTCGTAGTCCCTACTGATGCTGGGGTTCAGTTCTAGCTGGTCGGTTCGTCTGACCACAAGAGTGTCAGGAGGAGTCGAAGCCCGTCAAGAAATACTGAATTCCACTTGCAGCTCACCTCTCTTGCACCTTCACACATCATCCTGTCTTTGTTGAGGTATTCCTCTTCTATAATTGGATTCACCTGATGAATGAATTAACTCATTAATTTGAATGAATTACCCTGACTTCTTATGGCACATACCCAGTAGGTTTCCGTGGGGAACAGAACACTGTTAGATTAAAGTGCTAAAATCTCCCACCGTGTAGGAAGAGATTATTATAATAATGTCATGATAGTGTAGTAATACTACCACAGCAGCTGACTCTGCTGCAAATCACGTACAGTACAAGAGCTTGACCAGCAGAGCAGAAATAGGGCTTTTGCACAGTTTTGGGAAACTAATTATTTCACAGTACTGTTACAAAGCTGTAAGGAAGCTGTCAGTTTAATTTAGAGCTGTCAGGTAGAGGAACTACGGGGAATAGCCTCACACGAAGACAAGGCCTTCTTCTATCATTCCCAAAGAGTTGACCGGAAAGGAATGTACCATAACATTTGATATTTACAATGACCTAAACCCAGAGACAACACTAGGGTGGCAGATCTTTGAGAGAATAAGATGTCTTGAAAGAATGCGCAGCGGGACTAATAGTTAGTCTAGCATGCAGTAAGCTTGTTCACCTATTGGCCATGCATTGACAGATGGATGCTGAGCCCAGCTGAAAGGGCTCAAAGCTCTCTCTCTCTCTCTCTCTCTCTCTCTCTCTCTCTCTCTCTCTCTCTCTCTCTCTCTCTCTCTCTCTCTCTCTCTCTCTCTCTCTCTCTCCCCCTCTCTCTCTCTCTCTCTCTCTCTAGCGCTCTCTTTTTTTGGCAAGGTCATACTGCAGCACATTGATTCCAAATGCTGTGTTTGCATCCTGGAATCTCTATTTGGTGACTGTTCCCCAAGACAACTGAAACTATACAGACAAAAATAAAAGGTTCCCCTAATCTAAAAAGCTTTAACTACAACAAGCACGGACAACAACAGACTGCCCCCCTGGCAGAAATAAGACCAAAACCAGTGCAAGTATTGTAGAGCTATAATCAATTTACATTGAATAAATCCCTCCTAGGATACGTTTAAAACCAAGCAAAAAAAAATGAGGGTTTTTTTATCTGCTGCAGTTGTAAGGGTTTCCAGGTAGTTTGTTGACAAGCTGAAACGTGATTCAAAATCTATACTTTGTTCTTGACAAAAATAGTTGACACCTTCGTCAATGGAGGTGTGCGGTTAACGGTTAAAACCCTATGCCGAAGTATGATGTCGCATGTATTAATTATCTGTAGAATTAGTATGAGCATGAGTTATGTAACGATTAAGCCTCCTCGGGCAGCCTCTGGGGAGGCCTGGTGTGTGTATACATGGAAGACAGACATGTTGTGAAGAAGCCCAACCATGATTTATGGAGCCGGCTTGTGTTTCTAATGAATGACACACAGTAGATCACCACTGCTTGGATGTTTTATGCCAAAGGGGGATGGGTTTGGGGAAGTGTTGAGGCGAAAGCCACTGCGGCCACGGGATGAATGGCGCACCAGCGGATCGAAAAAAAGGAAAGATCCACTTACTTCCCCACGAAGTTCTCCAACACGGAGCTTTTCCCCGCACTCTGGCCGCCCACAACGGCGATCTGAGGCAAGTCTAAGTTCGAGTTTTGGCCGATTGCAGCGAAGGCATCCTGCATTTTGTTCACCAGAGGGATCAGATCTTCCATGCCTCGGTTGCCCATCTTGGCGAGGGAGTTGTTCGGTCCTATCTGTCAGAATTGAAATGAAATTGAGGGAGGATGGGAGATATGTCCCTCGTCTGACCCTGAAGATGTGTCCTAAAGAAAATCCGTAGATGATATGGTGTCCGCGGTGGTCTCCCGCATCTGCTGGCTCTCCTTGGAGTCCCCTCTACTCCTCTCTAGTGTCCTCCTCTTGCTTGTTGTGTGTTCTCTCTCCACCTCCGAGGACCAGAGCGGATGAGGATAATCTCTCCTCTTCTCTCCCCCTCAAGAGAGATATAGGTTGCAGCTGCGCTCGTGTGCCGCTAGGTGGTGGCAGAACTTAATATAATATTAAACATTAACTGGATCGTTATTGTTATTTCACAAATTGGTAGGGAAAATGTGTACTTTTCCAGTATTCATGTTTTTTTTTTACTGAAGAGTGTTTCACGCAGTATTCTGTACGTAGTAATAGGCGTACTGAGCTGTCCAGGGTACTGAAAGTTAGAAAAAGGCCTATGCCCAGACGACAGCCGGTGCTCTACTGCTTGTGATTCCCTGTTGTCGTTTGCACATGCGCACGGCGAGAGTGTAACCGAAAGTAACCCATATAATACATCCTTAGAATTAAGTCGTTTTTAAAATTACTGGCTTTATGAAGAGTTATTATTGCTAAATGTAGCAGGCATTTCTAAAGGTGAATTGCAAAAACACGACATTGATTAACAGATGTTAAGCCTAGTTTTTAAGTAATTGATGCAGGCCAAGGTGGATTATTGTAACGGTCTTCGAGCAGCACGATAAGGTGAATCTATCATGCTTACTCGTCTCCACCAGGGGGAGACATATCTATTACCATAGAAATAAACAGCAAGCTACCTCAAATGGTGACGGGCAGATGAATGCAGGAAAAAATGTATTGGCTTCAAAATAAAAGCGCAAAACGTCTACGACTAGAAAAGTAATACCACCAATAAATAATTACAGACATTAATTAAACGATATCTTATAATAATTCTACTAAAAATAATAATAACAACAATTGAACTCCACAGCTCAATTTTCCACAAAAGAGCCAAGGATTGGATCATTCCACATTATTTGAAAATATTATTTATTATTTAAATCCTAACTTCATCGAAATGATTATAGTTGAAAAATACATGTCTTCTTATTGTTTCATACAACTACATTCATTCTTCCATAGGCGATGTATTGCGGGCTACCCTGGGCAACAAAGCAGTGGTAGGGCTTTTAGTTTTTAAATTCCCCGGAAGTCTACAGTGTACTTTTATTGTCTTGCTTGACTTCGCTCAACAAGCACACTGGAAACTGCAATCTATCGCAAGTTTTAATTATTTACTTGTGCTTTGGCCAATGTTGGTCCTTTGTCATATTTGTAGTTGTCCTTTTTAAAGGGTAAGTTTTCTTAATGCAATGAAATGTCGTCTCTTAAAGTGTTTATAACGGGGTTTATTTCCATTTGGAGAGACCCAGTGGATTGTAATGCTATGTTAGCTTGTTTTGCAAGTAGCTCGCTAATGTTAGCATTCATTTTCGCACGACAGGTGCAGCATGTTAACTTTACCTAACTATTAAATTACTACCAAGTAACGGTATGTTACACTATACTGTACATAAAACCTTTCAGTCAATTGAAACTGAAATGCACACGATTTTTTCTGGAGCAGTATTTTATTCCGCTGAAATGAAAAGTATTGTTCGATTGTTAGCCACCGTCATGTTGTGTTGTGTATCACCGATCCTCGGTTTGGGGGAGCAATCTGTTGTCTCTTGAGATGCGCTCTTGTTTTATGATGCGTTATACGAATTGCGACTTCTTAATTATAAGTCTTTTCTTGTCTAGATACCCTTTAGGAGTACCCCGATTGGACCGTGTGCATCTCGTCATCGCCGTTGTGTTGCTACGGCACATTAACACACAACAGGACAGTTACGCACAACAGCGGCATGTTCAACCCACACATTCATCACCAGCAACAGCAGCAACAGCAACAGCAGCAGCAACAGTTTCACCAACACCTGCGGCAGATCCAGCAACTTTTCCAGCAACAGCCTCCACCTCCGCCTCCGCAGCCTCCCCCACAACACCATGTTGCGCATCACCACCACCACCAGGCTCAGCGGTAAGGTGAACCCCAGGTCGGGGATCGAGCAGGCCCTCTGGATAACACAACCTTGTTGGGGGCAGTGCTTCTGTTATAGCAGATACTACCCTTTAGTTAATAGTTTTTCCACAAATACAATCGCTGGATAAAATTAACTTAAATAACAATGTTTGATTCTGTTTTATGTAACAGGGCCATGCAATCCCAGAATGCCCCTTCGCCCAGGATGGTCAACATGTGCCAGGCTACACAGACCACAATCATCGCACCCAACCCCATGTTGCAGGGTGCTCTGCTGATGCAACAATTGCAAGGTACAATACAAGATAAAGCTTTCTGTTATCAGAATCCAGCACTAATGGTAATTTGACCTGATGTATAGATCTGTCTTCCTTTATGTATTCTCTGCATTTTCAACCAAACTAAACAGTACCACAGTATGCAAGGGTTTTTATTGTGTATTATAATTATGTTATTAATTATTTACTAGGACGCATGGTCTTTTTTCATTATCATTGACAATAACAATGCCTTGATCATTTTGACATTTTAAGAAGAAGTGAATCCTTCAGCTACATTCATATAATCAAACAAATTGATTACTTTTCCCATCCTTTCTTATATTTATTTTATATAACTTTTATGTCTTATGTACGTATATTGAGTGTCCTAAAACCAAATTCCTTGCTTGTTTAATCGTCCAGTAACCTCTTCTATCAACTATTAATCCAAAGCAACCTATCCCTAATTGAGATACCTGTACCAAGGTAATCTTGCTCTCTAGGACTATTAATTCGCGTAAAAATTACGTATCAAGTCCCAACTTCCAAAAGTCAATCTTTTTCCTTATTTTTTTCCCTTTTTTGGTTCGGCCTTTTATGTGTTTTACCTTATTGTAATCACCTTTTCAAATGTAAAAGCGTCATAATCGTTTGCACACTTTACTCTGCTTTTATGCCTTAAATTGCCACACGGACAGCGGACTGGATTAGATCCTGAAATTAGCGCCCATGTACCGAATTCACATCTAATCTAATCGTGAGCCCAAGAATCAAAATTGTATTGTGAGCTGGCGAAAGATTCACACACCTTTCGACTATGTGTGTTGTCCAGGTAACATGCGAGGCTTTGGGATGGGCGGTCAGCAATTCCGGCAGTTCTTCTCGGCCGGGGCCAGGTCCTCTCTGCTGGGGCCCGTTCCCATGGGCATGACCATGAAGTCCCCCCTCATGGGATACCCCGCAGCACGCCACTTCCACCCGCACCAGCGCTTCTACAACAACAACAACGCAAACACCTCCACCAGCATGGTAGGACAGTATAACATTCAAAAGATACAGGTGGATTTCTGGGTGCATTTATCTGCAAATCCAGATGAGACGAATGAGAGGATTTTTGGGACTAGTTCTAAAAGTGTGTTTGAATCGGGTGCCTCGACCCGCGATAGCCCACACCATATTGTCTGGGCCTTGTAGTGGGCAAGGTTTGATTCTGACCGGTAGGCCTTTTCTGCATGGAATTCCCTCTCACTTTAAACCCTCTTTCCTGTCTATCCAACAGCTTTCCCTTTTCCATCATTTGGAGAGGAATTGGTTTCCACATTTCACACCGTGCTATTTTCAAAATCGAATGTAGAAAGAGGAACAATGTAATTTAATGAATGTCTACAGGACAACTTATGGGAGCCGCTGCAATGACTGGAGGTTCCTTTGACCTCAGGTGTGTGTGTGTGTGTGTGTGTGTGTGTGTGTGTGTGTGTGTGTGTGTGTGTGTGTGTGTGTGTGTGTGTCCCCTGAACTGTTGGTAGGACAGTGTCATATACCCATAGATACAGACTCTCAAATTCAGTCAGGAAGTGGCAGTTGGTTCGGCTTAGCTCAGGAGGTAGAGCAGTTGTCTTGTAACTGAAAGGTTGCTAGTTCGATCCCCAGCTCCTCCTAGCTGAGTGTTGATGTGTCCCTGAGCAAGACACTTAACCCTAACTGCTCCTGACGAGCTGGCTGTCGCCTTGCACGGTTGACTCTGCCGTCGGTGTGTCAATGTGTGTATTAACTGATGTAAGTTGCTTTGGATAAAAGCGTCTGCTAAATGCCCTAAATGTAAATGTTTGTGTGTGTCCCCTGAACTGTTGGTAGGATGGACAGTGTCATGTACCCATAGTTACAGTGCCTCAATTTCAGTCAGGAAGTGGCTGACCTCCACCTGTGGCAGAGGAGTTTTTGCATACAGGAAAGACTTATCAATATTATGCACTGCTAGTTTATTGTGGTTTGCTGCAGGCAATTCGGGTCATGAGACGTCTCTTAACTGGCACCGGTGACCTAGCTCGCTGGGTGTGTGAAGTTCAATGAGTAACGATCATGTATTCTAAGTGTTTCCAATACATAGACCATAGTGGCCCAGCGCCACAGAATGAACACCGAGCGCCACTAATTGATTTTTTTTTTTTGTGTGTTTTTGAAATATAAATATTGTTCCGTTCATTCATCTCCGTATAGCACTCCCTGGCATTCTCGTTCACACACGCACACAGAGACAAGTGCGCATACATGCCAATGGTGCGTGAGTACACCACCTATTGGATAAACTCGCGTATCACTGATACACTGCCCCCGCACTGACAGCGGATTCGCCCGCGCCTCCTCTTAACGCGCCTACAAAGGAAAACCCGAAGCAGCAGGATATTTGCGATTAATGTGAAATGCGGTTATAGTTTATATATATTACGGTGTTAGTCACCAAGCCCGTTGTGCTGGCTATTTGATTTCATACGAGTGAAACACATTTTCACGTGTGTGTGTGTGTTGTTGGTGTTTTTTTCCTCGCGCGCATTAAACAGTGCTTTGGCCAGCTCTAAATGTCAACTGTGAATGCCAAGGAAGCGTTACCGGGTCAGTAATCTTGTTTATCTGCCCTGCTTGTCCAGGACTATCGGCAGCAAGACAGGAAGAGGGACAACGAGCAGAGGGCGGCAGCGAGCGCCAACGGCCAATCAGTAGCCAGCATTACAGCAGACATCAGCGATAAGGCGGAGCCAGGTAAGGCTGCTGCGATCCAAGTGTTTGAAATAGGGAGGGGTCATGTCGGTATCAGTATGCGGAAAATGTGTAAACATTATCTCCTACCACATGTCTTGTGAAAGTATCAGGCCAAAAATAATTAAATTGGTTATCCCAAGTTAGTGATTCAGTGAGCTGGATAAACAAACTCCTCATGGGTTAATTTCGTAAATGTAAAATGTTTATTTCTGTATTTGTTTATATGTATTTGAGATATGTACCTCCTATTACATTTGCCTACGTTGATGTGATCTTTGAATTCTGTTGAGAGTAGATGGTATGTTTGAGTGTCTACTTTGGAGGAAAGAAAGCTGGCTAACCAGAAGTGTGCGTTTTGTTTTGTTGAGGTGGACCAGCAGCAGCAGAAGGGGAAGCCGGTCAAAGCACGACGTCAGTGGTGGACCTTACAGACGAGCCGGCCGTGAAGAAGCCGAGGACCGAAGGGTAATGACAGCTGTGACCACCATGTGTTTCATTCTGTATTTTGTCACTACAACATCAGCACCTCCCCTCATCATAGTCCCCCGAGTAGTCTTCTTCCAGTCTGTGACCGCCTGCTAGCTTTGTGTTTCCTCTTGGGCCATTCGAAACATGAAATACCCTTTACGATGGATTTAAATAATATATAAATATAATAATATAGCCTCCTCTACACAAGCTCCTCATTCCCCAGATACTTGGAATGAAGCAAACAAGCGTCACATCAGTCGTGGCGACTTGACTCTAATGCGCTAATGTTAGTTAATTAAAGCCGTTCTAAACACTCCTCCCTCTCTCTCTCAGGTCAGAGGAGCCAACCACCATCACTTTAGAGAGTGACAACTCAGCAGAGGATGGCGGTAAGAACACAGATAAATATGTTGCGCCATTAAAACGGATAGTTGGTAGAAAGTTTCAAAATGATTTGCAGCAAACGTCCTTTCTTTATGCCTTTAACTGATTGATTGCCACTACTGTTACATCTATACAGCTGATTGGTTATGCCTGCCTCTTCTTGTATATCCATGCAAATCTGTCATAGACTGCTCCATTGTGGAAGAGATTTGTTCCGAGGTCCTCGAAGGAACCGAAGAGGCCGGAGACGCAGAGGTATGTTATTTGTGATATAGATGTGTTGTTTTTGAGTACCGCCTTTTCAGATCTGCTTTGCAAAAATGTATCCAAACCAAGATTTGTTTATGGGGGTTTAGGGTGTTCCACTACCTGCCGAAAGGTTCTGGGTTGAAACGATCAAACCCCAATGTCTGCAGTGCATCCTTGAGCAGGAGAACCAACCACCTCATGAATGACGTGCATCTACAAAATAATCACTCCTTCCCTTGGGCTGATTGCCTTCCCTGTGCTTGTCTTCTTCTCTGGTGCACTGGTATTTTGGAGGAACGACTCCATAGTAACCGGTGCCACAGTCTAATAATAATAATAATAATACATTTAATTTAGAGGCGCCTTTCAAAACACCCAAGGTCACCTTACAGAGCATATATTCATCATACATTTTTTAAAAAAAACAAGACATTGTGGAAAAAATAAAAAAATAAATAAATAAATAAGTAAACATAAGCAATAAGAAATAAGTAAGAAAAAAAAATAAATAAGTCTGACTGTTCATACCCTTTCTGTTTCCCAGCTGAGTGACGAGTGTCTAGCGGACGACTCCGTACTGGAGGAGGCGCCAGAGGACATGGAAGCCTCCGCACACGACAGCCAGGAGGACACCCTGGAGGGGACCAACAAGTTCTACTGCTACCTCTGCAGCATTACCTGCCACAGCCAGCAGGTGGGGGCGATGCACTCACTGTGTAACATGGATGTCCATCCATCCATAGTAGTGTCCCTTATTCACATTTCGGATCGGATTGGTAGCTCGGTGGGGAAGCTGAATGCAGAATGTATTTATAACTACAAAAAGATATATATATGTGTCAAAGTATTGTACTCAAAGTATTGTAAGACGCTTTCGATAAAAGCGTCCATCAAATGCGGCACATGTAACGTTAATAAATTGGACTTAAGCGATGGTGTTTTCCCTAACCTCTGGCTGTATTTGTGTCCTGTTAGAACTTCCGCAGTCACATGAACGGCCTCTCCCACCAGCAGAGGATGATGGAGATCCAGCACATGAGTAACGCCTGTCTGGTGACGCTGCTCCCGCGCGTGCAGGACTCTCTTCAGGCGGCCCACAAAGACGGGTCAGTGTCGCACGTCCTCCGCTTCTGTTGTGTTCGTCCCTCCACGCGGCCTCGGCTTCCTCTTTCCTACTGTATGAGCCTTAACACAGACACTTCCTCCTCCTCTTGGCTACTGTGTATAGTAATTCACACGTCATATGGGCTGTTTGGAAAATGATGGGGAATGGAACAGCATCAGTTGTAGTAGAGCCAACATGAGTGGGAATGAAAGACCATCTAACCGTGTGTACAGATCCAAGCATCTAATCTGCTGTTTAGTCCTGTTGTCAATGTGTAGTTTTTATGGATGTAACTCTGTGTTTTGATATTGATTTATATTCTTTGATTGTTCTCCGCCTCACTTGTGAGTCGTGTGTGTGCTAAGTGAATGTAGGGTTGCTTAACAACTATAACCCAGTAGCACTGTAGTACTTTTGGTCTCATTTGTTTGTGTTTCTCTTCTCCAGTAAGAAAAGAGCCGAGCCTCTGCACTGGTGTCCGAGCTGTGGACTTCATCTGACGTGTGGAGCCACTGACCACCGCTGCAACAAGGAACACCAGGTAACAGGCTGGGCACAGTCTCTTACTCGCTTCTGTATTTAGGGCGTGTGCCTCACAATGCATCATGGGATTTTATTTTTATGCCGATGCTCCGCCATATTTAGAAGACTCTGTAGTCTGAGTGCTGTAAAATCCTAATTCAACGCAATTACAAACACTGGTTTTAAAACATGGTGTGTTATTCCTCAGCAACTTGGCAGCCTGGCTGGACCGACCTGCACGGTCTGCAGGAAGACCTTCAAGACCCCCCAGCTGTTTGTGGAACACATGCGGTCCCAGCAGCACAAACACCGTGTGGAGGAGGTGGGACAGCTTATATAGGTTATTCTCATTGAGGCCAAAGCACTAAAGAGACACCTGATTTGCAGTATCACACATTTACAAACGCAAAACAAGATAGACAATACAGGCAAATACAAGAATGACTTTTTGAATTGTAGTAGAAAGATCCGGCATTCAAACACTAATGTCTTCAGTATCTGTAGGCACGTTTGAGCAAGGCCAAAAAGGAAATTATATGGATAATTTGAAATACTTTTATGGTTGCAGAATTGAAGGGGAGGGCAAAGTGTCCCCATTTTCCCCTGCACCGGGGCCCGTCCTCATGGTTTGTTTTCCGTACGCTCTTACCTTCAGGAGAAGCAGGGTTTCGGGTCCTTGGACCACAAAGATGGCTGCGAAGTGGAAGGGGAGGAGAGGGACGCGACCCATGGCTGCTATCAACCGGTAACACAACCACTTCACATTTTAGAAAAATACTCCTGAAACCGACTTATAATTATTGGTAATAATGTTTGATGCGTCTGTGTGTCCACCTTCAGGATGACCTGTCGTCCCAGACAGAGGTGACCTTGGAGAAAATGAGTACGGATGAGGAGTTCAAGACTGATACGGTGTATGGTGAGCGCTGACCATCTCCATCTTATTTGGTGATATCTAAGCCATAAGTCAACTTCACCCGGTATCATTGAGTTGAACAAGAATATAACCTTATAGTAAGCACCTCTGATAATATTGATAATTTCATAAAATGTTTATGTTTGGGTAGAGATGCAGTAGTATTAAAGTCGTTAAACCCCTAGAAATGATTCCTGGACGTCCCATGTGATTAAGTTTCTCTCTCCTTTGCGCTATAGGCTCTCGTTTCCTAGTACCAGTGGCCGGCTTCCTCTGTCGCCTCTGCAACAAATTCTACCACTTTGAATCCTCTGCATTACACTCCCACTGCAAGTCTCTCACACACTTTGAGCACCTCAAGGTCAGTTTGAACAACGTCTTTACTCAGAGTGCCGGCATTATTATTTATTTATTAGAAAAGCGGTTCTATCATAACAGTCCTGTGCCTTTTTTTTTCAATTTTAATATGATTGATGATGTAACGCATTGTAAAGATTCTATCCATACATTGCTTAGTGCTCAAATATGATCACCTGTAGGCCCTTTATGTCAAACCGGATGAAAACCAAAGATGTCTGCATTAATGATCCTATAGAAGTACAAAGCCTTGAAGAGCAGCCAGCAGGACGGGCCCCCCACACCCAGCAGTTCTGAGGACCGTCTCCGGCGCCAGACTGAACCCGAGTGCTTGGAGGGTACCGCTACCCCCGCTGCCTCCAGCGACCTGGGTGTGCCGGAACCAACAGTTGAACCCCAGGAGAGTCGACCGGCCGTTGCCCCCCATGCCTCCGTGTCAGAGGACCCCCCTATGCTTACCGACGAGGACGAGGAGAAGCTGCTGTCCCAGGATCCATCGGAGCTGCCTGGCGCAACCGAGCCTGGGCCGGACTGTAACCAGGCGAAACCGGCTGGTGATTCATTGGCCGACGAGGCGCCTGCAGATGCCCCGTTGGCTGTTGAGGCACCGGCTGAAAAGCCATTGGTTGAGGCGGCGGCGGCGGCTGACACACTATTCGCTGAGGACACACAAGCTGACCCGCAGTTGGCCGAGTTTGCGCCAGATGATGCCCCATTGGCTGAGGAAGCTCCTGCTGATGCGCTATTGGCTGAGGAGAAGCCGGCTGATGCGCTATTGGCTGAGGAGAAGCCGGCTGATGCGCCATTGGTGGAGGTTGCGCCGGCGGAGCCGCTATTGTCTGAGGAGGCAACAGCTGAAGAAGAAGAAGAAGAAGCAGCAGCAGCAGCGGAGGAGGATAAGGAAACACCAGGGAAGAAGACAAGCACAGGCAAGGCGAAAGCTGCCCCCAAGAGAAGGTCAAGGAGACGCTAGAAGAGCCTAACCTTGAGATGAGAAACTCAACAAATTACTACCTTGGAACTGTTTGATATTTTTCCTTTTGTTATCTTCTTTTGTTTGTTTCATATGGATTGCTGTTCTGGATCTCCCGTTTTTATGGAACTGAGCGTCACGACATTTGGTGGGGCGCGGATTGTCACCCACAAAGATATAGGTTTTCTAACAGGCATTCAGCAGGAGTGTGGCTTGAGCTTGTGGGAAAGTAGGAAATTAACATTCAACACATGAGGTTTAGAATTCATTGGTAAACCAGTTTACAGACTAGTTTGGCCACAGACTAGAAATGCAGACCGGGCCCAAAGTAGCATATGAGGCAGCTTGCAGTGACTTTGTTGTACTTCTTGTTACAAAATAATTTGAGAAAACCTTACTCTCGTATTGGGTCTATATCTGACGATGAAACCAGCTCTAAATGTTAAGACTTTGGATTTGAAGGCTTACCGTCAATAAGAAGGAGCCTGTAATGTGTGTGGTTACCAGAGCTGGTTTGTAAGTGTGACATTTGGTGAACAAAGTGGGAATAAAAAAAGATGAAATATAATTACAATTCAAGAATTGAGAAAAAAAAAAAAAAAATTGGTTACAAAATGACACCTTATTAGATAAATTATGTTTTAGACTAGTCTGATCTACCTGTATATATGGCTGAATAAGATGTTGTATTCATTTGTTTTTGATCTGACACATGTTTTAAGAAAAGGTAGCTTAGGCAGTAGCTTAGGCATAGTTTAATCAAAAGTTAAAGAGGAACAGTGAAAAATGGATTGCAGGTAGATTATGTTTGAACAGTTGATCCAAAGTTTATCTCAAGAAAGCAAATTCTGGCCAATGATGTGAAAAGGTTTCACCTCGGAAGATGGTTGTAGTTGAACAACATACTATAGCAGTGTTTCCCCCAGTACTGTGTGGTCCCAGTACAATGGTCGTGCCCCCCCCCCCCCCTGCTCCTTGACCACCTTGAGTTAAGACATTTTCTGGGGGAAAAGCTGTATAGTATACACTCAAAGAAATCATAATTATTGATTACATAGCCATGGCGTTTACCGTATAAGCTTTCCATGAAGCACAATTTTATTATTTTGGTTTATGAATCGTAGAATGTAACTTCTCTATGGAACCACATCATCCGTTTAGTCACACTTTGAGGAACCTTTGAGTGTTTGTTTGAGTATTAAACTAAACTACGGTTAAATTGAGTCTTATCCTAGCTTTGTTAAGGAAAGTTGTCCAAGATGCTTGTTTGTTGTTGACATTTGTATGTATAATCATTGAGGCGTTCTTTAAGTGTGTTCAATTGTGCAACGCATTCTCAGCTGCTGTTGCCCTTCCATCAAATGTGTGTGACTGCACCAATTCAGATAAGCTTACTTGTTCCATCCGAATCCAAATTGATTTTGTTCTTTTTAATAATTCATTTCAGAAAAAATACAAAATGGCTTTTATCTTGACCATTAAAAGGACTTCTTAATGTCTTTCAGTGTATATGAAACCTATTTGCTTCTAATTGAATCTGCGCACTGTAACGAGGAACAAACTCAATCTGAACTGTACTGTTAACTATTATCCTCTGGACTTCCTCAACCATGCGTAACGAAAGACTGATCTTTCTCTTGAGGATTGGAACCATTGTTGAAGTTGTAGCTGCAAGTGTTACTAGTGGTTCATGGGCTTATGTCACATGCATTCACATTTTCATATTTCTTTTTCAATCTAAAGCGTTTTTGATTCATTTTGTGGCGATACACTGGAGGGGCAATTATATTTTTAATTTTAAATGCCCCAACTATACATTGCCTAAACTTGTGGTATTTATAGTATAAAGCGCCAGTTGCCATTTAATGTAGCACATCTACGGTTCTCTAAATCAGACCGATAGAGAATAGAATAATTTGTTAGCTTAGCATCATTTGTTGATCTATTGCCTAGTTATAGATTTACGCTTATGTTTATTTTATAACTGGTTCCAAATTGTTGATCATCTTGAGAGGATACACCACTTCCCTCTTCAAAGCTGGTCTATTTAAAATGTTCTGAAACATGAAATTCTGGGACCTTTTTAACAAACTGGTAGTTAAACATAGAAGGGGACCTTTTTAACCAACTGGCAGTTCAACGTACATAAAGATCTCTTGGTTGGTGTTTGAATTAACATAGGGAGAACAATTTGTGATGTCTGGACTAAATTGTGCATGGAAAAATTATGAATGTAACTTGGAAAAGTTTTTGCTTACGTCTCTGAAGGTAGAGAAGAGATCTGTAAAAGAACAGTTCAAATCAAGGTTGTATGTTTTATTATTGTATTTTTATTCTGCAACTGACAAATGAACAAACGGCTATTGTTTTTTTAACAGCTGGAAGTTATGTATTTTTGAAAGTTGAATGTTTTGTCATTTTAATTTATAATAAAAAACAGATAATTCCCACAATTGTTATTTAAATTACTGAGTGGAGAGGGTGCTCTGTAATAATCAGATTAATACAAACTAGTATTTCCTGGATGTACCTTTAATAGTGACTTAATGTTTGGAAACATTAAATGGAATGTACATATACACATTTATATAATAAATACACACTGACAGACCTGAATGTTCCCAAAAATCTAGGATTAACTAGACCTTGGAAATGTATAATGTAACACTTAACACACTTAACACTTAATTCCTCCTTATATTTCCATCCAATGTTATTTAAAGTTTAAACTATGGGTCACAGACAAATGCTACTTAGCAGGAAAATTGAACTAAATTAAGCCACATTGCCTTGGACATTTTCCGTTTAAATGTATCTTATATTTTTTAAAGCAGAAAGGGTTCAATTACAACTGGGGAGGTCAATACTAATCATTTATAATAGCATGCCACTTCCAATCTCAAAAACGTTCTGAAAGACAAAATTGCTATATATATATATATATATGCCTATATATATAAATTAAAGATACCTTATGCACCTGTGATACACAATCTTGTCAAATGTATGAAACAAAAATAAACTTTAAATATATTTGACAGGAAGAGTACACACTCTACATAAACATCTCACGCAGTCCTTATTTCTCAATGTCTTCGTCCTGTTCTTTGGGGGACGATAGAGAAGAGTCCTCTTCCTCATCCTGGTCCTTGGTCGGGGCTCCAGCCAGCTGAGCCCGGAACTCCACCCTGGCTTGGCGGTTGGACTCCAAGAGTTCATGCAGCTTCCCATTCAGAGAGTCATTGCGGTCTTCCAAGTCATCCAAACAATTGTTAATTTGATCCAGCATGGAGTTGACTGAAGCATATTCTGAAAGTCAAGAACAGAATAAGTAGGCGGGTACAAGTCTGCTTTGGATATTATGCTGTTGGATTGATTGGAGTCAAATTCAAACCTTCAATCATGCTAGCAGTTTGGTGGATCATATTGGCCTAGCCCTAGTAACATTAATGTAACTATGCAACTAATAATAGGTAAACTATTCTCCAAATCGAAAAGGTACGAGTATGGATAGAATAAGGATTGCCATCCACTTGACAAGTTAACTAAAACAAAGTGACAGGCCACCTTTGGATCAGCAGCCAAGGCATTAGCAGTTGTTAGCCCACATAAGACACAATAAAACAATGCATGACGAACTGTATTTCTACCTTCTTCACTGAAATCATCTTCTTCTTCTATGCCCGGGTCGTCGATAGAAATGGTGGGGTCACCATTTGGTCCAGACATTGTTATTTTTATTGTTGATGCTTCCCGTTTTTCCACAGTTAAAGCTCGAAGGCGGTCATGTGATGATTGGGCTGAAGTGGGCGGGGCTAAAGGGTGTCGTCAGAATGTATGTCGTCAGCGTGTCGCCGTGTTGTGTCGTCGAAATGGAAAGATATGCTACATATTCAAAGGCATGTAAATTAATGTCCAAGAAAAGTAGAATCTGTACTTAATTTTCTCATAAGGTGAAATGCTTGTAAAAAAAAAAACAGTTTATATAGTTTTTCTGAGTTGTGAATTCACTTGCTAATAATTCCTTGTCATGAGCAATTGTTTGATAGCGTTGTTAATTTTTTGAAGGGTGGGAAAGGTACAAATCACTATTGTACTAGAAACACCTTCATCTAGTTGGGGTGTGGGCACCACAGATTGACTCGGCTGCCAGATCGACTCGGGGTCCTAGATGTATCATGAAGGGGGTAGAGGCAGCGCAGTGAAATGCGCATGTGCGAACTGATAAACGCAGTTAATAATTATTGTATCTCTTTATTAAAATAACGAAATGTGCGTTATCAATCGCTGTTCAAATATATACCCCAATTCAATAATTAAATCAAAATAAATATTTTCTAAATAAAACATTTAGCAAAGACGGAAGTGAATGAACAACAATTATCCTGCTTTTGATTCATATATGGTTGTACAGAATGGCCGCTGCAGCAGGCATCAACAAACAGGGCGCCCTAGCCACCATGGACACCTGTGCTCGACACGGCAGGGGAGCTCACGGGAGCACGGTCAAGGTTAGTCCGTTATCAACCCGTTTCATCTATACTTTGCTCTCTGATGCATATTTCAGAGGAAGCCGCAGGGATACCGTCCTGGTGGCTGCTGCGTTGGCCTCAGTGCTGTGTGCCAAGTAGTTGTCGGCGGCGTTATGCGCCAGAATGATAGACACCCTGTTTATAAGTGTTGTACTGACAATGATTAAACTTCACGAAGCGATAGTTGCACATTTACACACTTGTCAACTTGTTAAATTGGTTTATTGAATGGCTTTCAATAGTACACAGGCTAGCTCTGAGTTAGCCTACGGTCGGTGCCCAATGCTAGCAGAAGAGGTGCCAGCTTGGAGACCACTTCAATATTAGCGATAACGATACGACGTCAACATGGAAACCCTAATGTTGAACATACACGTTAGCAGTCAATAGTACATAATATTAACATCACGTTAACATAAGCGTTCAAGACTTTTCTTCTGCCTGATGTTTGTTTGCAGTAGACTTTTCCCATGCGCCGCGGCCGTGACTATCAGATTTATTAAGTTTCGTGTTTGTGTTTGTACATTTCAAGGTACTTGAGTGCGGGGTATGCGAGGACGTGTTCTCTCTTCAAGGGGATAAAGTCCCTCGACTTCTACTCTGTGGTCACACCGTGTGCCACGACTGTCTTACCCGGCTGCCCCTTCATGGCAGGGCGGTTCGCTGTCCCTTTGACAGACAGGTCACTGAGCTAGGTGAGCTAATGAAAATGTCTTCAAATTAATTGACGTTTTTGTCTGAAGTTTAATCTGTATCTTGTGTTTCTGAGTTTCTCTTATCCCAATCAAATCGGTCCTACTCCTTCTGTTGTTGCTATTGCTAAGTAAGTTAGTAGCTGCTTTTCAATGTTAGAAGGGACAATGCCTATATGTTGGAAGTGAAAATGCACAAGACCCTGGTACTGTTGATAATTGACGAACAAGTCCATGGCAACCGTCACCACTTGTTCCCATTTGTGATCCATTTCATCACCTTGCAGCAATTGACAAATGTGCATCCTGTTATAACAGTCAATAGTGTTTAATTGGTCAATGGGACTTTAGCTCAGAACAAAGTTGTAGTTCTTTTTAGATTCCAAGATGTCTATTTTTCTTTGTTAAATTTTAACCCAGGCCAAATGCATCACACCAGTATACATCATCCGCTGATATTCAGTTTCATGTTAAATATAAATGCCAATGTACCACATTCTTTACTTTTCAGGAGATTCTGGTGTATGGGGCCTGAAGAAGAATTTTGCTCTGCTTGAGCTGCTGGAGCGGCTTCAGAACGGTGCGTCCAACCAGTCTGGTATAGCAGAGGACGCCCTGAAAAGCATTGGAGAGGTAAACTGATCCAAAAAGTTAATGTATGTAGATGTGATTTAAGAGCGAAGCCAACGTTGGATAAGAGCATCTTCCAAATGAATTCAAATTCCTGAGGTATCTTACTTGGGTGTATCTTACTGAATTCCCTTCTGAGGTATATTACTTTACCCCCTCTGTGTTATCTTACTTGCGTGTATGTCCCCCAGTGCGTCATCCGCTGCGACGAGGACGAGAGCCACACAGCCTCCATGTACTGCACGGTGTGCGCCACGCACCTGTGCGCCGAGTGCTCCCAGCTCACGCACTCCACGCGCACCCTCGCCAAGCACCGGCGCGTGCCGCTGGCCGACAAGCCCCACGAGAAGACGCTGTGTCCCCAGCACCAGGTGCACGCCATCGAGTTTGTGTGCCTGGAGGAGCCCTGCACCACAGGCCCGCTCATGTGCTGCGTCTGCAAGGAGTACGGCAAGCATCAAGGACACAAGGTAGGGATTGACTTAGGGTGGTCCCTGGGGAGTGGTCCCCATTGTTGAGCGCTCTTTAGGGCATTTATCCGGCCTAAAAGATATGGGTGAATTGCCCCAGAAATGTTCATGGGTGGATTTTTTGCTTTACTGGCAGAGATGGATGGATGGATGTAAATATTGAGGGACAGACAGTCATAGGCAGATGAATGGATGTCTAATGAATTGACTTGCTCACTTTCTTTGGCTCTCATGTTGAATTTAGAACACACTTTGTTGCAATGTGATGGTACTATAATGCACTTATCCTTTTAAACCAAAAAACCCTTACAGACTTTCTATTCGGTATACCTTCTTCTCCTCCCCATTAGCATAGCTTGCTGGAGTCGGAAGCCAACCAGATCCGCGCGTCCATCCTGGACATGGCCCACTGCATCCGCTCCTTCACAGAGGAGGTGTCCGACTACTCCCGCAAGCTAGTGGGCATCGTGCAGCAGATCGAGGGAGGGGAGCAGATGGTGGAGGACGGCATCGGGATGGCCCACACTGAACATGTAAAGCTATCTCCCCTGGTGATGCAGGACAAAACACGAAGATCGCTTTTTGAAATTGTTTTGATTTTACTCTCTGATGCGAATACTGGGTACAGTAGTCTTGTAGTTAGGCTGGTTTTTGCCCATCTGAAAGGTTCTGTGATTGAAACCTAATGTTGACCGTCGGCATTCTCTTAAGATGCCCTAACACCTACCTAATCCTTTTTTTTTTAAATACCTGACACATTTTTCCAATTAATTATTGATTTATTTTCTCTCACAGGTTCCGGGCACGGCGGAGAGTGCGCGGTCCTGCGTCAGGGCCTACTTTGCGGACCTCCACGAGACGCTGTGCCGGCAGGAGGAGATGGCCCTGAGCGTGGTGGACGCCCACGTCCGGGAGCGGCTGATCTGGCTCCGGCAGCAGCAGGAGGACATGACCATCCTGCTGTCCCAGGTGTCCACCGCCTGCTTGCACTGCGAGAAGACTCTACAGCAGGTGGGTAGGAACACGCCCGGGTGTGGGGGATGAGGCCTGGAGGGGGCCGGTGGTGTACGGGGGTGGTCGACCTGTAGTACATAACAAAACCCCTGCCGTGCTGTGTAATGGGCTGTCTCTATTCACTGTGTCATGTGTTTTGCTTTGGATGAAGGCTCCCACAGGGAAGATTATTGTGGCCATTGTATTTAGTCCTAATACTTTTCTAATAATTTTGTGTTGGTCATACTATAGAACGTTTTATTGCTTGTTTAGTGAATAATAGTGAACATAAGGAACTTAACAAAGATTCCCTAGTGTCTGGATGTATGAGAGCAAATTATCAAGGAAATGGTGGACAGAAAAACATGTGCTCAATGTGAGCATTTGCATGCTATTTTACCTCATTCAAACTACTTCCACCATCCATTTGAACATGAATGAAAGCTTGTGCTGGAATCGCTGCTCCCTAGCCTGTAGATCAATAGGTACATTGTGGGTCCAATTTCAGCATTTGTTTATTTCTGGTCAATTTCAATATTAATTTCAGATGTCTTGACAAATTTCCCTCCAAAGCAGTCAAGCAACTAAACCGGCCACACTAATAGTATTGATCACATGACCACTCCTACACATTCTAGGGTCCCTTGTAATTTTGATGTATTTTATCTAAATATAATTTACATATTCATTGGCATACCACAATATATATTTCCTATATATACTCTTCATTAATGCTCTACTTTTGTCTATGATCACCAGGACACAATGGTGATATGCTATATTCCTATTTTTACATTCTCTGGAATGCGTCAATGGTGTTTCATTTTTATCTTGTAGCATATACGTTTTGCTAGTCCTGCCATATTTTTGCTATTTCTGAGATTTAAAAATGACAATAATTGTATATCTTCTATCGCACATTGGTTGCTTGTGATATCACAAGGGACTACATCGTTCAGAATAAGCCCTGTTAAACTATGACAAGGAAAACCCTTTTGACTTTGTCTGTATGAAGTCACTAATCTATGTTTTTGTTGTGTCGCAGGACGACTGCAGAGTTGTTCTGGCCAAGCAGGAGATCAACTGCCTGCTGGAGACCCTGCAGAAGCA
The DNA here is from genome assembly GCF_026213295.1 of Gadus chalcogrammus. Taxonomy (NCBI): domain Eukaryota; kingdom Metazoa; phylum Chordata; class Actinopteri; order Gadiformes; family Gadidae; genus Gadus; species Gadus chalcogrammus. Next base: position 9,844,148 of record NC_079430.1, read on the forward strand.
GCAGCACCAGTTCACTGAGATAGCGGATCACATCCAGCTGGACGCTGGCATCCCCGTGACCTTCACTAAGGTGCCTTTTCAGGACACACTTAGGCAGTTTGAAGCTCAGCTGAAGGATTCTGGATTTGAACGCCGATGTTCACGTTCCTTACATACAAAAGTTTTCACATTTTAATAATTGCCTTTCAGTCAGGGGGAGAATTGTGTTGCGTTTCAATGTGTTGATGTCCTTTTGGATTCCAGGACAACCGAGTGCACATTGGCCCCAAGATGGAGATAAGAGTGGTCACTTTAGGGCTGGATGGAGCAGGGAAGACGACTATCCTCTTTAAGCTTAAGCAAGACGAGTTCATGCAGCCAATCCCTACCATCGGTAACTCATTCAAAATTCGAAGTGCCTCTGCTGTTGTATTGAGCTCATAATGTTTAAACCTGCACTGTGTAAGCTAATCCATTAGCAGCCTCTAGTGGCTTGAGTTGTAACTACAGACAGACAGACAGACAGACAGACAGACCCCCATCCGACAGCTGGGAGAGGGGGGGGGGGGGGGGGCGGCAAAAGTGTAACAGAATAAAACAATTCCATTCAATATTCCAGGGTTCAACGTGGAGACGGTGGAATACAAGAACTTGAAATTCACCATCTGGGATGTGGGCGGCAAACACAAGCTCAGGCCACTATGGAAACACTACTATTTGAATACACAAGGTAACTTCTATGCGCTTATTTTATAAAATCTGTTACCTCATAAAATGTGAACTAATTTAGATGGAATAGTTAGACACTGTTCTGGTAAATGTTTATTTATTTATTTTAACCCGGTCCTCATCTCGTTATTTCCGCAGCGGTGGTGTTTGTGATTGATAGCTGTCACAGGGACAGACTGATGGAAGCCCACAGCGAGCTAGCTAAGCTTCTGACGGAGAAGGAGCTGAGGGATGCGCTTCTGCTCATATTCGCTAACAAACAGGTAGGGTCTGGCTACCAGTGGCAGCACGGTAGAGTTAGCTGTTTGGCTAACACTGGCAGTGTGGTGTAGCTATCCAGCTAAAACTGACCACGTGCTACAGCTAGTGAGCTAATGCTTACCACTTGTTGAAGCTAATGAGGTACCACTGTCAGCTTGATGAAGCTAAGGAGTAAACACTTGACCACCAGCAAACACTGGCCGCAAGCTAACACTGCCCGCATGGTATAGCTACTGAGCTAACACTGATTGTAGAAGCTAGGCCTGTTAATTAGAGTTGGGCTCAGGCAGTTATGAAGATCAATGTCCAGGCATATCTCACGTTTTGGTGGATGTATTCCCGTCAAAAGCAAACTTCATGAGCGTGGGTCATCCTGTCTTCTCTGATACTTGGGTTAAAAGAAAACATGCCCTTCCAGACGCCGCACCTGACCTCTGGGAAAAAAAAAAAACCTGACCACAAAAATAACAAGATCTAAAGAAATACATGATCAGTGGTATATTAAACGGTCTAATAAAGTGGCTCCTAAACTCAACACATGTTACAGCAGGCGGTAACGCTGGCCTCATTGCAAATCTAGCAATCCCACACTGACTTCACACTAAAGTAAGCTACCAATGTCTGTGTGGTGAAGCTAGTGTGCTGAAGCTATCCTCTTGTTTTGCGCGGCGGCAGGATGTACCGGGGGTGGTGTCGGTGGAGGAGATGACTGAGCTCCTGAGCCTCCACAAGCTGTGCTGCGGGAGGAGCTGGCACATCCAAGGCTGCGACGCGCGCAGTGGGATAGGCCTCCACGAGGGCCTGGACTGGCTCTCCAGGCAGCTGGTGGCCGCTGGGGTCCTGGATGTGGCCTAAACCCCCTTCCATCCCTTATCTGGGTCCTGGTTGTGGCCTGAACCCCCTTCCATCCCTTATCTGGGTCCTGGATGTGGCCTGAACCCCCTTCCATCCCTTACAGTATCTGGGTCCTGGATGTGGCCTGAACCCCCTTCCATCCCTTACAGTATCTGGGTCCTTCCTTCAGCTTTACCTACTCTATAAACAAGCACCAAAACGGTCTCTTCTGCTCATAATTCCGAATACGCAAATGACTACTGCGTGACTGAGTTCTATCCGGCTTAACGCCTTCCAATACTAATACTTGTTTACTCTGGAGTGATCGCTTATGTAAGAACTTGATGGCTGATGCCACTGATAAGAGGATTTGACACATGGAATTAAATTCCACCTGAATATATTCATCAATCGTACATAAACACAAACCAAACCTAAGAGCTCACAGGTTTCCTAGTGGACTCCCGGTGAATGTGTTGACTTGTTTAGGAACCTCTGTGATGCTTATTTACTTCCAACTTCATGACATCCTTAATGTATTTACTCTTGGTGAAATGTATCCCACCACTAACAGTTAATTATATGTGCTTGGGTTTTATGTTAGCCTTCATAATCAATGTGAAGAGTATGGATCAATGACTCAAAATACAAGACGTGGTTTATATTAACGCACTTTCGCTGTTCTAGCATGGAACGGCAAAAAGCAGCATATGAACAAATGTATTAGTTGAGATTGACATTTTTCTTATTTCAGTGTACTGACCAAGGGGTTACGGCAGAGGGTGTGCTTCTTAAAATCCTTTGTTTACCAAACCCGGGTTTCTCTGAGGTGTGTGTGTGTTTCCTGAGTTACTTTTATTTTAAGTGTAAGAACCTATTTAATGCCACAGCTGGTCTCTAAATGGCACGTGATTTGGTTTGAGTTACCTATTTGCATTGGTTTGTATTGAATCTAATGTTTCCATTACTGAAGGTTAAAAATGGGGAATAGTGGCAGTAGTGAGGAAGGAAAACTTATGACAGTATGCTGCCTTTGTAGGTGGCGCTTCTTATTTGAGGTTGATCTGAATGCACTTGTCCACTTCCTCTGCCTCTTTAAGGACTAACTGGTGTTGCAAACATTTTTCAGTCCCTTTTTCTCGCTGCCTCAGAGTATGACCTGTGAAAAACCTTTGAATTAACGGACATCGATATCTAAGTAGATGTGAAACGTAGTCGTGCATTAACAATGTTTTATATTGCATATTAAGGAGCCATCATTTGGTTAGAAGTGTCATTGCTATGTAATGTTTATAACTTGTATCTATGTAAAGAAAAAAATAACCTGCATGTACGCAATGCCTTTTCCCCCCCCCCCCCCTTTTGTTCCTTAGTTTTGTTATTTGTGGGGATTGCCCTTTATCTACACAGAAGTACAGCACAGTTAAACCATCAATTCCTTATACCATTGGACTTGATAATGGCTTTTTGTAAGTTATGTGAAGCTGTAAAATAAAGTTGAACTCCTGCTTGGATAGTAATTGCATTTGGTAAAACCAAACAACTTGACAGTTTACTGTTTGTAACCTCGAAACTACATTTTGTCTACAATTAAAGGAGTTAACATTTGATTGGAGGGAGTCGGGATAGTGCAGAGGTCGACCCCCAGGTAAAGCTTCTTGGTTCGATTCCAAATGCAGTCAACCTTCTTGTAGGCATCCTAACCAATACATGGTCCTTTTAAGACCTTTATCTGAACGTCCTGTTAATCACTAAATCCTAGTGTCCTCAAAATAAGTAACATTTTACAATCCGAAAGAATAGTCTTTGAATAAACACTTTATTCTGTTTAAAAAAAAAAGGCATGTAGATCAAATCTGTACATAATAGTTAAAAAAAGGGGCTGGTCCTGATCACTTGATGGTGATGTTAATGATGCTGATGTCCTCGTAGGGCTTGTCCGTCTTGGGGTTGACCTTGACGTTGGAGATCCTTTGGACCACCTCCATGCCTTTGGCACTCCTCCCGAACACTGTGTGCTTGTTGTCCAGCCACGGCTGAAACCATAAGCGTCGATAAGGTGGTGTTAATAGCAATACTGGCCGAAAAGTTTCCATGTAGTTGTTATTCGATTTTAGATAAGTTCATCAAGGAGCAGGTAGGGGTGAAGAAGCTTGCAGATAAAATTCTGACATTGTATGTCAAACCCAGAACCCCAACCATTAGGCAATCCTTCCCCCTTTTTCATAGTAGCTTGCAGCCATCGCTTCTGTTAAAACAATATTTCAGATTACTAGCAAGTGTCCTAAATTAATAAAAAACAAACCACCCCTTATCAACCCATGGATTTGATATCTTTTAAACCTTTAAAGAAAATTAAAAAGCTAAATGGATTGTTGCAAGTGAAAATGAAACACCCAGAGATCCATCCCCCTCCCTGCCGACCCCCAGGAAGGTGACTCACAGTGGGCACGACGGTGAGGAAGAACTGGGAGCCGTTGGTGCCGGGGCCCCCGTTGGCCATACTGAGTGTGTACGGGCGATCGTGTCTCAGCGTGGCGTGGAACTCGTCCTCAAACTCCCCGCCCCAGATGCTCTCGCCGCCCATCCCTGTGCCCGTGGGGTCCCCCGTCTGGACCATGAAGCCCTGATCGGGAAGAAAGAGATTATGTAAGTTATTTTGATTACTTTATTAATGATGTTCTACTAAAAAGGGTCACCAGGACTGCAACCATAAATTATTTTGAATGGTTGAGTAGCCCAAAAAATGTCTATTTAATGATCTGAAACATAGCATTCAAGTATTTTAATTCCCAAAGCTGATGGGAGCACGTGTTTGGAATTTTTAATTGATAAATGACCAAGAAGAAAGAAAATTACTTGACTTTCGGTCGTTCAATGAACTGTTACATCAATACTGGAGACAAGTAAATTTTTAATTCATTCACCCGGTGCAAAGGCCCAAAACAAACGTACCTTGATGACTCTGTGGAATATATGGCCGTTGAAGTAGCCATTTCTGCTATGAACACAGAAGTTCTCAACCGTTTTGGGGCATCTGTGATACATCAAAAGAGGCATCATATTATGCACACAGAAAAATTAATCAAAAAAAATCACTTCATTTAACATAGGATAAAATATAAAAATAATACTAATCTTGAAAATAGTCCCAGAAGTTGTCCAGCGGTCGTATTGTTCCACATTGATGTGCCAGTTTTGGACCAAATAACATACTTTTACCCAAAGCATCTTACAATACCGTACGATGCAACTAATGTAGACATGAATGGATGGGCGCAGTGAGAGGTGAATCTATAGGACCATACCGCCCTTGGCGATCAAACCCCCATAGCATGCCTCCTGGATTCAGAAAAAACACTGTGGCAAACATCCTTTGGCAAAATGACTCGCCATACAGGTACTTTACCAAATGCCTTAACACATAAGACCAAAGTACTATTCTATATTGTTTACATTTGAGGCAGGCGCACGTTAAATGCTCTTAGACCGAATCTGTACCGAAGCTGGTTTGATCCAACAGGACCGGTTCGGCCCTAAGAAGGTAACGGATGACTCAGTGAAGCCAGGAGAGGCATTAACGGTGCGCCTCTTAAAGCCCTGAGATGGGTTACGTACTCGACTGGGAAGAGCTTGATGTGGATGTCCCCCATGGTGGTGTGGATGATGGCGCTGTCCGACACCCTCTTGGGGCCCTCGGCCTGGGTGGCGGCCATCACCTCCTCCTTGGACGGCTTCTCGTTGAACACGTCGCGGTCCGACTCGGCGCTCTTGGTGTCCACCGGCTCCCTCTTGGAGAACTGGACGGGCACGAGACACGGATAGAGGTGGCCGTGTCATATTCAGTCTTTGCACCAGACCGCCGCACACCCCATCGTTGAAGATGTACCATTTCGTAAGGCTTGTGAGGCTTTTTAGCCAAAATGACTTGGCCATCTTGGGGCCATCTTAGGGCCATCTTAGTCAGTCAAACATCCTAACCAACTAGGACTATCTTGCCCCTAACAACTATACACATTACTAGTGGCCCGAAGGCTGCTCTTCTTTGGAACATAAAGTGTGCGACGTTGTCTGGAAGCCTACGCACCATGTAGAAGCGGTTCTTCTTGAAGGCGGTGCAGAAGATGGTGGGGTCGGGCATCTGGTTCTGCAGGGCCGGGTTGTCGGAGGCCGTCATCTCCACGGTGGGCGCCACCTGGCTGGCCTTGGCGATGCCCTGGAACAGACACAGCTTCAACACGCGGATGTTCTCCAGCTTCCCCAGGATCCTCACGCACCTGGGTCGGTCGGGAAGAGAGAGGTTTATCATGGGATTAGTGATAGATGTTACAAGGATAACCTACAGTGCGTGTCCGGCATTCCGGTTTACTGCCAAGGAAGACGTTTTTCAGTGACTTTTGATTTTAGGTTGAAATCATTTGAATGGTCATGATTAGCAATTGAAGTCCATAAAGAAGGCTGTATGGATTATACCTAAATAAGTTGGATGGATCACATTTTAGCCGCATGTTTATGCTGAAGACAGGCATCTGGGTGGCCTCTTCCATTTAGATTAGACCTTTAAATCGTAGTTTGGGCTTAACCAGTCTAGCAGTTTCCTTCCATGCGGTGGTGTTCGTTTACCTGTTGGTTTCCACATTGATGACCTTGATGCCCAGCATGGTCCCGTAGAGGACAAAGTGACCGGTCTCGTCGAAGATGATGTTGGTCAGTCGGATGCCGTCCACCTTCTCCAGCTCCCTCTCCTGGGCCATGCGCCGCCCAAACTCCATGTCGGGCAACTGCTGCCTCATCTGCTGCAGCTCTGTGAACATCTGGGGTAGGGCACATGAAGATTGAGTATGATAGGCATAATCAACCAACGCTTCAGCCAATGTGTACATAAGTATAAAACTGTATTATTCCCTGTGGGAATATGCTATAAAGAAGGAAATATCCTGTGCAAATCCACAGAAGAGCTACAATTAAGAGCCGTATATGGAATATCAGCATTTTAGATGAACAAAGCAATAGATTTACATGATCAACAGAAAATAATTGCCAAAGGAATTTAAGCCATTATTCAGTGGATTCTCTTTAAAATACCAGCGGGAGTCCAAGGGAATTGCGAGATGTGATTATACACAAATACAAGACAGGAACCTACCGGCAACGACTCATCGAACACCCTCATCAGTTTCCCAGTGAGGAACCGGAAGATTCTCACTTTGCGGTCGGAGGCAATGGTGGCCATTTTCTTGCCATCGGGGGAGAAGGTAAGGCTGGTGGGGTATGTCTTATTCTTCGCAAATTCATACAAGTCTGTGTCTGTTTTGTACTCCCAATCCACATATTTCGGGAACTTAAATTCGTTCCGGTAGCCGGTCCAGTATTCGATCATTCCTGCTTTGTCAGCAGAAACAATGACCCTGAATTTGGGGTTCAAGCATATTTTGGACAGCGGGGAGGTGTGCATCTTGTCAAAGATGTGAAGTGGCTCGCTGTTCCCACGCCCGTCGAAAACAAAGATCTTCCCCGTAGACTTCTCAGACACGGCCACGGTGTATATGGGGTCCCCTGGATTGTAAATCCATTCACATTGGCCCGGGTGGAAGCTGCCCAAAGAATAAACAGTATAACAACAATTAGACATACACAAGAGTATAGTAGTGTCAAAGTAATATCCTTTATTGACAAACAATGTGTTGTAGAGGAGTTAACACATACCCTAGTTTCAGCATGTTGATCATGTCAAAGTTGACAACATCGAACACTTTCATTGCCTGATCGTCTCCTACAGAGCAGAAAATGGCCCCCTCGGAACTGACAGCAATGCATTCCATATATCCTGCAAAAATCATAACATAAAACTTAAAAATACGTTTTCCCCCAACATTCAAATTGTGCATGGGCCACTAGGTTCTTACCAAGATGGCTGCGAAAGTGTTTAACGAACTCTACTCCCTCGTCCTCCCTTTTCTTCCAGAATTTGACATGGCCATCCTGGCTTCCAGTAATGATGAAGTCCGTCCTGTAAAGGGCACATGATTGACGTAAACTCAACCCATCATTATCCCCTTCAACCGTATCATCATCACCATAACATGGGAAAGACAAAATGAGAACGACATAACAACAAATGGGGGCTTACTTGGAGCAGACGATTTGACTGATGACGTCTCTGTGCATGTAACTCCTTTCATACATGAGAGCCGACGGCAGGTTGTCCAGATAAACCCGTTCATATTCCAATACTAAAACAAACACACAAACGGACAGATATCAATGGCCATTTTCGAGGGTCGTCAAAGTTAGAAGTAGTCTCGTGTTATGAAACAAAGCGGGACGTCGGCCGTACAGACCAACCATCCATTCAACCCACACACCTTTTCTTTTTTTGGTCTGGGATGCCTCGCAGGGCATGGGCCCGACCCATTCATCCTCTTCCCCTTCTCCTACTCCTTCTCCATCAGCAGCTGGATTATCATCTGCTTTTCGTTTCAGATCCACTGTAGTTTCTTCAGCCGCCATCGTGGTTTCAAAGTGTTGTGGTTCTACTTTTTTTTAGTTCCGTATCCGTTTCACGATGACACGTACTAAGTTTAAAATATAACAGCGCCCCCTACCGTAAAAACGTCACATTAAGATCAGTGCTCAAGTGGATTGATACATTAATAACTACAGGGGAAACGTGTATATTTGTAAAAAGGCTTGTTAATTATAAACTATTAAATATTTCCCAAAACCTCTCTTCACTATATACTTGTGAAGAGGGTTGTTAACAAATATTACCCATAACAAGTTTCTAGTACCCGGACAGAATATGTCTCAAGCGTTGTTTCAGAGGGTCGATTAGATCGACGCACACGAATAACCCAACTTCAAAACGAAAAGAGGGGTACTTTGACAATTCGTCGTTTTGATTTGTTGTTTTACATTTAAAAAAAATAATAATTTCATGAGTATAAACTAATTTTATAATATAAATTACAATAATACAAGTTCATTTTAATTTTAAAAGTGATTTTTTGAAAAGTAAATATTCCTAAATCACATGTTTCCCCCATTGTACTTCACGTAAACAATGTGCTCTCTTGTGTTGTTGCTGCGAATATGGCTGTAGTGTATATTCAGCTCGTTGTATAGTTTCCATTTAGCTACAATGTTCATATACGTATGAAATAATTCAACTGCTTCTCTTACATTAATTGCAACGACAGCAGCACACTTCCTTTGTATAGAGTAACAGAAGAAACGGCGGTATGAGTAACATTTACATTCAAGAACCTCCAACAAATGGGAAGGTGAGCGGGAATGTTTGCAAGTTTGGTCCTATTTTCCCGTTAATATATGTACAACACTCTTCAAGGATAACCAACTTTTATTTCCTACTTTCCCTGTTCATGTAACCTTTATCCATAACTATACGAATGATCTGATGACCAAAATGTGAAAAGCGTGTGTTTTAGAGAGTGTCATTTCTATCGTTTCCTCTGTCAGGTTCTGCTGAAGACCTCAGCGGGAGATATTGATATTGAGTTATGGTCCAAGGAAGCACCAAAAGCATGCAGGAACTTTGTGCAGCTGTGTATGGAAGGTAATGTAATGCCTCAGTGAACATTTGGTCAAATGCTTTATGTGAATGACTACAGCACATACAACAAGTGTTCCTCCTGATCACAAGGGTTGTCTTCTATTGAACAGTAGCTATATAATCATTGTGTTCAACAAGTCCCAGGGAAATCCTGTGGCTTTTTTCAGATAATCCATTCTGCCAGCCTTTCACTATATTTATTTCCTAAAACATCTGTTTTAATGACATGAAGACAGCCTCCCTCTCTTTTGTGGCTTAACATCAATGTTTTTAGGAAACATCTGATTGCAGATTTGCAGATATATATTCTTTCATTTTACATGTATTTTTTTGTTTCACAGGTTACTATGACAACACAGGCTTCCACCGTGTTGTGCAGGAGTTCATTGTCCAGGGAGGAGATCCAACCGGAACAGGAAGTGGAGGAGAATCCATCTATGGACGACCATTCAAGGTCTTGACCCTTTTTGAAAATGAGCATTGATAAAATATTCTTCATCTTATCTGCTGGTTCCATCTACCCAAAATATTTTCCTATTACATTAAAAAAATGTTCTTTGCTCTATATTGGTTAAGAAAACCAAAAAATATTTATGCAATACCCGGGGGATGCAGGGACCGTTAAAGAAGCAATTAGAACCTCAGTCCTTAAAAAGGGATATTACAGAGCTGCAACCAAACCACAGCCTCATAGGACTTGCATTTGTACTGTACTCTTTTTTTCATAGTTGTAGTTAAAAATGTAATCACCAATTTAATCATGACTTTTCATGTACCCTTTGTTCTGTTGTTATAGGATGAATTTCACTCCAGATTACGGTTTATTCGGAGAGGTTTGGTTGCCATGGCGAATGCAGGCCCACACGACAACGGCAGCCAGTTCTTCTTCACTCTGGCACGGGCAGATGAGCTCAACAACAAACACACTATATTTGGCAAAGTAAATATGCTCTGCGCTGGGCATCTCAGTTGGCAGCCCAGTGCCGTTAGAAACATCACCAATTTGTGCAAATTTATTCTCTAGAATAATAAATGCTAGTCTACACAGTTACATAAATCCATCCATTGTATCTACATTAATTTAATGCGCCTCATGAAAATGCTTGTTTTGACGTCACACGCTTTTCCTAAATTCTTCCGCCACAGGTGACAGGAGACACGGTTTATAACATGATCAGGCTGGCAGAGGTTGAGTGTGACAGTGACGAAAGACCACTCAACCCTCACAAGATCAAAACAGCCGAGGTATTGAAGATTGGGTGCATCTATTGCATTAAAAAAACAAGTGTATATTGTTTATTTTATTGTTAATTGACTTTGTAAATATAGAAATGTATATGTAAGTGTACTTTAAATGTTCCGTCCAGGTGTTGCATTCTCCATTTGATGACATTATTCCGCGGGAAAGTAAAAAAAAAAATAAGGACAAAGAGGAGGGAAAGAAATCGCAGTCAAAAGCCACAAAGTGAGTCGACTGCTGTCTTTAATATCCATAGCTGGAAACCTTCCCTATCCTTTCTTCTCTTTTATTAATTGTATTTATTTGTGTACAGGAACTTCAGTCTATTGTCCTTTGGAGAAGAAGCAGAAGAAGAGGAGGAGATGGTGACACAGGTTAGCCAGGTAATGAGTTACGAGATTTGTATTTAATTACAGTTGTCGCTTAGTGTAAGCTCGCTATCTAGTTCCTTTAAATTAAAGGTTTTTTTCCCCTTTTATACTATGATGGATATACTTTGTCTGCACCATCAGATTTTTAAAAAGCCAACTTGTACATGTTAAGGAATAGGCCCCATTTATTCACTCATGTATAAAGCATATTAAAAGGATAAATGGTTATTTTTATTGCATTATGAATATTGTTATGTAAAATCAATGTTGGAATACATTAAATGTCCATTCATTTCCTGGAAGATGAGCACTCAAAAATTCCCATGTCTCATAAATGATTATGTTAAATATTTAAACCTATGTATTGCCCCTTTTGTATTTGTGTCTCTTGTTTCTCCAGACATTAAAGGGAAAAGGCAAAAGCAGCCATGACTTATTAAAGGATGACCCCAGCCTTAGCTCTGTCCCGGCAGTAGATAAGTATGTGTGTCCCGTATGTCCCCTCTCATAGGGATTAACCATAGCTGCCTTTGTGCAACCATATCTACGTGCTGAATTAATTTTGCATTCCATATTAAACTTGCAGGAGAAAGAAGAAAACCAACACGGAAGACGTAGGTTTGAAATGAAAATAGAAACCGTTCCTTTATCGTTGTTTAAGTATGTATAATATCTGGAATAAAAAAACAATGTATACATGCCTTTTTACCCTATAAGGGAGCGAGTGATGATGATGATGGTGCCATTGAGGACTTTGAAGGAGGTGAAGAGTATGACTCGGAGCAAAGACAGAAAATGAGAGCAGTCATCGCTCAAAAGCTGAAGAAATTAGAGGATGCCAACAAGAGTGCCAGGGAGGGAGAACATGAGAAGAAGACGAGTCGCAGGTAAACACATGCCAACCGTGCCCCTTACTTTAGGCATTCTACTAGGACTTCTTAGAAGGCTAAATACCTCCAGGTGTCCTGTTAAGCACTTACAGAATCTAACCAATTGTGACGTGACGTCACAATCGGGGATTGACCAACCAACTTGAAGGAGTAGACTGGTAGACTCGATCAACTAATAGACCTTAGTGTCCAATCCCTCTTGTTATGTCACAAACGGATCGATTCTAAACCTCTAGAAAAGTGTCCAAGAAAGCCCTGTATTACACAGTCCTTCCCACCAGGGGGCAGGTTTGTTCAACAAATATAAATTCATTGGTGACAGCTCCTTCTTTAGTCACTCAATGACCTGTATGGTTCCTCATGGGCGAGATACTGAGCCATTAAGCATACTAAACCATTATGGAGATGAACACTTACCCCTGTGATTTAAATCAACCGCATCCTCAAGGTTATGCTAAGGTTTCTCACTGTACAAGGTCTGAAATATTAAACTTTAATACTTAAACTACTGATATTTGTATCACTTGGGATAATGGGATTTTCATATATTGATTTATAATGTTAAATGATCCAGCATAATTTAAAACCCAACTTTATATGCTTCTGTTTAATGAGGATATGGACACATAAGTTTGTGGGCATATTGTGAATATTAGAAGAAAAATACATTTTACACTCGCCAAGTTATCCACAGACAATTATTTTATTGTTCTACGTGTAACTGGTTGTGCTGGATGTGCTATGCCAATGCTATATGTTGGCTTTAACATAAGGAAACAGGCAGACTTTAATGCCTGGGTTTCTTCAAGCAGACTGAAAATAATACTACCATCGATAGCCAAGTAACGCACACACACACTCCCCCACAGCCATCAAGCTCTACTGTGAGAAATAAACCAAATTACTTCGCCCTGCTATACTGTAAGCACCCAAACCACGTTACTTACTGCTGTAGTATAAGCACCCAGACCAAATAACTTAGCCCTGCTTTAGTATAAGCACTGGGTGAGACAGACAGACAGAGAAAGTGAGAAAAGAGGCTGAGAGAGACACAGAGTCCCAGAGTGAATGAATAAGAGAAACAGAGTGAGAGACGGAGAGACACAAGTCAGTGACTGAGAGACAGTCACACACAAGAGTGAGAGAGACAGAAATCAGAGATACACAGAGTGAGATTCTGAGAGAGACACAGAGCGAGAGCCTGAGAAAGAGATGCAGGCGATAGTGTTCACATCAGAATTTAATCTCATCTCTCTCTCTCTTGATGTCGGTGGTTATGTCACTATGTAGCCAGTTTTCGCCGGCCGGTATCCTCCTCACAGGTGACCACCCCCCACCCTCCCCTCCACACACACGTACATAACAGCCCCGTCCCCTTCTCTCATTAAGCACTAATGGGATAAGGAGTGGGGGGCCCCCCGGGTCAGCTGTGTGGGACCCTGAGTGACAGCCAGAGCGATGCGGGCAGACTGTAGTGTATTAAACCCGAGCGCAGATTGTTATGCTACAAGAGCCGTAACCCAACACAGTGGTTTGTCTTGGCAGGCAATCAAAGGGCAGGCGGTTAGGTACAGTGTTGGACCCCCGGACAAAGTCTGCATTGTTGGAGGGGGAGAGGGGCAACCCTCCCCCCTCCCCTCACTCTCTCTCTCTCTCTCTCTCCTCTCTGCCTGCTGGGAGTTTCGGCGTCGTGCACAAGAAGGGAAGACCGACTGTTATCTAGTCATCTTTTGGAGCTAGCGCTGTCTGGCTAGCTCTCTGGAGACAGTTCAGGAGTCAAATGGGGGCTTTAGCGATCTTGTGTATGTTGGCCGTGTGGTTATTTGATGGAGTCTGCACTCCCTTTAGTGTTTCCGTTGAGTAGTTAGAAGTCGTATTTGTACTTGTTTAAGTCTTTGATTTGTGTAATTGTATAATGATTTCAAAATAATATTGTTGTTTTACGTTCGAAGATGAGTCAGAGTACATTATCTGTTTTTGCTTTCTGTGCAAGAATGTGTTCAGCATGTTATCTGCATCCAACCCTCTTACATGAAGCAATAGATGGAGAGAAAAAATCTCTCTCTCCCCCCACCTCCCCCCCAAGATCAGATTCCAACTGTTTCTGACTGTGTTTTGACTATGGCCCAAGTCTGGAGTTCCTATTTGATGTGGGCCAACTCAGGTTCTCCTCGGTAGGGGGGGTTGAGGTTTATTAAAGACCCTTCTGACTGGAGGTCCCGAAGCGGTGTATGTGGCAGTCTAGTCACCACTTCTTCTGGTTGAAACCCAACAGGGCATGACTGGAAAAGTCAAGTGTTTCCAGATGCCGGGCGTCAGAGCGTTATCAGCTCCTGCCCGTTGATCCTGACTCAGGGCTCTGATCTGAGGCTTTATATCTCACACGATGCAATGACGTCACGTCAATTTTGTGGTGCAGTTTTAAAACAGGGAAATTAGAATTTGATTGTTGTTTGACCTCCCCCTGCATTATATCCAAATCTGCATATTTTTTAAGGATTTTTCACAATTTTTCAACGCATTGGAGTTAAATGCATCATACCACTTCCTTGTATGATTGAAACCCTTGTCGTGAAATGAAACCATTGCATGGAGTGGCCGCAGTTAGGATGACGGTACTCTCACCTCCTCGGACCCCTACCCTAAAGGGTCCTTTCTCCCTTCCACGGGACCCTTCCGGGTCACCGTGCAGTAATTGGATACACCTGTCTCTTGTCATCACTCATAAACCAACACTTTCTCAGGGCGAGGTTACAGAGATCAAGATAGCTTTCCGTTTTATTTTTGGGTGTACAGAAACCAGCTAGAGATAATCCGGTTCTTTGGCAAGCCAACCGTGTGTGTTTTGGAGTTTTACACATAGATCTCCTTGTCCTGGCTGAACATCTGGGTGACCGGTCCACTGGGAACGGCTCCAGACCGATGATGTGTGTCTAAACTCCGTGAAGAGCCGGGAGAAACGAAGCACCTGAAGAGAAATCACTGAGACATCATGTCTGACACAGTCGTATTTCTTTACCTTCTTGGCCTTGTAGTTCAGGCTTTGTGGATAATGATCGGGTTATTTACTGCCAAAGACATTTTTATCCATAGCGTCTTCCAGCGAATGCTGATACCGGGAATTAAGGGAGACATTGATGCACTGTATATACTACATTATTCTGACCCTACAGTTCCTATGTACTGTATATGATGGAAAACTCTGGGCACGGTAATATAAGGGTTAAAACCCTTATGGTCTGTGGCTTAACATGGAGACAAGCCTAACCCCTCCTGCTCCTTAATTGCATATACTCAATATTCAATTATCGTTATCTATTTTTTTAATTTCCAAAACAGAATGACACCACATATCAAATTTCTTGATGAATGACTTTGAACATTGAATCGATAATACAGCTTGAAATCAATGAATTGCCTCTTAATTGACTGATCAATTAATTGAATAATTGCTTGAGCACTGGTCACAAGAATGCATTTGGTGAAGCAAGACAGGGAGAGGCTGCTTTTGGTCCACTGTGTGTTTGATGTGTGTGCGTGCCTGTCCAAGGATCTCTGTACAGTCATGCAGATTCCTGTGTGGAGGTCAGATTCCTCTGATTCCAGCTCCCAGCGCGCCTCGCCTCACGCTCAAGCCCTGAAGAGTTTCCCTGAGGGGGAAGGTCGGCCTGCCAGCATTGTTACCCTACCTAGCCCATGAATTAGGAGGATCGCATGTATCCGGATCACACGCTCCCTTTACGAATGCGGTGGACGTCCACCCGGGGAAAGGCCTGGGTGGCTTCTCTCGGCGTCCTTGTGGCAGACCGATTGGCATCCATCGAGGTCAAGTGTGTGGTATACGACTGTTCATGGCGGGGTCCGTGTTTCACCATAAAATCATGGCCACATAATTACTGCTGGATAACGACTGCAGCAGATGAGCCTGTAAAAAAAAAAGAACTCCTCTAGTCTAGATCGTACTGACCTAGGTCATTTCTTTGTCTTGCTGTCCGAGCCCTAGCCAAGCATGTGCACCAGTAACTGGCAGTCCTTATAGAGTGTCCCAAAGGAGGCTTCATTCTTTTAATTTATTTTTTTTAAAACCAAGGGCCCTCCATGTAGCTCTCTGTTGGGACTGTTTGTCTGGCAGGCCGGCGACACTCTCCGACCTCATTGATTCCTCTTCCCCGGCCTTCCGCTCTTTAAAGATGGCAGCCCCGGTCTCTTCTGTGGTTGGCAGGTGGACAGCGGCGTGCTGAATGGCTGTCATTGTGCTCGTGAAAGGGAGGCAGAGAGGGGATTGGACGAGGGGGTCAAGGGATGCCCCCAAACCCCCTTCTCTCAGTGAGGAGAAAGTGAAGCTCCCTGGAGCGTCTCCAACATCCTCTCTCTTTCACTCGCTCCCCTTCAAAGGCTTCAGATTGCAGCCCCTGGTTTTAAGATGGTGTTGGCAACACATGGCACAAAGCATTGTACGCAGCTACAAAATACTTCTTCCTTTTTAAGGGTTCACCACTTTGCCCGCGCATTGCCCAAAAACTTTTCTGTTGGCCTCATTTTCTGAACTCCTTTAAAAAAAAAAAAAAAAAAGACCATATGGTTTTTACTCAAACATATTTGAAGGCTGATCTCATTTTTTTTGTTTTTTATTATATCTGGCAAAGGAGTCATGCTTTGTTTTTAGGAGCCATTTAAACATAGGAATTAACGAATCGCCGTCAACCTCATCACCACGACGTTGATGATGGCCATCGTGGAAAATGAATCAGCATGAAGTGAAATCAATTGTGATTGTATGCACTTGAATATGCAAACGGGATGCATCGAACCATCTCAACTCTGCGCTGTCGGCTGACGAGGTTTGCGCCTCGTGTGGGCATGGAGAGTGCTGAGGTGGTTCCAGGTATGCTCGAACCAAAAGGTCTTGTGATCCAAGTTGAAGGCTCTGCGAGGAATTTGCTCAGCCCCAAGGTGTGCAATAACAGGTGTTGTTGGGTCCTTTTTCCCCCCTGTCCTCTCTGGCCTCTCTCTTTATTGGCAAGGAGGGACTGTGGAGCCGATTGTTTGCCTGTTGCCGTGGATATGTCTCTCTTGTTTTTCGGATGGCAGCGTGTCAAGACAGGCCGGGAGAGCGATCACTCACTCACAAAAGGTCTCTCTTTCTTTCCCCCTCTCGCGCGCTCTCGCTCTCTCCCTCTGCGGTAGAATCTGTTTTTCTATTTCTATATTTAGGCGGTGTTCATTTTATCTGCGCTCGGCCCAATGCGCCACTTAATCCACCTCACCTTGTGTTTGTTTGAGATGGACGTCATCGATTGTATCATCGCAAAGCATCGTGTCTGTGAAAGATGTCTCAATGATACGCACGGATAGAATAAGTATCTTTTATCAGGCGTAATTAAAGGAAAACTGGACGACGTTTCAACCTGGAGCCTATTTTCCAATCAATTTGGGACTACTGCAGACAGCGATTATTGAGATTGCGCCATTATTGAGATAGAATGCTACAGACCTTATCCGTGAAAAACTGTCTGCAATGTACTCCTTTATAGCAATAGTGCTCATCAGTATGCATCCCCTAAAAGTGCTTGTTTTTGGTCTCTGACAGGCTTAGAACATTCTGTCATTATGGGGGAATACACCTTTCTCTTGATCACAGTCAAATTGTGTCAAACCAAGTCTCGCTCAATGAGAGTTTAGTGGAGTTGTTACATGAGTTTAGCAGTGGAAATGTATGAGAGCGGAGAGTTTATTTTGGAATACGTAAAGGCCTTGTGTAGTGATTCGGGTCAAGGAGAATTTAGATTGTAATGAAAATAGGGAAATATCCTGCAACGATGGGATTTTAGAGCAAGGCTTGGTTTGACACAATGATAAAAAGACCATGATCAGGCCAGAGGTAAAGAAACAAGTTTTATTTCTCTGCAGAGATCCTTTCTATAATGAACAAATATAATCAGAGCCAGTCAGTGGCAAAAAAACACTTTTAGATGACGTACATCGACAGATGCTATGGCGCTTGCATTGTTCTATGTCAATACTTGACAAACGTCAAAAATCGTTGTCCGTATTACTCCCTTGGACCCAAAATGACCCGAAAGTAGGCTGCAGGTTGAAAGATTCCCAAGTGTTAATTTTAGACACTTACTAGATTGCATGATGACCTATGGAGTGACTTGCAGTATACCTACCTATGCATGCACCATCTAAAAACGCTTGACATTTTGACACGGTTACCTTCTATTGTTTGATATTGAATGAGCCTTTTGAGCCGAGGAGATGTCAGTGCATGGATCCTGCTCAATAATTAATACAAAAGTGAGTCAGGTGTCCTGGCACCAAGTGTCCTGAGTAAGCACTCTTTTAAGCACCAGCCCTGCTATAAGATTGTCCGCCTGCCCATTCTGTGCACGTAAATCTCTATCGATAGTTGGCAATTACAGTTTTACCAGATAATAAAAACAAGGAATCTAACCAGCTGCATGTCTGACTGATCCTTCAGCTGAAACACCTTGACAACGTTGAGGCCAACACTGGAAAAAATAGATAAAGGGCAATATTTGCTTTGGTGTTCTTGGCAAACGCCTGAAAACCATTTAAAGGTAAGACGAGAGTTAGGAAGCTGCAAACATAAGAGGAGTGAAAGTGGCAGTTAAAGGAGAGGACAGGATAATGAGGAGGTCTGTTCTGAGAAGCAGATGGAGGGAGCGAGGAGAAGAGAAAGAGAAAACAAAACAAAGGCTGCCATTGTTTGGTCTGGAGATATCTGGCGGCTCTCTGGGCCACGAGCCCGGACTTCAGCTTACCTGTGTTTTATAGCTCCGCAGCGGGAGAAACCGGCACAAACAGAGCCTGTCAGGCCGTACAAAAATATTATCCTTCTCTAACATTACATATCTGCTCTGGCACGGGGCGGTGGGGGTTTCGTATCTGATGTGTGAAGGAGCGGCGGACGCCACCGCCGCCGCTTGATCTCTCCACCTGATGTGTCCGGGGCCCTGCTTTGACACTTTGGCGCCGGGCCAACGGGGGAACCAACCCTCACACAACTTCGAAGAGACGGCCCGAGCCTCGGCCTGCCTCAGGCGCCTGGGGGAAGTTTTTATCACAGAGGTCGGAAAACGGCGCTGGTTTTGTAGATTTCTCGATAAAAGTTAAAGATTACAGTTAGAGTGCATATATGAAAGAGTTGCTGTTTTACGTGTTAGTCGTGATTAAGCAGACGCTTTTTATACAAAGACGCCCAAAGCGGCTTACAGACTGCGGACGTCAGGGTTTTAAGACCGGAGCATTACGGCTGGAAGTCAAACATTGGTACCACTAAACAATCCAAGTCTGCCCCAAATTAAATTATTTTGTTTAAATTGTTTTAATGTGTGACGGGTGTAATGATAATTGGATATTTTCATAACCTTTTCAAACTGTAACTTATTTCTCGTCCTTATACTACTGAAGCCCTCGCATTAGGCTTCCGTAATATTCCAGCACTTTGCATCCTGCAGGCTTACCTTCTCTGATGCCTGCGGGAACTCTGTTGAACTCTCATGGCATATGTGCCATGTAATTTATTACCGCACGGGCCAGCTTTAAACGTCTATCATTCACTCCTAAGTGCTGTATACAGAGTTTGTATACAGCTTTTGTGCAATCCGGTACACCTAGACACATTACCCCGCAGACAAAATGTTTTAAAAGCCTGGAGTATATCAAGATAATTATTTGTTTGTCAAGCATATTTACTATAGATTACTAATGTGGAAAGTTGTGGAAAATGAATGTACGCGGCAACGGCAAGTGCAGCCAAAATATGTATTTATTCAGTACCAGACTAAATTTATCCATGACTTGGGATCTGTGTAAGTATTTAACCGGTTCTAACCGTCAGCTAGCCCCTCGTTAGAGCCCTGATTTAGCGGAGAAGCTTATAATGAGTGAACTCAATGTCATTAAAGTGCTAAAAATGTGTTGCTGAGTTTTTAATGGTAATTATTTACAATTTAGTCATTTAGCCGGCGGTTTTATCCAAAACGACCAGCAGAGAATTTATTAAGCCATGCATGACATTTACGAGCAGGTAGGATAGTGGGGGCATCTTGCTCAGAAATTCCACCGAGTGGACTGTTTACATTGGGATTCAAACCCATAAACCTTTTGGCCATGGAGTCCAACACCCCAACCACTCTTGTTGCATCCTCAGCGATGAACTGCGGAAGGAGTCGCGGCAGTTGAAGAAGGATCTCCTGGCCATAAAGCAGAGGAAAGAGGACAGCTTGAAAGAAGCGGAGAAAGAGCAGGAGAAGGAGGGTATGTATAACACATGTCTCTGTCCATGCCCACCAATCTGCTCTATCTCTGTGAGCCGCTATAGTCTATTCATTTATTGTTTCATTACAAGCTTGTCTCGTAGAAAATAAGTTTGATTTAATTTGTTATTCGTAAATATCACCAAAGTGTAAACAAGTTGTTTACACATTATCTATTAACTATTTAGCTATTTTACAGATTAGATAGACCAAAGGAACATATAGTTACGTCTTTAAGGAGTGATGACGCGGTATCTTGCTCAAGGATGCCTGTAGATCTGAGTGCTCATGCCACTTGCGTTCGCTGACTGTTCCTGGATATTGCCGGAAGAGGTTGACCAATTACCCGTGACGAAAAATTGTTCATCAGCTTTTTTGGGCATATAATGCATTTCAGGAACTTAGACCAAATATGTGAAACGAAGTGCATAATATTCACATCTCTGCGTTTTTTAAACGAATCCTTAACATGTATTTACCTGATTTCTCGACCATAACTGCACTAGCCAGAGACCTTGGCGGTCGTACAGGCTCCTGTCAGCCCAGTAGCCTTTACCGTCCATGGTCGCTGGAGCTGCCAGTCTCCCCCACAGCTCCGATGTCAGTCAAAACATGGCGCTCACTCCTTCGAGTTTAGTGGTTTTTATCAAACCGAGCATGACTCCTTGTTTGTCCTGTGATTGCAATCTGGAGCAAAACAGTGCGGCGCGATTCGGTTTTAATTCAGTCAGCACTGAGATCACGGCTGCGGCAGCAGAGAGCGGGAATCCTTTGTTTACCAGCTACAGTCCAGTGATGAGTATGCTGTCGTTCCCTCAGTCGTACTTTAAACCACCACAACATCCGGCTGCGTCGTCACCCTAAGGGTTTTACATGTCTGCGTTCAGGGATCTCAGTGGTCAGCGCATTGCTTAGAAGGGTCCACGGTCCGACATCACAGCCCAATCGGTTTGTTTGTTAGTGACCCAGAAAAATAACTTTGCTATGGGGGTCCGCAAAAGCCCAGACCCAGATCCTCTAAGCTGTTCCACACTACTGTGGTTCAGCAGTCAGGCGTCATTCAGCCCGCTGTTGATGTACCAGTTGATGTTGAAACACATTTTTGACATTTCATGAAAACCAAACCACTTGGGTTCACCCAACTATGCCGGCAGGGGGTGTGGGATGTGACCGGATAGTTAAGCAACATTATTTTATTCCCACTGGGTGTGCATGCACCCCAAGGTTGAGGACGTTGAGTTCAGCGGGCATGCTCTCTACTACTGGGTGAACAAGACCACTTGGGCGGGGCTAAGAAAGACGCTGTTTGACTTAGACTAGATTCCACATAGGCCCAAGATGTCAGACGTGTTTTTTCCGAATGACACAGATGGAGAACGAAAATCCCGGACCAATGACGTCAATTATTCAAGTATTTATACGCTCTTGGTTTGGTTCGTAACCCGCATATGAAACGATACCCTCCTATATTAGAAAATAAAAGTTAAAGCAGATGATCTAAAAACGTTGCGCCAATGTGTTGTACTCATTACTAACCAGCAGCCTGGTTCTTTAGCTTGCTCAATATAGACAAATGAGTCAGATGGTCTTGATCGTGCAGCCCTAACTCTAAGGGATAAAAAAAAACTAGGTTAAAATAGGTTTAAAAAAACACAAGCTTGAATAGAAACCCAAGGTTATTGACCCTATTGAGAGAAAAAAAGGTCAATTGTGGCTATTGCTCAAGCAAATTCCTGTGTCCCAGCTGTGAGCGTGTTGGGTGGTGCTAATTGTTGTCAGACAACGGCATTGCATAAAATTGCAACCAAAATTCCCAGTAAAACAGATATTCTTAACCAGGCATTGTACGATCTTAGTTTCCCATGACCAATTTATGTTTATCACAATGGTAAGTTGCTCCAATCCAACATCCCATCATTGCAGTTTTGGCCAAAGCAAAGGACATGCAGATTTTTGTGAACCACACCGAAGCAAACTGATATCAATGTCGCTCAGTCAGCAAAATATCCCAAAAGTAAGAAAGAAGAGAATGGAATGGAAGGTCACATGGCTCAGGTCTTGTTCACCACCAACAGTATTTCTGTGCAGTGGAGGAGTTAGTAAACACACATTTTAGAGGGATTCAGTGGGGAGAGTAAAAACTTGGAGATTTAGGTAGTATTACCATATTTCTATTCTGCCGTAGTTTTATTGTGTTGACCTGTATGGCACAGGAGAGATGAGGGGGAAAAAAAGTCCTATTCAACGCCAAGGAAAGCAATTACATTTAGATAAATCCTTTTAGTGTTTTGATTGGATTCATAAAAATGTTTTAAACACAATCTCCTGGAGGCCTGATAACAGAGGCCTCCACTACCTTTCCATTCACACGGGCCAGCGGAGCCAGAACCATGGCTCTCATTTCCTAGTCTCCTCGGTTGCCATGGTAGCAGACCTAGACCTAGTAGAAATGAGTCCCCTTTAAAAATTGTATTTTTTTTTACTGTTCTTTAATTTCCTCCGGCTCGCTTTCAAAAGATAAATGTGAAGGAACCCGATCTGGTTCTTTAGGATTCGAAGACGCTTTTCCTCGCTGTGATTCAACTGTTTCGTCGCTGTAACCTGCACCAAACTGTCTGTGTTTACTTAGCCGGTAGCGTAGGCTAATAAAGACTGTGTTCTGACTCAGAGCTTAACTGATTAATTAGGATCAACAGAAAACGGTTGGTATTTTACTCCCACATCTGGAGGCCGGATAGTCTAGTGGGCAGGGTGTTGGACTTCCCTCCCAAAGGTTCCCAGTTTAAGTACGGTAGTCTAACTGTAGGTGACCCTACCCCCTGCCTGCTCTCAAATGGAAGAAATAGACCCGATAGAGAAGAGAATGTTGGAGTAATCGCGCTACTAACTATATTGGTCTGTTTACTTTCCTCGGTTCACTATGTTCGGAACTCGCTGTTTAGTGTCATTATCTTTAATTTAATAGTGCATTGTTTCTCACACACTTTTAAGTTTGCTGCGGGGGGGGACATTTAAAATGACTTTTATGTTGTGTTAAATAACAATTATTCCTGAAGCACAGGTCTGTTTCTCACTAAATCTAATTATTTTTGCATTCATCAGTCTTAAATTCCAAGTTGTGTACTCCTAATGGAAATGAAATCCTAGTGGTGAGGAACCCATGGTCAATGAACAACTGTGATGGTGGACGGATTACTGACGGCAGATCATTGTACAGTTTACTACCATGAAGCGATTTAGCAGACGCTTTTATCCAAAGGGACAAAGTTAATTGACGTCGGTAATTAGCAGGTAGGGGATAGGCAGGAAGCCTTCGGACCTCAGGGTTCAAACCCAGTACCTTTTCAGCCGGGAGCTGAACCCCGTTTCCACTGCACTATCCGTCCACGTTGGATAGTGTATCAGTCAGGTGACGGATTTGACGAACAGTTATCCTTCCTTATCGCTTAGTCGCCACAACCCCCCTTTTTAAGTGTTCCCATAAAACTATCGCTTGTTGAGAAAGGCGGTAAAGACGGACGACCTACTCCCCTCATTCCTGTCCACAACAATCCCGGTTGCCACAACAACAACAGAAGCAAACCGCCTTGATTTGCAGCCCTCCCGGGCTCAGGTGACGGAGGCGAGAGCGAGCTGGTGGGAGGTAAGGGTTGGCGGGGGATGAGGAATGCCTTTAGTAAGGGCTGTCAGACTCAAAGATAGCACTTAGTGACAACAGCTGGGGGAGGGGGTGATGGTGCAGCCCATACATAACCTCAGGGCACCATCACTCCTGCGTGACACGGGGAGCCAGGAGGAGAGAGGGGGGGGGAGGGTGGGGGGGGGGGGGGGGGGGGGAGGAGGGAGAGATGGAGGAGGAGGAAGGCGAGCGAGAGAGTCGCTGGGAAGAGGAGGAGGAGGAGGAGGATGGCGGGAAAACAGAAAGGGAGAGGGGCAGCACATTGGGGGGGTGGGGTGGGGGGTTAAAGACGAAGGATACCTTGAAGAAGGGAAGAGGAGGGGGAGCAGGGAAAGGATGGGGGAGTAGGAGGGAGGCAGCGGTAGTTTGACACAAGGAGGAGGAGGAGTGGCAGGACACAGGGAGGTTGCAGGAGGGGAGGGTGGAGGGTGTAGGAGGGGTCGGAGGAGCATTACACCTCTGGCTGTAGCCAGGAGGAGTCCCCTGCAGGAGCCTGAGCCTAGGAGGAGATTGAGGGGAGGTCACTCGCTCTTCTCGCCCATAAATCGGAGGAGGAGGCGCAGCGTGGAGCTCTCTTGTTGTTGGCTCAGTGTGTCAGTGTGGGGGCAGCGTGACCTACACATGTGTAGGATGGCTGGGGAATTCCAATAACTTCTCAGAATTTGCTCAGTACCTTGCCCCTGGGATGTAATAAGTGTAATTGCATGGTGTCCAAAACTAATGCGGTCGTCACCCAACCTCTTGGATTGGAGCCTTTTGTTGCTTGGATTTCCTCTCGGGCTGAACGTCCTGGAAGACAGGCAGTTTTCATCCTGGCATTCGGTAGATTAGAAGTTAACTGCAGGGCAGCTAGTCTATTACAGTGCTACAAATGTTGTCTTTGTGCTATTTTCCCATGAATTTAAGTCAGATATGAATAAACTAACGGTACAGTTGAACTAGATATTTACATATGGTTAATACGAATTGTTATTCTTTTATTTTGTATGAATAAATATTTTTATTTAGATGCAAGCAACCTATTTACTTAAGGCTAGCAATTTCTTCTTTATTTTAGGAAGCAATGTAGGTCCCTCATAGGTCTTCAAAGTAGTGTTTTTAAAGTGATATACATAGTGGTATAGTTTGACCCCGAAAAGGGTTCAGAGTACCCATCCAATGTCCACAGTCTACCTGTAGACATCCTAGAGCACGATGTCCTTTCTTTATGTCAATACATTCATTGTGGGCTTTGCTTTGGATAGAAGCGTCGGCAAAAAGACTAAATAGTCAATTGGGTAGCAAATTACAATAATTCAATATATAAACCTGTTGAGGTTATGCACAGTCCAGTTAAAATCTGCAACAACTTTCCAAACAAAATCTTCTCAAAGTAAACATTTCTCATCGGTTACTGCCAAGATGTGTAGTGGTTCCTAAGGAGAAATTAAGTTGACTATCCAAACGCGGCCAAACACATTATTGTTAGACATCTACCGCAGGCCATGGCCCTCTGCCTGTAATAACAATTACACCAGGGGCACTTGAGCTTGTCTTTGAACGAGTCAAGTCCGGGCAGCCGGCGTTTTCGGCAGACAATGATCCTCTTGTTAACACCTGCAGCGTCCGTAACCCGGCGTCCCCCCCCACCCAGCCCGCAGAGTGACAGGCGCTGGCGTATCCCGTGACATCATTTGTTCTGTTCTGATGAACACAAGCAGGGCAGCCATTCATTCATAATCGCGTTTGGCTGGCTCGCCGTGCGGAGCCGCTGCTCCCGATCACGGCTCCTAGCGTCTTGACTGACATCACGACCGTTCTTTATTTCTATCTTTTTGTTGGTTTTTTCTTACGATGGTAAAAGCTAGTCCCCTTGTTGAACGCGGCTTGACCCAGACAGCGTGTTTGTCACGCCATGACATCATGGACAGCACGTCCACGTGGGATGGCGATGGGCAGGAGAACGTGAGGTTGTTCAGACACATGCGTCAAAACACAGGTTGACACCTTCATTTGTTATGGGTGGCCGTGAGTGGGTGGCTGCTGGGCATCGACCACTGGTCTCTTTTGGGGGTGTTTTTACTTGGTAGTAGTATATTTGTCTTCTTTAGTCTGTACCCCGTCACGTTGAGCTGTCAACACTATTATTCGTTTCATTGTTTTTTAATCTTGAAGACTTAGTAACTTTTGGACTTGTGTCCTTTACTGTTTGGGAGTCTTAATGGATTCGAGGGACAAATGTGTGAACAGTTTCTTAAATAACGCCATACTCTTGCTGAATTCAATTGAAAATCTGTTTTGAAATCGGGTATTCAGGCCGAATACCTGCAGCATCCTACAATGTAATGGTCTTCAAACATTGCATTGTCTTGCCTTTTCTAAATCTTTGACATCCACCTCACTCCCTTGACTCAACTCAAAACACAAAGTCTGTCGCAATGAGACGATGAACAACAATTAAAGAGAAAGCACTCAAAGTGCACTACCAAACCAAAGAGCACCAAACTATGTCCTCCTCTGCAGACGAAGGCAAGCCATCCAACGAGGCTGTGGCTGAATTTCTGGAAGGCCGCAAGAAGTACGAAGAGCTCAAGAAACAGAAGCGCAAGAAGGGCTCAGGTCGAGAAGAGCGGGTAGGAATGGTTCAGTTTCGTAAAATCTGTTGTACTTTCTTAATCCCAGATGCCATATTAGAACAGGACGGCAATAAAAATGTAATTGAGAAAATGCCTTTTTTGTTTCTTACGACAATATGCACAAAACAATAGTCAAAATCACCGTAGTCTTGATTTGAATGATTGATTAGAAATTAATTTAAATAACAGAATGTAAATGTAGACGTTAACATTATTCACAGTAAAATATGTCCCATTAATCTTAATAGAGACGATACATCTTTTATCGTTTAAGCAATAAAAATGTCCCTAAATGACCTTTCCCTTTGACCTTTGACCTGTCCGGGTAGACCCTGGCCCTGCTTGAGGAGCCTTCAACCGGAATTTTTTTCTTCTAATTGCTGACATCTGCCACGCGGAGACCTCAGGCAGCCCGAGGAGAGGAGTGGCGGAGGATGAAGACAAAAGGCTGGTCATTCCAGGAAACTGTTGCTTCTGTCTGTCTGTCTGTCTGTCTGTCTGTCTGTCTGTCTGTCTGTCTGTCCGTCTCTCGCTCTCTCTCTCTCTCTTATATTGAGAAGAACGTGGTAAGGCTCCATTGTGATTATAATAAATCCATTGCAACTATGCATTTGAATATCTGCTATGAACGAGAAAACCTCTCAAATCAAACATATATATTTTATGCATCAATATTGATGTAATGCGTCAGTTCTATTCAATAACATTAGAGCAACAGTAGGCACATTTGAAGGAAATTAAATGTATATTCAACACCTGGCTCAACTCCCCCGTGGATTCAAGGTTAAACTAATAAGACAAATTTAAAGGTAAAAACGGTATGCATAAAAAATAACCTTATTATTTATTATGCAACCCTTCTATTATTACAAAAGATAAGCTACAGATTTACACTCCCAACACCAAACACATACATTTCTATGTTATAGTTAGCAGGTAACCCAGTACTGATTCTCACAACTGATGTCTGTGAAAGTTCAACTGTGTGTGTGTGTGTGTGTGGTGTGTGTGTGTTGGTCTGTGTGTGTGTGTGTGTGTGTGTGTGTGTGTGTGTGTTGTGTGTGTGGTGTGTGGTGTGTGTGTGTGTGTGTGTGTGTGTGTGTCAAGCTGGGATCCCAGCTACCACAGCTACCTGATTGGCCATCAGGAAATCAAAGCTGACTCAGTGTTTTCCTCTCATACTCTGCATTTCACCAGAGATCTCAACGTCTCGAACCATATAGAGTAGTGGTGGAGGGGGGGGGGGAATGAATACCATGTGTTTGAATTTCGAAGTAGCCGTGCGCAGGAGATTTAGAATAACAAAACCTGTAGTTGCTATTAGTCTCCCTAAAGCCCCCTCACCCCCCCTCCTCACCTACCTCCCTTCTGTCTGTGTGTGTGTGTGGGGGGGCCCTAATGAGTTTGAGTGAACCCTTGGCTGGCCTCTGGTCGGTCTCTCTCTCTCTCTCTCTCTCTCTCTCTCT
Organism: Gadus chalcogrammus; assembly: GCF_026213295.1. Lineage (NCBI taxonomy): Eukaryota > Metazoa > Chordata > Actinopteri > Gadiformes > Gadidae > Gadus > Gadus chalcogrammus. Next base: position 9,872,070 of record NC_079430.1, read on the forward strand.
CTCTCTCTCTCTCTTCCCCCCCCCCCCCAAGCCCTAGACACCTCACCGGGGCTGTGGAGAGGGAGTCAGGCTAGCTGGGTCTGGAGGGGAGGGGAGGCTGGGGGGCCCGGCAGCCTATGAGTCCTAGATAAACAGCAGTGGGACCTCAGTGCCACTCTGGGCTCCCTGTGAACAGAATGTGGGTTACAACAGGTCAGACACTGGAAGTCAAGTCTGGGCCAGGAGGAGGTAAACTATTCCATCTGGGCCTGTGTCTCGAAAACCCCTCGCTGTCTCTGTCTCTCTTTCACTCTCTCGCTCTGTCTCTCTCTCTCTCTTTCTACCCCCTCGGCCTCTACCTCTGTCCTATCCCTCATCTCTCCTCCCTCTAGCCCCTCCATCTCCTACTGCTCTCCTCTCTCTACCCCCCCCCCCCCCCTCCACCTCGTCTCGTTCTATGGTAGCACGTATACTGCGCTCACTCCTCCTCGTGCCCGCCTCTAAATCCCACCCTCACCGGCTCGCCAGTAAATAGATCCAGGAGAGAGGTCGTGCATGCAGACTTGCATCATGGAGAGAGGGAGAGAGGGGGAAAAGAGAGGGAGAGGGAGGGAGAGAGACAGTGTGTTTGAGGAGAGGGAGAAAGAGTGAGAGAGTGAGTGAGAGTGAGAGAGTGAGTGAGAGAGAGAGAGAGGAGAGAAGAGAGAGAGAGAGAGAGAGAGGGAGAGAGGAGAGGGGGGGTTCTCTTGGATTAGTCCGGGGCTGTCCGACCGGGGTCTCCAGGGCTGTGGGTTGCTCCAGGGTGATCGGGCCCTGGTCAGGCTGTCATCGCCCCTACACTGGAAGACTAATGATGGGAGTGGGCCACAGCTCCTCGGGGGCCCTGACACAGTCTAGCCATGACACACACTACGAGATGGACCGCCACTACTTCTGCCCATCTCATATAGGAGAGGGAGGGGGGGGGGAGAGAGAGCGAGAGTGAGAAAAGAATGAAGGGAAGGAATGAGAGAGGGAGAAGGGGGGAGGGGGAGGGGCGAGAGATGGAGTAGGGTAAAGAGGAGAGAGGGAGAGAAAGAGAGCCGAAAAGGGAGAAGGAGACTACAAGCAATAGGTGAAGTCAAGAACCAGACTAACCAGCACAGGCGTAGACACGGGCCTGCACACGCACGCACGCGGTCATAGTAATAACACCACCACACAGAGCTTGTGCACACAGTCCCGGGAACAGTGAGACGGACACAAACCATATGTTTTACTCACTAAACAAAGCAGCAGACGGCTCGCCTTCAGTGTGAGATTGTGATGAATTGAATGTGCGGGGATAGCAAACCTTTTGGGTTTCTTGAAGGAAGGTCGGTACGTCGCCTTTATACAATGCAATGGTTCCGTTGTCAGGTCTGGTTCTGTGTGTCTTAACGAAATTATTAATGATTCAAAAAGGGGTTAGGGTTAACATCACAACATAAGACACCGGATCCAAGTTTAACCAGCTGATACCAGTCTCATCACTCCAAACGAGTATGGACCTAAAGCAGACCAAAACCAAACTCCAAACCAGTATGAACCTAACTCGAAACTCGTGTCGACCTCAACCATACACAAACCTAACTCAAAACCACTATTGACCTAAACACTTGTAGACCTAACTCAAAACCAGTGTAAACCTAAATCAGACCCAAACTATTGTATACTTAAACCATACCCAAACCTAACCCTAAACCAGTATAGACATGAACAGACCTAAACCAGTGTAGACCTTAATCAGGACCACACCTGATCCAAAACCAGTATGGGTCTAAACCAGATTCCACCCAATTCCAAAACCACAAATCAGGGGTTAAGTGTTTATCTATAATTATTATCAGACATATGATGACTGTATGAAATCGCACTGATATTCTTCTATCAGAGATATTTGTCTAGTACACAACTCCCTTAGCTTTGACCTGAACGCTCGCCCGTTCCAGTTTACAAAGTCATTTCTAGACAGTTATAGGCCAGTTAACCATTGAATCTGCATTGTTGCTCCAAGATGTTTCCGAAAGGACGGATGTGCTCCAGCATAGGGATGTCAAGAGGGCATCGACCCACAAAACAAGAGCTTCAATGGGCTGGACCGGGTGGTTCCTAACAGGGGGTCTCAGCGAGGGCAATAAAAAAGCCATTGCCTGGAAGAATAGAGGATCCCAAGTGGTTTGTAATTTCCACCTACCGCTGAAAGTCATGTGTTCAAAACACTACGTAATCCAAGTCTCTGATCACACAGGCTTATATGGTCATTCAGGGACCCACAGGGGTCGCAAAAAAACATTTTCAGGAGTTCATGGGCCACAAAGGGTTGAGGTTGGGTCATAGTTCACCCATTGCGTGACCCGTCTTGTAAAAGATTGATCCCCGATCGACTTCAGTAATGGCTCAAACCTTTTGGGACCCTGTTTATTCTATTTTAAGTTCAACCTTTTTTAAAAGGCTGACGATGGTGGGTAGTTGATAGTCAAATTCTTCTTTTTCTTCCTCAAATTGCGGAGAACCCCCTTAAATAGGTCTCTTCCAGAGTCACGCAAAAGCCGTTCTCGAAATTTTGATTTCCTTTCTTTCTCGTTTGTTGGAAGGTTTGCTGATCCGTAATATATCACTTCCTTCTGTGGAGCAAAGTACTTTTCTCTTTCCTTCTTTCTTTTCTTTTCCTTTTTTTCTTCTTCTTTTTACGTAAGCCCACTTCCTTGGGCCCCGATGTGTTTAGTCTGCAGGTAATAACTCGTGGCTTTGAACTCCCTCCCCCCTCCCCCCCCCCGTCTGATTTAGGATGGCCCATGTTCTGCAGTTTGATGAGCAAACCAGAAAAGTCAAGGACGCCGCCGTACCGGACGAGGACACGTTCGAGATCCACGACCCCCGGAACCCCGTCAACAAGCGGCGGCGCGAGGAGAGCAAGAAGCTCCTGAAGGAGAAGAAAGCCAAGAGGTGAGGTTCACCAGGGGTGAGGGGTCGCGCTCGGGCCTGGGAAAGACTTGTTCTGCTCCATTACTTCAATACGTACGCACGCACACACACACACACCACACACACACCACACACACCACACACCCCCCCCCCCACCAAACACACACACACACACACACAACACAGCACACACACACCACACAACACACACACACACCCACACACACCCACACCACCCCCCCCCCCCCCCCCCCCCCCCCGACGGTTTCTGTCGATCTCTGCGGGGGTTTTTTGCCCGACATCTGGATGGAGGATGTCCACTTTGATGTGTACCATCGCTGTGATCTGTAATCGGAATGTCATTTTTCCCCGTATTCTCCCGACGGTACTTAGCTAGTTCCTCGGTTTCTGACGTACTGCAGTTTGTCATTTTGCTGTCTTTGTAGGATTCACGTTGGCTGTTCAAAATATTGTCTTGTCGTTGGATATTTCTTTGAAATGTGAATCCTTCCTTCCATCAATAATTAACATTTGTAATCAGAGACTTTAAATGCATACAATCGTACGCACACACCTTTAAATAAAAGCAAAAAAAAAAGTTTTAAAGCTAAAAATGTCTATAGATTTCATTGCTTTCATTGCTTAACGCAGTGATTAACCTAATGCTTATGATTGCAGAATGCAGCTAAACTGATGGCTGTCATAAAGGCGTTTGGAGGATGTGTAATAAAACCCTTTTGTCTTCATTGGTCTCTAAATGTCCTTTGTGATCCACAACTTGTTATCTTCAGAGTATACTTCGCAAATGAGCAGAGTAGTTTTGCGCTTAGGTCGTTCATCCTCAAAGAGATTCTGGGTTCGATTCCCATATATCCGCAGCCTAAGCTGTAGTCATCCTCGATCAAGATGCCCCCTAACCTTGTTGGAAGCGTCGGTGTGAGTGAAGGGGGAACAAATGTGCCTTGGGAAATGAACCTCGGAAAGATCACTCCATGTGATGTGACCATTCAAATAAACGCACCGAGGTTGAAAGTACATTGAGGTAACGTCGTCTCCTGCTTATTATTCTCTACCGATCTCCTGTCATTCTCAGGTCACTGTTACAGAAAAGTCAAGATTTGTAAAATGGAAGTGTTTTGCTTACTGTAGCAGACCTCTGGGGGGGGGGGGGGGGTGTGCGGGGGTGCGTGTGTGTGTGTGTGAGACTCTTATCAGGCCAACAGTTCGTACATTTACGTCTCTCCTGGGATTTAGCTTTACTTTGACTCATGTTGAGCAGGAATGAGAGTTTTGATGTAAGGTTTAATGAGTCTGGTTCGCCCAGAGGTTTCTGTAGGTTCATCACACGGGTGATGCTGTCATCTAAACTGTCCATTACATTATTTTGATTTATTTGAGTTGGAATGTGCCACCAATTAATGATAATATGAATGGGTGCGGAGAATTAAACCAAATATTTATATTGCAACAGGCTTTTCTGGGGCCACGGTAGTCTAGCAGTTAGGAGCCCGGACTCCCAGATGAAAGGTTGGTCTGAACCCATATGTCTGCAGTCACCTGTAAATGTCCCTGAGCATGATGCCCTAAAGTCAACTCATTAATGAAATGTATCTAAAACTCCCTGTAAGTCACGTTAAATACAAGCGGCGCCTGCTAATGGAATTAAAAATAAAAACAGACTCAATGACATAATCCTCTCGTTGGATTTGGGTGGCCTGGCATATGCTTGAGATACGAGTTATGCTTTAGTTACGGTAAAAATAAAAAAAGCTAAAGCAGTACCAGCAGAGGGTGAAACATGAATGAATGGATCCCCACCAAGAAGCGGGTTGCCTTCAGTATAGGAAATCCTTCTTTTTACTATCAGGTGAACGTTTCAAAGGGAAGGGGAGAAAAATAATCCTGGTAATCCCGGTTAAAGTCACCTCTCCTGCACGCCACCACGAGAACACTCCCTAATCAGACGCTCTGTCGCTCTGTTACCCCCATGGTGCACGGCTCAGAGCAGGAAGTCTCCTACTACCGGCTTTGTCACATGACCCCCCCCCCCCCCCCCCCCTGATGAGATTGGAAGCTAACAGCATTATCGGGTTATTCCCTTTCGACCACTATCTCCCTTTGCCCTTGTGGGCCCCAGTTATAAATAGCAAACGGATCCTTCTCTCGCACCATGTAGAACAGCAACGTATCGTCTTGTGTCAGGCATGTCTTGTGTTTGAATGTTTTCCTAGAGAGAGAAAGAAAAGGTTTAATTTAGGAATGGCTTTACTACCGGTGTATGCGTGTGATGGATGGCAGTGTGTTAATGGGTAACAGTGGTAACATTTTGACAATGTTACTTTCCTACTGTAGCAAAAGCATACAAACAATTGATGAGATTGAAAGGGCAAGGACGGCTTATGTTATTTCCTGGTTGTTATTCCAGTAGTGTATTCACACCCCCCCCCTTCCCAAGGACAGAGCAGTCTTGTATTGGTCCATCATGAAGATGACTTCATATTTGCAAGGTTGTACTTCAGTGCCCAATAAAAAAAATATTCATCCCAATTAAACAATAGCTGTAACCTTCGCATGTATTGAGATTTGGAAGCAGGTATTTAATAGTATTTTCTTTTATACAGTACCACGTCATTGATATTCTGCTGTCGTCGTAGATTGTGTGTTCCCTGCCAACCTCCTTCATAAAATGGCCTTTCCTCTAATGCCAGGTTTGTCTCGGTTGAAAGCGTGCCCTGGTCGGTGTTTATGGGATAGCATTCACACTGTACTACTTGTGTTACAGCAGAAGCGGTGTGAGAATACTCCGTCATTTGGGACTCCGGTAAAACGAGTCGAGGGCCTTCGGGGCGACGCGGCATTGTGTTAAATTCTTGCTGGTGGGTCTGTGGTCGCCTCAGTGAGGAGGACTATCGCTGACAAGAGCTCGGGGGCTCGCCAAGATCCCTAGCGGGTCCAAATAAGTTCTATGCATACGATTCCTTGGATCCGAAGGAATTGGACGAGACCAATCAGGAATGAACGCTATTTCCCAGGATTTGCGGGCATAGAAGAAAGCTAGTCAAAACAATAAATGCAGTCCAACCAGTATAACCAAGAGGAAGGTCAAAACTGAAAGACTCAAACCTCAAAAATATTTTACCTCAAACAAAATGGTCAATTTGCATTAAATTACACACAGGGTGGTTGTTATCTAACCTCTTCCTTGGATTCGATGAAAATATCTCCATTTAAGGATTTTCTTTCATATTTTAAGAGATGGCTGTTAAATGATTCATTCTTTAGGTAAGAATAATATTACACTAACGTGTCCAAGAAGGGAACGGCCTCTGCCATATTGTGTCTTCTTGGCTCTTTGAGTTCTAAATCACAGCTAGTACCAATCAAGTTTAATTACGGCAAACTTTTCACAAGCATGTCCAGAAAAGCTTGCCACAATTTGGTTTATTTGAGCTTTTAAGTCTGAGAGAGACCGACATCACATTAAACCTTTTTTTAAAAAGATTTATTGGTGTTGTTATATTGCAAAAGTATTGTTGTTTGCCAGCTATAAAACTTTGCAAGAAAGATTTGATAAATAACATTATAAACACAGTACATATATATACCCATTTAATGACTTCAAAATCAAGTTAAACATGCTTCAATGCGATTTACATTTTCATCTGTATTCCATTAACCTAATTATAATTTTAGTTTATCTTAATTTCAATTTCAGCTGTCATTATGTCTGTTAATAATCCTGCGGCTACGAGTGTTTTATGTGTCTGTTGACCAAAGTTGGTAAAAATGTATTCCCACAACTGTGATGTATCACTAGCTTGCTATCGCTATTAGCATAGAGCAATCCTCTATGGGACTTCCTGTAGACTTTTCTATTTATAGCACAGGGGCTAGCGCTGCTGTTTTGCTGGCTAATTCCTTCACCTTGAACGGGTTCGTCCCCGGCATGGATTCAGCTCCAGACGTTAGTCTTCACCTTCGCCACGTCGTTCCTGCATGTTCAGGATCAGAACCAATCCCTTCTCCAAATTGAAGGAGTAGCTGCGATCTTGGACGCAACACAGTGGCCCATTGGTTGAAGTGAAAGTGGATGAGAACTGTACCTGAACTGACCTGCAGCAGAGGTAGACCTAATTTGCGTTTGTTCCCGCCAAGGATCGACATGTCCCATCAAGGGCATTCCAGCTGGGGATTCTGTCAGAAAACGTTGAGTACTCTGGTGTGGTGCAAAGGGCACATGGCTGTAGCCATGACTCCATCGGTCGTGTCCCTGCTGGCTCTCTCTCGCTCTCTCTCGCTCTGTCTCTGTCTCAAGACGGTCTAGACCACGGTAGCATCGTAGCAATACGTCAGGAATCTGCATTTCTTTGAAGATTCCTGACATATTTGCACGCTCTTCTGTACTTCTGTACCTGAACATTCCAGGAAAGGCAACAGAGACGACTAATTGCTTTCAACCTGCAAATAGGTTCACCCGTTGCGCAAGCGTCTTTTTGGAAGTATCGTTGGTTTCTTGAGATGGTATTCATCCTGCATTGTAGATATACAGAGAGAACCCGATGCTGCAATGCTGTTCTGGAGGAGATGGATCGCAATGTTGGCTCTCGTTCCATCTTTACCTTTGGAACAAAGGAAGTTGGAGAAAACCCTCCACCCAATGCATTATCTCACTCTTATGATCGCATTTATTCATCCACCGTTTACACTTGTGCCCCATCAGTAGAGTGCCTATTGATTCTCTATAAATATAATCTACTTAAGTGACGGGGGCTGAACCCGGTCTGCCAAGACGGAGGGAGGAGAAGAGGCTCTGAGAGCAGGAAAAGCCCAGAAAGTGCCCCCAGCTACCTGCCAGGCCAGAACCATTGGCCAAGAGCACAATTACTTTAATAGACTTTGGTATTCTCAAGTTGCATCTGGGTGATGTGGTCATTGATGTGGACGACCCACCGTGGCCGTAATGCACCTTTTAGTCCCCGCACAAACAAACCAATAGATCAAGCAGTGGTGCGCGCTTAAACACAAACAACAAACACAATGTGACAGAGCTCTATTAGCATTCATCTAGTTCCCATCAAGCCTCACAATGTCTTTGGGGTATAGTTCTGCTTCAGGCTTTAGAGCAGTGGATTCCCTGGAGAAGGGTGAGATAAGCTATAGATATTTGATGATGGATTTATGCCCACCATTTTTTGTCAAACCTTTCAGACGTCCGGTATATATATACGAACTTACTGCCTCATGATTCATAGCCACGTGCAAACTACTACTGATCACTTAGTGTGTAGTAGAGCAAAGCGATTACGTTACCGACATATGGTGATTGGGTTAAAAAGAATTTAGGTAAGAGCAGATTCACAAAAGTTCAAGTTGGGGGTCGCCAACATTTTCAGAGCTAGAGTCAGGGGCCAAAAAAAGTTTGAGGAATCACTCAGGTAGAGGTTAATCAGAACAGCTGCTGACGAGACGAGGCCTGCTGACCGCACAGCTGAACGGTCCGCCGTGATTTTAATGTGTGTTTGTTGTCACGTGAAATGTGGAAACCGCAATCTAGTGTGAAGAGGCTACTTTCACTCTTCCTCTTCATCTTCTGCCGCCGCTGCTGCCCCAGCCCCGGGCTGCTTTGATCTTTCTCCTCCACCACCTCCTCGAGGATAATCTGGACCTCAGCTGTGGGAGCCAGCCGGAGCCCAGAGTGGATAGCAGGTGCTACCACCATGACCTTCACATCCCAGTAGGGGTTCCATGGTGGGGTGGAGGTGTGGGAAGCATTCCAGGCTGTCAGACCTCCTCGGTCCAAGCATGCACTGTCTCGGATCACACCATCTGGGGGGGGGGCACTTTTTGGCTCCTTTTTTTATCGCTCTCCCCCACAGAGGAAGGGCCCACGGGTGGACCCCACCCACAACACTTGACGACGACACCCGTAGAATAGAAACCACGGCGGTCTTTGATATGGGTCTGATAAAACCAGGCAAGGGCAGGATAACTGTGTTGCTTCACACCTATCTGATCCCTCACACCCCTGGGGAGGAACGCTCAAAGGAGCCGACAGTCACAAACACAATTCCTTGGGTCTAAAATAGATGTTGTTCTCCCAATGCACCGAGTGAAGCCGGGTTCCTATCCTTGCACTGGTGTTGTACTCTGTGTTATACTGTATATGGTCGCTTCACTTTTGCTGGTTTGGGGGGCAGGGGGGGGTGTTATCGGCTCTAAAAACAAGTATTGGCTTCAGTAACTGTCACTCTAGGTCGGCCTATCCATCCTGGACCTAGGTGGAAACTCCTTGATGTCACTGGAGGGTACATCTTGAAGTGACCGATCGACTTCACACCTGGTGGTGAAATGGGGGCCCCTAGTATGTCCTATGACCACAATAACTACCTTGAAAAGGGAAACCCTGTTCATTTTGTTACTTGTGCTGTTATTCATTGTATTAAAGTATGCTCTAAGCTATGACTGTACACTCCTTTGAGTTGTGTGCGAACTCTAAACACATTTTCATTTCAAACTGACACAGTTGCGTGTCTGACGCAATCCACACCGGCTAACTCTGGCTTCATCCATTGTGTTCAACATTCCCCGTCGGCCTGAAATCCATCCATCCATTCTCTCTCCCTCTCTCGGTCACTGTCTCTCTCTCTCCCTCTCTCTCCCTCTCTCGGTCACACACTCTCTCTCTCTCTCTCTATTTCCCTGTGTCTGTCTGTCTGTCGCTCTCTCTCTGTCTCTATGTCCTTCTCCCTCTCTCCCCCAACCTCTAGCTCTGCAATGTACGGCTTAATGTAATCACAGAACCCAGCCGACTGCCAGCAGCAGGAGACGGGCCGCTGGGCCAGACAAACAGGTATTCTTAACGGGCTGCATTAGCCCAAACACACCATCTGTCTTCCCCTCGTAATGGGAGACAGTGGATTAAAAGCAGAGGCCGGTGTTTCCCTGCTAAGTGGGCCACTTATTGTTTATTTGGATTTCATTACCGGGGGGGGGGGGGGGAAGGAACACCTTAGGTTACCTCAGAGTGAATCCAGACCGGGACCAACGAATAAGAATATTTCCATAATCATGGAACAATACAGGACAGATGCTTGATGCTCTTTAGAATCAGCAAAAAAGTTTGAGGTAGACATTGTTTGTTGCATGGCTTTATAAGCGTTGTTAATGAGATGACTTTAATAGTTGTGTTATGTTGGAGAGACCACTAATATCACTTAGATGATTACTGATAAGTGTCATTGGGTATTTTTACAAGGCAATCTGGTCTATGGAAGCCAATGTATGACATGTAAGGCTAATCCTGTTGGATTGAGTCACTGGCTCCATCCATTCCCATTAGTTCAGTGACATTTAAACCGACTGCATGTATACACAACCAGCATCACCAGCATGCAGTATCTAACGTCAATACACCTTATCAGTCTGTACACACGCTCTACACCAGACGTGTGTCTGATCTACTTTTTGAGTTATATTTAGAACGTTTAAAAGTAAATAACTTAACTTTTTGGAGATAAAAGCGTTGCCCGTAACACCAACACGTTTCAGACTGGATGCTAGTTTGGCCGGGGAGTCCCCTTGGATATCACGTGTTATGACAAGCAGGGAAAGAATGAATTGTACACAAAGTCTCTTTCGAACCGGCTCTTTTTTATTATTTTATTAGATTTTATTTTGTCTACTTAAAAAAAAAAAAGTTTGTGAAGGGCCAATATTTCATTGCACTTTTTTTTCACTATGCTTACATAAAAAAATTACATGCAGTGAAAACAAGGTACGACAAGTGACACAACGCAATAAATTAGCATATCATTTACATTTGAAAAAAAAAAAATGTAACAGTGTACCAACATTAATACTGAATATAAAATATACGCAAACTAATCACATATTGCTTTTCGCATCTCTCTTTTGCACTTAAAGTACAGCTATAATAATCAATGTGACATTCAAACATCCCCAAGTTCACAGCAATGAGTACCAGTTTGATTGAGTGTCAACGTGTTTTTCCAGAAGGTTTCGGAGTAGACGCACCGAGGCTTCATCGCCATGATGAAGCCCCCGTGTATTTAATTCAGTCTCAAAAAGTCTTCTTCGAATTCATTGTCTTTTTAATAATTTCCTCGATTCATGGTTTGATAAGGGGACAAATGACACCTTGCAATAATATTTTTTTCTTTACACTGAAGGTGGCTACGGAATTAAAGTAGCAGTAGCAGCAGCAGCAGAAAATGTAAGTGAGACTTGTTTGTTGCAACAGTTTTAGAAGATGATTTGACACTGAGACTGGGTTGCTCGGTCTCCTCAGTCGTCTCGTTCAGCGCTTTTTAGCGTTGTCCCTCGAGAGTACAATATCGTCTGCATATAGACGACTTAATCCCAAATTTCCATAGGTGTCCCCTCCGCTCAACCAGTTATGACATATGACATTATGTCACGGGTCTAGAAATCAATCCTACAACGTTTTAACCCCCCCCCCCCTACCCCCAACAACAAACTTGGGCCAAAGTCCTCGTATCGTTAGCACCCCCAAAATAAAACCGACCAATAAAATTGACACATGGAAAATTCCCAGTGTGAGTTAAAAAATATATATGAGAAAGAATTTTACAAAACAATAACATGACCAGCATTGAAACCATAACAGAAAAAACATTAGGAAATGATGTCGTCCGTCTCATTGTTTGCTCTATGGAATAGCACCAGAAGACTATGAGACGACCATTAGAAGACCATGAGACGGCTGGATGCCCTCAAGAGGAAGGTGGGAAGGTAAACACGACGCTCCGTAGGAACACATGAGCAGGAAGCACCGTTCAGTTGGCTGTTTGTTTTTCACTTGGAAGAGAAGATGGTACAGAAGAGAAGAAGGCTGGAAGAATCAATGATCAAGAGTAGGAACAGGTACTTGGAGTCTGGAAACCGACTTGAACTTGAGTGTGTGGGTTTGTGTGCGCGTGTGCGTCTGTGTGTCTGTAAATCCTGAACATATAACAAAGCTTTGTTTTTTTACGGGCTGTTGAATGCTTATATGTCCTAATCGATTCAATGTTGCAACCATGGGACACTTTCCAACTACACAACACGTGTGCGTACGGCTTTCTGCCTTGCAATTCCAATGCCAATAAGCAGACCACAGCACCGGCCGTTGGCAGTGGAATAACAACAATATGGTCCTTCAAAATATATCCTTCAAAAAACGCCCTCTCCTCCCCTTCTTCCCTCTGCCTCCCCACTCTTCCTCTGCAGGGATGGTTGGTAAAGGCTTGGTGGGTAACAGTCAGTGTTTGGCATGGCCTAGGCACCGTGTGACAAGGACTTCTCGGTAAACCAGAGGAACTGACCAAGCCTGCTCTGGACTCACGTTAATGACACTGTCCGGAAAGAAGGCACCCTTATGTGGGATGAAAACAAAACGAAAGCATTATAACAACGGCAAACACAACACAACGACAACGAGGAGAAACCCTTGTGAAATCATCTATTTGACCGATTTGTGGTCCTTGGTTAATGTTATATTCTATAGTATACGAACCCTTTGCAATTAGTAAAAAAAGAAGAGTTACAGTATGTGAAAGGGTTTGTAAATAAGTACAGTATGTAACATGTGCATTCATTCCAGCACAAAATTTAATACGAATGCAATCGCATTACACACACACACACACACACACAAACACACAGTTTCCGACAGTAGGCTACTTTCAGGACACAAGTACATGATGCACAAACAATGATGAAAAAACAAAACCAAAACCATGACTTAGAATTGTATAATAAATATACAGTACGCTGATGTGTGTGTGTGTATGTGTGTGTGTGTGTGTGTGTGTGTGTGAGAGAGAAACATTTTGAATTGTAACATACGTATTTCTCTAACTTGTTGAAATATTACAACTGAAAAAGTGCACCGAAAAAACATTATCAGGCGACGTAACCGACAGCAACACTGCCGTGGCGAGAACGATGAAGTCCGATGTAAAGGTGGTAGAATCTTCTAGAACAGTTCCTAAGGGCCATCCTCCGTGTGACGTGTCCAGCACTTTGGATTCATAAAAACAAGACGATGGAAGACCAACACTTATACCGATAATTATTATTATAATAAAATAACAATACTAACATTAATCTTCCGAATTACACTTCACAGAAGTGAAAATAAAATAAGAATACAAAAAATGAAAAAAAAAAAACGTTTGTGTCAGCATTCTGGCTGAGCAGTGGTTTGGGGTTCCAACATGGAGGGCACAGGGAGGTGTGGGAAAGGTCAATCTGTACTCTCTCTCCCTCTCCCCACAGTGTACATTTCCCTGTCTCTCGCCCTCTCTAAATGCCAGTCTGCTCTTTTAGTCTTCCTCCCATTGCTTTCCCCCGCCTGTCCTCCATCTTAGTTTTTGTCCTCTGTGGCTTTTCCGTCCGTCCGTCCGTCCCTCCTCAGTGCCCTTGACAGGTCTTGCAGCACATCTGTCTGAA